>NC_060119.1:346405753-346754920 GCF_021461395.2 Schistocerca americana
AACCTGTCTAGGTTGTACTGAAGTAGTGTTGGTATTCGGTATCTCCCTTCTCGGATAATCTTTGTAATACTGTTGCATAAGATATTATTTCCTTGCTACTGATAGAGAAATTAGTTTAGATGAAACTTATAAATAGAGCTAATATTTCTTTTATTTCTATGAATGATTCAACCATTTTCATACCCAGTAATTAACTACCTCTGTTTGCGAACTGCACGATTATTCATGTAAAATGGCATTCGTATATAGCCGATCATCCAATTTATTTCAAGTAATGGGTTACACGATTTAAACAAACATTTTGGATAGCTATATCGGGCTCTGATTAAGACGCTGGACTCGTTTTCGGAGGAGCGTGGTACAAATCCTCGTTACGCAATCCTGACTTCTTCCATAGTTTCTTTAAAGCTCTCGGGGGAATGTCTAAATGACTCCTTCGACAAGACTACGATCGCTTCATTTGCCAGCCCTTCTGCAACGCAGTTAGCGCTGCTTCTCTAACGACGTCCACGAGACACTATAAACTCTGATTTTCCTCCAGTCTGAGCTCTTGCTACTTCGTTTGTCGCCATCAGAGTCATTATGCAGCGTTGTTATTGTTGCAACAACTGAAGGCTAGAGAAATTTTCTCCAGCAAACGAATAATACCGTGTAAATAAATTTGTGACTTTTAGTGCTACGCGATCCTAAAGTAAATCATAATTAGTGCTACGCGATCCTAAAGTAAATCATAAACCTAATGAGGACAATTTATCGTCGAAGCACGTTTAATAAAAATAGCATTTTATTATTTTAAAATGGCTTTCTGGTCCGATAAGCCATAAGGCGGCACACTGCACGATGACAGACTCCAAGACACTAATAAGCTCATCTCGTAATCTCATGTAACCCCGCGAAGAGTCTTTGTAACAACTGCGATTCGCTGTGGCATGGATTCTACAGGGTACTGGATGTCGGACGAGTATAGCGCGGATACAGTCCGTCACGGTCGCCACATTGTTGCTGGCCCTCCCAAAGACTTTCAGCAAGTTTCGAATACAGGCTCTTTACTAACCGTCAACATGTGTGATTGGAGCTGATGATTTCTGATTCATACATTCACTATTATACCCTGGTGAATGTAAATATTGTCGAATGGGAAGAGAGGACTGAAAGTGGCATGGTCTTCGATAAGCTGATGGATGAACGGTAAAGCCTCGTGGTTGATTACCTATTTTTAGCAATTCTGATTCAAGGTATGTGTCACGGCCACCAAAAGACGCAGTGATGAGTAATTAAAACATCCACAGAAAATCACGCAGCCTCATCCTGATCACACCTTGCCTTGCATGCCGTCACTCCACGATGGGCTCTACGTCGGTCATAATTTACGTGCAGCAGAAATATGATTCATCTGAGTGAATAACAAATCTTCAGTCCTGGTCTATTTTCGCTGTCGATTCACTTTCTGTGGTAAGTTAACTGTGTTGGCAGGACTGGAAAAGTTTCTTGCATGTGCAACCACCACAAATTTAAGCGGTGGTCGTACAACTGTGCTTTAAATATCGCAAGGAACGGATTTTCAGCTCCCAGCCGGGAGACACCCCGCTATTGTGATACGCCATGATCGTCTTTTGTCCACAATTCTGACATGAATTTCTTGTAGGTTTGTATGTTTATCCCTATCGGCAAACCGAGAGGACAGTGCGTGGTGGCAGACCTGCTAAATTCGGCACTTATATGATGAGAGAACCTTTGGTTCTTCTAAAAGTAGTTAATCCTTTTTGCCGGTCCGTCTTCTGTACTGCGCCGCACGCTACTCAAGGCGAACGAGATATTCGTTGTGCTGCGTCACCTATGAGGACACTCCTCAACACAGTAATCTACACTGCCTGAGTTGCTACCCGCTTCGCCTCCTCACACAGGCTCCAGAACCTGCTTTTAGAATTTACACACCAGGTGGAAATTTGCCTGGTTGGAGTTGAATCTAGCACTGTTTACACGCCAACGCAGCTAGCAAGACAAGTATGAAATATTATCAGAAGTATGGATCCTTTTTTGTTGTTGTGTTTAACCTCCTTCTACCCATGAAGAGATTACAAGATTCAGAAGTGACAATTTTGACTGCGGAAGGAGCTGACAGTGGCCTTAGAATAATTCTAGCATTCGCCTTTGTTGAGGACTGGTTCAGTACTACAGGAAATAAAATTCAGAGTGATAGACTCGGGGTTCAAGTTTCCTTCTCCCGCGTATGAGTCAAGCACGTTTTCATAATGCGACATTGCCAACCCCCACTTACCGCCCCAGAATCTCGCATTTGTTAGTTTTTGTGCATATGAAAGTACCGATTGCCATTAAATTTAATATCTATGAAAGAAGTAAATGAATACCTGACCGATTGTCCAAAGCATGTATGTTTCAAGAAATAATTTTTATCACGGTGCTAAGAAACGCACGAACTAAAAAAATGGGTGAATAATCTCATGCTTGTAAATTACTGACAAGTGTAACAGCAGAAGACTGAAGCTTGGAAAGGTACCGTTCCGAAAAAGTCTTTTGAATTACGGAAACTTAAGGTAACAGAGAAATCATTTTTGATATTGGGTGTAGTTATGTTGGAAGGAGGAAAAGAGGAAAACAAGGGGCAGATCACGTAACTAATGAGGAGGTATTGAATAGGATTGGGGAGAAGAGAAGTTTGTGGCACAACTTGACTAGAAGAAGGGATCGGTTGGTAGGACATGTTCTGAGACATGGAGGGATCACAAGTTTAGCATTGGAGGGCAGCGTGGAGGGTAAAAATCGTAGAGGGAGACAAAGAGATGAATACACTAAGCAGATTCAGAAGGATGTAGGTTGCATTAGGTACTGGGAGATAAGGAGCTTGCAGAGGATAGAGTAGCATGGAGAGCTGCATCAAACCAGTCTCAGGTTTGAAGACAACAACAACAACAACAACAATAACAACTAACACCAAGTGAGAGGAATAAAAAAGAAAACAATGTAAGGTAGGATTTTACCATGTGGCTGTCCTTTTGATATGTACTTGGAAGAACTGAATAATGTAGAGAGAAAAGTACCGGAAAAGGAATAAACTTACTTCTAGTAAGGTTTGCGGTTTGCGGACGGCATAACCCTTGTAAATAAAAGCAGGGGAGATTATATATACTGTTGAATGGGACAGAACATCACTAGAAAAAATTGGCTTAAGGGTGAACGAACCAAAAACTTACGTAAAAGAACGCCTAATATCAAACGCGGAGAAGGGAGAGAGCTGAAACCTGGGTGACATCAGAAACAGACGGGCGCTAGCGAAGATCATTTTATTCTGTAAGAGTGTACACGAAACTGATGAATCACGACATTGTATGAGTATCAGACGTTGTCCGTGGGAAAAGAGAAAAATAAGTGGAAGAATCGGAAATGTGTTATAGCAAGATTATCCTAAATTACAAATAGCCGCGCATTTCACGGATTGCGCGGCCCCTCCCAGCGGAGGTTCGAGTCCATACCTCCATGTAATACATGTAATATCACTTATCAGAGAAGAAATGTGAATCGGTAGTCGAAACGGACACGTTCAGTGAGCTGTATCCTTACAGCTATACAGAGTCGGTGCCGCAGTGAGGGATGCCTACTTCTACAACACCCCAATACGGAACTTCTAGAATAACTCCAAAATTTTATGCCGATCAGCTGTGTTTTATTAAGGGAAAATAGTGCACAATGTAACAACATTGGAAACGTATGGTACTCAGTTTAGTGTAAAACACTGCATTGATATTTTTGAATGTAAATTCTAAATAACTTGTTGACACAACGCATTAAAAATGTTAAACACTGAGCACTAATCTCTGACGGAATAGTATGTACCTATTTCTGTCGGTTTAGTCAAGTTTCATAAATTTTTTTTATCCTGACAACTGTAAGTATAAGTTAGCTTAAGTATTTCGTCTCGAGAGAATTGTTATTGACGCATACTAGTAATAAAAATTTCGTGTCCTATCGTTGCAGATAAACAAACAGCCGTTTAACTCGCTTAGGTGGAGTAGTCGTTATTACTTCTATGTTAACCGTATTCGTATCGCTAACAACTGATGTTGAGTGTCGACCGCTAACGACTGATGTCTATTGTCTAATCGTTATTGCCGTTGATTTGGAGCTGATGTTATTATCGGTTCGTTAAAATAAAGCATATTTCATTATTGTCGCAACTTCGAAGTACACTCCTTGATCAGAAGTGTACGGCACCTATCTGTGGCACTAACATGTGGTAGGCCGCCCGGTTAGGGCACGAATTCGCCCGGCGGATTAGTGTCGAGGTCTGGTGTGCCGGCCAGTCTCTGGATGGTTTTTAAGGCGGTTTTCCATCTTCCTCGGCGAATGCGGCCTGGTTCCCCATATTCCGCCTCAGTTACACTATGTCGGCGATTGATGCGCAATCACTTTCTCCACGTACGCGTAGACCATAATTACTCTACCACTCCAGCATTGGGGTTACACTCGGCTGGTGTGAGACGTTCCCGGGGTCCACTGGGGGCCGAACCGCACAATAATCCGGGGTTCGGTGTGGGGCGGCGGTGGGGTGAGTGGACCGGTGTAGCCTGTTGTAGGGTTGTGAACCTTTGAGGGCTACGGCGGATAGGATGTCTCTCCGTCGTTTCTAGGTCCCCAATTTCATACAATACAATACAATGTGGGGTATATCCACCCTTCGCCTTTACGACGGCTTGAGTTGTTTTGGGGACACACCCTTCTTTTGTAAAAGGTTTTCCCAGACGTACGTGGTCAGTTCTTTTCAGTACTTTACATTTGTAATTTACAATAATCTTTCTATTACATATTCCGATTCTTTCTCAATAGCCAAAACCAGAGAAGGTGGATGCTGGGCTCTGGAGCGAAGTCCACGTTCTGCCTCATCCCAAAGATATTCCTTTGGGTTCAGGTCAGGTCTTTGGACAGGCAGTTTATTTTAGGAATGTTGTTGTCCACTGACCGTTGCGTCACAGATGCTGCTTCACGACACGATGCATTGTCATGCTTGTACAATCGTTGTCTCCGAATTTTTCTTCCGCTGTACGCAGTACACAATGCCGCAAGATGTGCTGATATCCTTCCGCTATTAGCGTTTTCTTAAGTGCAATAAGGATACCACAACCTAATCACGAAAAATACTGCCGTACCCTAACACCACAGCCTCCGTACCTCACGGTTGGCTCTACAGATGATGTAAGGTAACTTTTTCAGGTACTCGCCAAACCCAAACCCTTCCACCAGATTGCCACAGGGAACAGCGTAATCCATCACTCCAAATCCATCGTTTCCAGTCATCCGTTGTCCAACGATGTCACTCTTTACACCACCTCAAGCGTCACACAGTGTAGATTACAGAAATGTGTGCTCATAAGGAACTGCTTGAATATTGTATCCCATTCTTTTTAATTCCCTCGCACAGTCATTTTGTGGTAGCTGTAGTGCTGGTAGCACTTCCGAGCGTGCGAGTGACACCTTCCGCTGATTTCATGTGATTTTTGATAACCACCCTTGGCATTGCTCGACGTCCTCTGTCAGTTAGTACATGGCATCTACCTGATCTTAGTTTAGCTGTGATTGAAAGGCTCCTGACAACAGGACATTTTTTTCTAAAAGAGGTGGAGCCCCTCCACGCCCACACCGGCATGATGGCCAACACAAAAGGTCTACTGCCATCTCTGCATAAGGGTTAGTATTCACTAAAGTGAGGTGTCGCAGGTTGTGGGTACTGCGATGTCTGCGTACGTCTGGTTAGGATTAACCATTAATACGCGCTCATCTGGAGATAGATTGGTCGAAATCTGACGAAGGATAGCGGTTTGAAGGGCAGAGGAAAAAAAGTGCCAAAGCAAGAGCCAAGGGAAAAAAACCTCTGCGAAAGTTAGGTCGGGCGGCAAGAGCAGTAGCGGTTGTCTTGCTGCCTGCGATAGGTTGTGTAAGGATGGGCTTTGTTAGTAGTGGGTATCATGCATGTCGATACCTTGACGTTGTGCGTTTGAGCTGCTCGGCGGCTGGCGCTGGGTGCTGGTACAGAGTCCTCGTTCAGCGTCCTGCAACCTGCAACAGTTAGGTTTGTTATCGGTCTTGTGTCCGATAGGTCATATACCGGAGGCACAGTGTGAGGGAGTGTTGGCAGATTGTTCGTGCGTCTGTGGGCGAGCTCGTCGGTGTCCCTGCTGTGGCCTGTTGGTTGGCTCTAATAGCAGCTGGTAGTTGCCAGTCAGTGTTGCTGATATGCAGGGGCTTACCGGCGTTTGTCGCTGTTTGCGTATGTTAGTTTACCATAGGTGGTTATGCCCTAGCTAGCAGTGTCTTTGGCCGCTTGTGTTTCCACCTGTGGTTGTGATCGTAGTTTCCCAGAGTGAGGATGAAAGGATTGTTCGAGTGTCTCGAGTTCCTGTATAGTCTTGTGGCGTGTTTTCTTGAATACTTCCTTGAGGGTATCAAGGCGGTATTCATGGTGAAGATCCACGGTGCGTGTGTAGCGTGGAGCATTGCTGATGATTCGTAGCACCTTGTTCTGTATGATCTGCAGGCGGCGCAGTCGTGTGGGAGCTGCATATCCCCAGACGGGAGCTGCGCACGTCATCAGAGGTCTAATCAGTGTCATGTATAAGGACCTCGACACCCTCCTATTCAGTGTGCTTGCCCTGTTGAGCATTGGGTAGAGCTGTTTGAGCCTCGCGTGCGCTCGGTTGGCAACGTATTCGATGTGGTCCCCCCATGTAAGTTTCCGGTCCAGCCAGACACCAAGGTATCTGACTTTCTCTCGGAAACGTATTGGGCGTGTATGTAGTGTTATCGGAAGTCATTAATGTACAGGTTAAACAAGATGGGCCCTAGGATGCTTCCTTGGGGTACTCCAGCTTGGATACCGTGTTGTGTTGATTGTTTATCCTGCACGTTAGTGTTGAAACATCTGTTCGTGAGATATGAGTGTATGAGACGCACGAGTCCGTCCGGGAAACCAGCTTCGCTTAGTTTGCGTATGAGTCCGTTGTGCCAGAGACGATCGAAAGCCTTTTCGATGTCTAGGAACACGGCCCCTGTGGCTTTGTTCATGTTGTAGCCGTGTGTTATATGTTCGACTACGCGGAGGAGTAGTTGTGTTGTCGAGTGGTGATTCCTAAAGCCGAATTGCTCCGGTCTTAGGGTGTCGTTGGCGATGCAATGCCTAGTGATACGTTTTAGTATTACCTTCTCAACAATCTTGCTGAGCGAGCACAGCAGACTGATAGGTCGGTAATTTTGTGGGAGGGAGTGGTCTTTCCCTGGCTTCCTGAACATCAGGACCTTGGCCGCCTTCCAAAAGTCAGGGAAGTGTTGGTGTGTCAGGATGGCATTCGTTAAGTGTGTGAGGTATTCTACGGCTTTATCCGTGAACTCCTGGAGGACACGGTTTTGAATGCCATCAGGCCCAGGGACTTTTCTAGCGTTGGTGTGCTTGATAGCCCATGTGACTTCATTTGTGCTAGCACGTCTTATTTCGTTGCGCGAGGGCTGGGCTACAAGTCGTGTAACCTCCTGGTCCGTTTCAAGTGTGAATGCTGGGTCTGAAGGAACCAGATTCGGCATGAAAGACGCTGCAAGTGTTGTGGCCATAAGCTCTGCCTTCTCCGTCGCGGAGTAGGCTGGGCCGTCTGGTCCTTGCAACATGGGAATGTAATGTTTCTCCCTGGTGAAGTGTCTGGCCAGCTGCCACACGCCAGGACGTGTGGTATCCAGCCCAGCGAGTTTCTGTCCCCATTGTTCGTTTCTGAATGTTTGAATTTTATTCCGTATTATGCCCTGGAGTCTGTTGACGTGCAGTTTATAGAACGGGCGCCTGGTACGCTGCCAGTATCTCCTGAGGCGGTTCCTCATTGAGATAAGGCCCAGGATTTCCTGGGGCAGGGCCGTCGAGTGTTGTCTTGGTGTTGTAAATGGAATGGCGTCAGTCATTGCGTCTTGGACGGCAGTTGTGAGAGCCTCCACAGCCTCGTCGATTTGCTGTGTGTTGTTAATTTCGTGTGTGTCAGGAATGCGACTATCAAGCGTTTCCTTGAACAGTGTCCGATTCGCACGCTTGTAGTTGAGCATCCTGCGTGGTTCGATGTCCTGCAGTGTCTCTTCCATGTTCAGTATTACAGGCATGTGGTCTGAATCCAGATCGTTTTCAACCGTTAGGTTGAGTGTACATGTAATGCCCTTTATGAGGGCTATGTCTAACACGTCTGGCCTATGTCGGGCCTGTGTAGGCACGAACGTGGGAACGTCCGGTCCAAGTATAATGTAGTTTCGGCCTAGCGCGTGTTCGTACAGTTTCTTGCCGTTGGAGGTTCGTATTCGTGAGTTCCAATCAGGGTGTTTTGCGTTGAGGTCTCCAGCGGCTATTACCCGCGGTGCTATGTTGAGTACTGTGCTGATATCGCGTGTTACTATGTGATTAGGAGGATTGTATAGCGATACCAGTGTGGTGTTGGCTCCGTTGAACTTGACCCTGACGGCCGTAGCCTCTAGTCCTTCAAGTGCTGGGAGCTCAATGTTCGTGTGGTCTATGTCTCTGTGTATGATGATTGCCGTGCCGCCTCCCCTCCTGCCATCCGCTCGGTCGGTACGATAGACGCAATAACCTGGGAAGTTTAGTTGTTTGCGAGGCGTAGGCAGTGTTTCGTTCACAAGAGCGATTCGGATACCCTTTCGCTCCATGAACGCGGCCATCTCGGCTTTTTTGCTTGCGATCCCGTTGGAATTCCAAAACAGGATCTGTGTGATTGTGTTTAAGTCTGCGTTTCGGGGCTGGTGTGGTGTGTTATCCATGTAGTAGTGTGAAAAGCGGTGTGATAGTGGCTTGGAAGCTAGTCCAGTTGAGCGTACCCGACATGAACTGCATGAAGAGTTGTGAGACACACCCCATAATCTTCGAGACTATTTCGGTGGTCGTGCGTCCGGGGAATAATGTTTCCATTATTCTCTGGAATGTTGTAGTAATGTTGGTCATGTCGGCCTGCGAGTTATTGGTCGTGTTAGCGGCCGCTTGTTCCAGTGTGGGCGTTTGGTGAGGGCTGGCCTGCGAGTCGGTTGTTCGTGTGGCAGTTGTGGTCGTCTGTGTATTCTCTGTGGTGAGTGGGTGTGTAATGTGAGTTGTTGCGTTGGTGTCCGGGATGTGTTCGTGGGTGTTGGTGTTCTGTTGCCTGTGTGGTTGTTGTGGTGTGGTCGTGTTCCTCGTGCTTCGGCTGTTTCTCCTTCTCCTCCTCCTCCTCCTCTGGCGCTGTGGTTGTCCCTGTGTAGGTGCGTTTTCTGTAGCCTGTGGTGGGCTGCAGTTCGCGATCTCAGGGGGTAGGGTGTTGTTGTTGCTTGTTTCGTGTGGTGTGCCCGGTGCGAGTGTGGTGTCAGGCGTTGTGCTTGTCTGTTGTGTGTCTGTTGCTGGGGGGGTTTGCTGAGCGTGTTCTGAGCTATGGGGCTCCTCTGACTGTCCCGCGCTGCTGGGGCTGCCAGCGACCACTCCAGCGAAGGATATTCCACTTCTTACCGGGCGCGGGGGCGGTTTTGGAACTGTGATGGCGGTAGGTTTCGCATGTTTCGCGATTTTGCGCCTCAGAGCTGCTTTGTAAGCAATGCACCCTCTGTAGTTTGCCGGATGGGCAGCACCACAGTTGGCGCACTTGCGAGGTGCTGTATGGGGGAGTTTGCAGCGTTGGGTTGTGTGACCGCCAGCGCAAATGCGGCAGCGGGGTGCGAGACCGCAGCTGATACCCGCGTGCGCATAGCGCTGGCAGTTGTGGCATTGTTGGGGGGTCCATCTATCATGATCAATTCTACATTACATAAACGTGTCCGGATACGTTCGATCAGATAATGTACGAGAATTTTTGTAATAGGTAGATTTTATTATGTAAGTTGCCTTGACAATTGACTTAGAATACAGTTTAAATGACGCAAATTCCTGGGGGTGTGCAGATATACGGATGGCGTTAGTATTGCGTACACAAGCATAAAAGGGCAGTGCGTTGACGGAGCTGTCTTTTGTACTAAGATGATTTATTGAAAAGGTTTCCCACGTGATTATGGCCGCACTACAGGAATTAACAGACCTTGAACGTGGAATGGTAGTTGAAGCGAGGCACTTGGGACATTTCGGTTGGGAAATGGTTAGGGAATTGAATATTCTGGATCCACAGTATCAAGAGTGTGCCGAGAATACCAAATTTCAGGCATTACGTCTCACCACAGACAACACAATGGCCGACAGTCTTCACTTAACGCCCGGTACCAGTGAAACGAAATGTTGTATGGCTAGGGCCTCCCGTCAGGTAGACTGTTCGCCTGGTGCAAGTCTTTTGATGCGACTTCAGCGACATGAGCGTCGATGGGGAGGGAGGTGATAGGAAAACACAACATCCAGTCCCTGAGCGGAGAAAAATATCCGGTCCAGCGGGAATCGAACCCGAGCCCCTTGGCATGGCATTCCATCGCGCAGACCACTCAGCTATCGAGGCGAACGTCCGGTACCAGTGACGTTTGCGTAGTATTGTCAGTGGTAATGACAAGCAACACTGTGTGAATTATCGAATAATCGCAGAAATCAACGTGAGATGTACGACGAACCTATCCGTTTGGTCAGTGCGGCGAAATTTGCCGTTATTGGGCTGTGGCAGCACACGACCTACATGAGTATCTTTGCTAACATCACTACATCGCCTGCTGGCCTTCCTGGGCTCATGGGCATATCGGTTGGAAACTAGATGACTGGAAAACTGTGGCCTTGTCACATAAGTCCTGATTTCATTTGTTAAGAGCTCACGAATCCACTTACCCAATTTGTGAGCAGGGCACTATGCAAGCTGGTGGTGGCTCCATAATGGTTATGTTCGGCTTCTTGGAAATTATTTGCAGACATTAATGGACTTCATGTTCCCAAACATCGAGGGACTTTTTTGTGGATGACAGTCACTGGGCGATTGGTTTGAAAAACATACTGGACATTTCGAACGAATGATCTGGCCATCCAGATCACCCGACATGAATTCCATTGAACATTTATGGGACATAATCGAGAGGCCAGTTCGTGCACGAAATGGTGCACCGCCGACGCTTTCACAATTGTTGTTGTTGTGGTCTTCAGTCCTGAGACTGGTTTGCTGCAGCTCTCCACGCAACCCTATCCTATGCAAGCTTCACCTCCCAGTACCTGCTGCAACCTACATCCTTCTGAATCTGCTTAGTGTATTCATCTCTTGGTCTCCCTCTACGATTTTTACCCTCCACACTGCCCTCCTATGCTAAATTTGTGATCCCTTGATGCCTCAGAACATATCCTACCAACCAGTCCCTTCTTCTAGTCAAGTTGTGCCACAAACTTCTCTTCTCCCCAATCCTATTCAATACTTCCTCATTAGTTATGTGATCTACCCATCTAATCTTCAGCATTCTTCTGTAGCACCACATTTCGAAAGCTTCTATTCTCTTCTCGTCCAAACTATTTATCGTCCATGTTTCACTTCCATACATGGCTACGCTCCACGCAAATACTTTCAGAAAAGACTTCCTGACACTTAAATCTATACTCGATGTTAACAAATTTCTCTTCCTCAGAAATGCTTTCCTTGCCATTGGCAGTCTGCATTTTATATCCTCTCCGACCATCATCAGTTATTTTGCTCCCCAAATAGCAAAACTCCTTTACTACTTAAACTGTCTCATTTCCTAATCTAATTCTCTCAGCATCACCCGACTTAATTCGACTACATACCATTATCCTCGTTTTGCTTTTGTTGATGTTCATCTTATATCCTCCTTTCAAGACACTGTCCATTCCGTTCAACTGCTCTTCCAAGTCCTTTGCTGTCTCTGACAGAATTACAATGTCATCGGCAAACCTCAAAGTTTTTATTTCTTCTCCATGGATTTTAATACCTACTCCGAATTTTTCTTTTGTTTCCTTTACTTTATGGACTGCTATAGAGGCGGCATGGCTCAATATTTGAGCCCGTGCCACGTCGAGTCGCTACCCTACACCGGGCAAAAGGAGGTCCGACAAGATATTAGATCATTCATGGCTTTTGTCACAGGGTAAATAACTAACGCGATGTAGAGTATGGGGTTTCTGACAAACGTGTTGCAAGACAAGTTTGCGCCTCGGGGTAGAGATCAGCGACATATAAACGGAACATTGATACAAACTCGACAAATGAGTCAGACAAACTGTGTATTAACGGAAAAACATTAGACATGGGTTTTTAGCGTCGCATGCAAGGTCGATATGGGATAATCTTTTTTAACCTTCAGATATGGGAAATCCCGTACTGTAGGGGCTAGTTGGCAACCCTAACCGCTGTAGTTATTACAGTTCCTTCATTCTAGAGAACAGTTATCGGCTGTCAGAACTGTCAGGTACTTGCGAATTGTTGAACGTAGCAAACCAGTAACGGCAGTGAATATTTCGCATCTGGCGATTTGTGAAATTCTTGTGAATCGGCTCGACTGTCAGAAGTGCAGAGTTAATGCGAGGTGGACGTTTTGCGGGCATCACGGTCGGCGGGACATTGCCAGGTGATCCGCACGCGAGCGGATTTGCCGGCCGAGCGGCGCAGTGCGGAGGGCACGGGAGGTCAGGGCGCGTGCAGGCTGCACCCTCCCACGCGCTCGGCTCGGATCCCTGCTCGAGCACGCGCAGATTGCGTCCAGCGCCATGCAAACAGCGCGCTATGCGGGGGACGCCATTACCTAAAGCAACACCTCTGCGGCGGACCCCGCTCTGGGATGAGACCAGTTGAGAGGGAAACAGCAAAGGTCCCTCGGGGTTCAATAAGTGGTTCCCCTATATGCAATACACATGACATCGCAAATGTTTTACGCAACTTGACAAAAGTACTACGCTGACTGACAACGCAACCTTCTACATAACGTACCTCAACCCGAGAATCCAAAATACAGTCAGGTCAGTAGCTGAACTTGTGCAAGTATTATTTATTGTCTCAAAAACGAACCCATCGTAAAATCAAATAAATGTTAATGGTGTGCAGTTGCACAGACTGATGATAATTTACTCGATGAAAGTGAATGTCACTATGTATTTTATGGGTCCTGATGAAACATAAATTAAAATAGCGCTTTTTATGGCATTAATGCACTCAGGAGTGAGTTGAACACGGTTTTAACTTTTACTCATTTCGTGTACATGTAGAAAGATGTATACAAATTTTGCACATTTTCTTTTGTTTATTTAGGACATAATTTCTCGATGTAGTCCATCTAAATCAACGAAATGTGTACATACAGAAAAAGTATGTAAAATTTTTTTCTGGTGCCATACAAAACACATAGTTTCTATCACCGAAGCTCGCAAAAAATGTCATATGCTATGATCGTGACGCTGCTACGAGCTACCGAGTTGAATGAATAGCGCGTTACTAATTCACCTACACTTGAGTTAAGGTCGTGTCCTGTTTTCTTAATTCCTGTAAACTATGTTAATTCATGGTGTATGAGAACCAAAATTAAAAATTTATACTTTTGACACGCTTTTGAAGCTTACGTAGTGCTTAAACTTCAACTTAAGGGGAGTTAGAACGGATTTTTAAAATTTTTCGGATTTTTGTCATTATAAAATTTGCAATTTTACGAATAAAATTATATGTATATCGCTTATAAACGCACATGGAAAGTATTTTATTTTTTAAATATAATCTACAGTGGATGAAAATGTTAAAATTTGTATCTGCATTACAAGATCTAATGAAATCGGTAATTTTGTATATACAAGGCTGTGGATTGCTGTGTTATTAAGGTTAAATCAACTGTTTGTATTGGTAACACTGTCCAAAACAGTATCGTATCGCTTCATAGTATAAACACGTGTTGTATGTCGAAGTGCTAACGTTTTTGCAAGGAAAAGTGACAAATAGATTGGTAAATCTCTGTAAGTGAATAATGACGCAAAAACGACGTTTTTTTTTTTTTTTTTTTTTTTTTTTAGAAAAGTGGGTTTCATGTTACGTAATAGATTTTCGAATAAAGGGAAACACTGTGTTCAACATGTGGCGTGTGAAGTCACAGACAATGAAATACAGGTAAATTCGTCAGTATCTAGAGAAACGCCCATTAGTGCTTCGAAGATTAAAATAAAACGTTGTGATACAGTTTTCTCGAAACTAAAGTGATGTAAATGTAGGTTAGGTTATATTGTGATAGATTTACACATCCTAGCAAGGATGTTACGTGAAGTGTGTGTGTGTGTGTGTGTGTGTGTGTGTGTGTGTGTGTGTTGTAAAATATGTGGAAGGCCAATTAGTTTACATGAAGCCAGTGAGGTATCAAATGGACTACCCAGGAAACTTATCATTAATTGTGCCAGTTGTAAGTATACTCATTTATTCTGGTAAGTGTAAAGATAATTATTTTGAAGTAAATGTTAGGTGGTTTTATGGTTTGAGAGCTGTTGGCAAAGGACACATCGCAGCAGAAACAATCTGTGCCGTGATGAATGTGACACGCCCACCTTGCCGGCCGAAGTGGCCGTGCGGTTAAAGGCGCTGCAGTCTGGAACCGCAAGACCGCTACGGTCGCAGGTTCGAATCCTGCCTCGGGCATGGGTGTTTGTGATGTCCTTAGGTTAGTTAGGTTTAACTAGTTCTAAGTTCTAGGGGACTAATGACCTCAGCAGTTGAGTCCCATAGTGCTCAGAGCCATTTGAACTAATTTGAACACGCCTACCTTGAAAATCGACCAGTATACAGGATTTACTGGAGCTGCTATGGAATCTGTTGCATGTGAGTCAATGAAGGGTGCTGCAAACGAAGCTGTTTAAATAAATGATGGTATGACAGACATACCAGTACTTCAAAGAATTCTGTTGTTACGGTGACCAGTGTGGGTACTGGAAAGGTAATAGATTTCCAGATTTTAACCAAACATTGTTATAAGTGTAAATCAGGGGCAGAAATTATGAAGAAATAAGGTATTGAAATTTTTAGTCGATCTTTGAACGAAAGGGGAGTGTGTTACTAAGTTCTTAGGTTATGGAGACTCAAGAGCATATTAAAGTGTAGTAGCCGCTCATCCTTATGGTGAGAAGGTTATCACAAAACAGGAATGTGTTGAGCATGTCCAGAAGAGGATGGGCACCAGGTTGAGGAAGTTGAAATAAAGTTTGAGAGACAAGAAACTTTATGATGGTAAAACCATAAGAGGCAGGCTGACAGACAAAATGATTGATGAACTACAGCAGTATTATGGGATGACCATTAGAAATAATGCTGTGGATTTGTTGAAAATGAAGCAAGCAGTTCATCCACAGACTGTCAACTCATGAAAAACCAGTACACCACCTTTGCCCTCCTTGACATAATTCATGGTGCAATTACTGCAATGCCCAGTACTCAAACAGTTCATACAGCCATAAACATTCCATTCCAGCAGCAGACATGGATATCATAAAACCTATTTACAGAGACCTGGAAAATCCTGAATTACTGAAGAAGTGTCTGCATGGTCTGACTCAAAATCCCAATTAGTCGTTCAATAATCTTACATGGACTCGCTTACCAAAAAATGTTTTTGTTGGAATGAATACACTAAAATGGGGGTCAGTGATGCGCTTCGAGTAGAGTATTCAGATTTTCATGGAGTAATAACGTACATATCCTGAGTCTACTGAACTAAAAGAAGAACGTAATATTATGTATAATAATTAAAATTATGTAGGTAAACGTAATAAAAAAGGCACACAAAATTTTAACCATGTCATTAAAAATTGTATTTCTGAAAGCAGTGGCTGAAATGCAATTATTGTAGTTCAGTAGACTCAGAGCACACAATTTAATATCCTGTAAAAAGTTCATGTCAGTGGCTACAGTGGTTCCTGAAAGACAGGGAAGCCGTCACCTAATTTGACATTGTCGGGATAAGGCGTTCCATCTCCTCTTAAGTATCGCAATTCGACCTTTTATTGTTATTACCAGTATTAACTTTGCAATCTCTAGGATAAAGATTGTGTCTGTCCAAATATTCGGGTTTCCTAAAGAATAAATACAGGATACACACTAATTTGCCTGCTATGCCGACATGTTTCGTTGAATATTGCTTCGAATGTTTTTTTTTTTTTTTAATGATAATTGCCGTTTCTGTAAATGTTGTTTATCATATGGCTTTTGTGCATTTAATGATTGTATACCTTTATCTTATAATCTTCATTTAACCCTTTTTACGACTATTTAGTAGCCGCAACAGAGCGGTTTCATTCATTATTCCAATCCCAAATAGTTACTGACCATTTTGAAAGCGAAATATACTATTTTAGGTAAGTTATGGCTTACAACTGTGCACTTTGAAGTAATTAAGCCCTAGTCTGCTTTCTACGTGTCTACAAGGCATTAGGAAATACCCGTTACAAACTGCTGGGACTTGTAGAGGGGAGTGAGTACGTAATATTTTGAACGCTAACCCATGGCCGGAGACGTTCTGTTTCCATTGTGGGACAATTTCAGCCCAGATGTTTACCTTATCAATTTCTGCTTTAGGAATTGAATTAGTCCTCGCCCAGTACAGTTATTAGGTAACATTTCGAAATGATACATAATGTTACATCCATTTATCAAGCACATTTGTTTGTTTTGCACTTAAACATTGTGTATTTACATTATTCAAAAACAAAAAGTACCTATTCTGTACGTACAGAACAGCACTGATGCATTACAACAGCGGCTCGGTGTGGTGACCACCACCGTTGTTACAATGTAGCTACGAAGGATGTTCTGGTACACTTCATCCCTCCTGGTGTCTCTTCAGTTTCTAATTCAGAGACCAGAACTCGTGCCAGCAGATCTTCTTCTGTCTCAACAGGACTTTCGTAAATTAAACTTTGTGTTCGACATCAGGTGACAGTCTGACGTAGTACGCGTCATCGTGTGTACCCTATTGCATACTAGGAGAAGCATTTCTGAGACCTTTCTCTTTCCGTCAGGAGCGATGGATGCATTATACGTTTGTATTGATACTGTTCTACGGAAGCGGTACGTTTCTAGACATGGATTCGTATTCAAAATATTGTTCACTCACTCCCCTCTGCAAGTCCTAGAAGTTTGTAACGGGAATTTCCCAAAATCCTATATATGGCTATATACGAAGTCTGTTCAAAAAATTTTGGATCATTCATAGTTTCGCGGTAATGGTGTGTTGGAGGGAAATGCACACGCCTGTGTTTAATGTGTAACTGCTGGAAGTTGTATGTCTTTTAGTTATTGTTCAGTACTGTATTGAGTAAAATGTTGTGCCGCACAGTTTGCGAATTTCGCGGTGGTAGAGTTAGGGGAGCAATGCGACTGCATAAAATTTTGCATGAAACTAAAAAAAAAAAAAAAAAAAAATTGACAAAGACACCAAATGGCGCAGGAGGTCTACGATGAGAGTGCTTAAGCCGTACTCGGTGTTACGGATGGTTCACTCGGTTTAAAAATGGCGGGACGGATGTTAACGATGAACCTCGTTCAAGACGCGCTTAGACGCCTACAAACGACGATCACGCCAGGAACGTCAACAAAATTGTGCGTGCCAGTCGAAGACTGACTGTCCGAGAGATTGCAGAACAATGTAACATTTCAGTTAGATCATCTCTTGAAATTCTGACAGCATCTTGGAATGAATCGTGTTGCCCGCCTAGTTCGTCCAATGGCTCGTGAGGCAAGACCAGAAAGACCATCGTCTCGCATTCTGTGAAGGTCTTTTGGATCGCGCAAATGAGGACGAGATGTTCCTTGACAGAATCATATTAACTGGCGAAGAGACGTGGATCTACAGTTATGATGTTGAGATCAAGGTTAAATCTTCACAATGGGTCGGGAAAGGTTCTCCAAGACCAGAAAATGCTCGTCAGGTCAGGTCAGGTCAAATGCCAAAGCCATGCATAATTTTCTTTCACTTTAAGGGATTAGTTCATCGTGGATTCGTGCTACAGGGACAAACTGTTAGTCGATGGTACTATCGTAACGTGTTGCGACGCCTGCGAGAAAATGTGAGAAGGAAACGGCCTGGAAGGAAATGTGTCGAGACAGTTCGTGGGTCCTTACATCACGATAACGCACACGCTGCCTCGTCCTCTGTACTCTCCTGACCTGGCTCCTGCGGGCTTTTTTAACTTCCAAAGTGAAAACCCCTTTGAAAGGACGAAGACTGTAACGATAGACGAGATAAAAGTCTGCAGACGGCGCTCTCCAGCAAGAGGCGTAGTGAGGCTGCTTCCGGAAGTGGAAACGGCGTTGTGAGCGGTGTATGAATTGTGGAGGAGAATATTTCGATGGTCATCGTGCACAGTAAGTAAAAGTTAAGCGAAGAAAAATTTTGTGGACAAAGTTCCGAAAGTTTTTGAACAGACGTCGTACATATATAAATCTGATATTCACTAATATTCTTGTTAGGTCATTCACCTTACATTCCGTATCTTTGGCATATACAAATTTCATCTCAAAGACAAAACATTTGAATCATTTCTTAATTGTCTATGACAACGGCCGCGGAAGCCTACGTTTACATTTGAATCACTTGTCACGTTTACTCCTTTGTCATTGACACTTGCTGACTAAGTTAGCGCAGTGGTAAGGCACTAGACTTGCGTGGCTTTCCATATTTAGGTATTCCTTTATTTTTCCTAATTCACTTGAGGGAAATGTCGGTTTGGTTCTTTTTTAAAGGATACAGCCGGTTTTCTTCCCTAATTCGAGCTTGCGCTCCATCTAATGATTTCGGTCATGGTCGAGATATTAACCCCTAATCTTACGTTTTTGGTCTTTGGTAATGCCTTCTCATTGCTTCTTTAGTTGAAATTAAAATTGTGTATTCAACATGCTGTCTCCAGCCTCCATCCAGGCCGGACATAAGTCGTGGTTCCGGTGCGTGTACGTCGACTGCACCAATTGTGCGTCTCTGGTTGAATGGACGTCCTTCCGTCCCTCTCTGTACTTAAAATTCCAAGGGAGTGATGGAAATTGCTCACAACTTAGTTGTGTCAACAAAGTAGGTGATTTCCAATCCGACGGAAGTGTCACTTAAGCGGGCGTTATATTCGCGAGTGCCGTCTTCGATTTGTGTTGAGCACAAAATGCGGGTAGTGGTGCCAGCACAGCTGCAAGCAGCCGACGCTGCGTTCCCCTTACCGCTCCTCTCCCCTCAGCAGAGGGGCACGACGTACCCGACTGCCGCTTATCGTGGACAAACGGTCTAGTTGTTACAATAACAAATTTTTTCTGTTATCTTGCCCTTTATGTACGCAAATCATTTATCAGCTGTCAACGCGTTGTTTCGTAGCGTTTATGTGTATGTTGAAGTCGTAATCCCTCGCCCAGCTTCACGAAATATCTGAAATACAAGTGTGTGCTAGTAGCGAAGTAATTATACCTTTGCGGAGAATTGTGTCCCTAACAGAATAATTTACGTGGCTAGTAGACATTTTGTAGAATATGCTGTTGATATTTAAAGGAACTGTGCGAGAAAGAACATGGCATTAAATGTATTAAAAATAGGAGAGACAGTTCGTTCATGGCTAACAGCAGCCATGGTATGAGAAAAATAAGTAAAAGAAACGTGAATCAGAACACTAAAAGAGAAACACCGAATATTGGGAAGTTTCAGCTACAGGATCTGAAGCGGCGCCCGAGAACAACATATTTCACTCTCGTCAGCAGCCCTCAAACATCGGTCCCCATCTTTCCTTAGAGTTCATATAACTAATGTGTCTGCTTTTCTATTAAATGCTCTCAGCTTTTGATAGCATTATCAGTGGAGCTGTATTACAACTATACATTATTTTTCTATTTTTTAGAGGTGATTTTCAAATCATGGATTGATTCTGAACTCTCGGTCATAGTATAAAAAAAAGAAGAAAATGAATCCCTTGCGAAACTGCATTGTGCCGGTGGAAATGCCACACGCATAACAGCGTCATTCATTTTTAAAATAACCCAAAATTTACTGGAATTAATTTAGCGGCATTTGACCCACAGCCAGAGGTCAAGGAATTTTGAGGTCTTTGATTTTGCTTATAACGAGAAGCATGTGAAGGCTAGGACAGAAACTAAGAACGTAGCTGTTGCAGGGCCTCATTCTCTATCATTCTTCTTTTACCTTATCGCTTCTTCGTAAATATCAGTATCTGTCTGTGGAATAACTGTGCATTACCTCGAACGGGATTTCTGTATTCTGAAGGCTTACAGGTAGCCGCATGTTTTGGTATGGGTTCTCCATCGCGAATAGAGGCGCCTGTAATGTGGTCGTCAGAAGAAGTTATTTTAAACTTCTGGCAACCGGTGGAAAGTTGCGCAAGTTTTACGGGTTTGCATAATACTGCTGTTTGTGTTCCAGTTGCAGCTGATTGCTGAAGAGCTGCGCGCGGGAGCATGTACATATCTGGGTGGAGATCGCGGTAGCCGATAGACCGTGAATGATGTAGCAGCCGGCTCAATGGCGGCGTTACCACGGCCACCTGATAACGATACGCGCCGGCCGTTAACCGCCCCGAATTGCTGCCACTCCGCTGGGGATTTTATGGCCGCAGCTTTATCCTTGGAGTCTACCTTGCAATTACACCTCTCTTTATGGAGGAAATAGAGATAACTTGTTTTCTCCCACACCCGTATACAGTGGTCACACAGTATCAAGTGTCTGCTGAAGAGTGTTTCAGTATTCCTAGAGCGTAAAGATTACACGCTGTTTTATTTCTCTTTTGAATAACATTTCCTTTTTCAGTTTTAAGATGTATGCTCTCAGGACGAGAACGTCGGCGTGTATCTCATTCGACTGCTGCTGCCGGGAACAGTAGTATAAACTCGGCAAAATCTGAAATGTAGATAGTTGATGGGTGAGAGACGTCTTATGTATTGCGAAAACATAGAAATTTGTAGGTGCAGGTTTTCAAAACAGAATCTAAGCAAATTCTGGGGCAGCTTATACGTTGCTCCTATAGAAACCGTGAAGACGAAATTAATAACAGTTCGCACAGCAGAGGCAACGAGCATTCTTCCCTCGCTCAGCCCATGAATGATAGGAGGAAAGAAGGAAAGAACTGTGTATAATAATAATAATAATCATCTACTACCGACTTGGAACGGTAACTGTTGAGAATACAGTTACGTAAGTGTTGTTTTGTTTTAGGTTAGCTATCAGAATTGTTAAACATATTCGCAACTCGGCACGTTTGTCGTTTTAACAACATGTAGTGTGAATATAACTCTGAAGAACTAATATATTTGAGTATAAAAATAAGTAATAAAAGTGAAATAAGAAAAAATAATAAACAATAACATATAAACGACGAGAAGATTAAGTTTCGTATTACTCGATAAATGGAGCAAACAATCCACTGTGCGACATGTTTCTTCACCCCATCTCTCTCTCTCTCTCTCTCTCTCTCTCTCTCTCTCTCTCTCTCTCTCACACACACACACACACACACACACACAGAGAGAGAGAGAGAGAGAGAGAGAGAGAGAGAGAGAGAGAGAGAGAGAGAAAAATATGATAGGTTGTGTGCGAAAGCGTAATGATAAGTGCATAACTTCACAATCGTAGCCGTGGTCATGTGATCGCCGTTTCATCTGTGATCTGCAAACTGCGTGAAAACATTAACTTGCTGTCGTAATAGGTGGAACTCTGCTTCTACTGTATTGCAACAGAGTTCCCCAATAAGTGCAAACGGCGTGGGTTACGTAAATCAGCAACTGAGACTATAAAAAAGTGCGGCAATCTAATTTTTTGGTTAACTACATGCAGCATCTAACTGTGAAATTAGTTCGTCTCTGTCCCTAACATTACAGAAAGGACAAAATGACATCCACATTTAGCCCACCACATACTTCATTTACTAAATTGTTTCTCACGACAGTTAGTACATAGCTGGATCAATGCTATTATGAAATGATACTTAAATCAAGACCCTAAGCTGTCAACAGGCGTTGATATACATCAACGGGGATAGTTGAAAAATGTGTGTCCCGACGAGGACTCGAACCCGGGATCTCCTGCTTACATGGCAGACGCTCTATCCATCTGAGCCACCGAGGGCACAGAGGATAGTTCGACTACAGGAGATTATCCCTCGCACGCTCCCCGTGAGACCCACATTCCCAACTTAATGTCCACACACTACTTTCGTAGTGCCCCTGCCCATTACACTCATTACTCGCGGCAGATAATCTTGCCGATTCCTGTAAGAGTTCGGGCAATACGTGTGCATCCGCACAGGAGGAGGAGGTCAATGGCCGGTTAGCCTTAACTATATGAATATGGTATCTGTTCTTTCGGACATGTCCAGAAGAATATATACCATCTTCATACAATGCTATTATGTTCTTCGCCCTTCAAGAGTAGAGTGGTGCCCTTTTTAACCCAGACCACAGTTTCCCACTTAGTACTTTGTATTCATTGAATCAAAGCAGACACTCAGACCGGAGCAGCCAGCGGTATTCCTTTTCCATTTCTCTTCTCCCTGCTTCTGCGACGAAACCTTTCAGTGGCATTCTCAGCCGCTTTCGATAAGGACTCCCAGGGCTTCCCTGCCCACAGACGTAAAGGCGGGCACGAAAGTCACAGCTCCCTCATTTATTGTGTGCACTTAACACGTTTCACTTCAGTTTTTACTATTTTCCACTTCACGATCTACGTTTTCAGTGCAGAGTAACTGTTTCATCCTACTAATGCTACACTTCTGTTAAGCGAAAGGAAAATTTATGTAAAACCACCAGCCATATGAAAAGGCTGCTAAGTGCAAATTTTCTATGTGAGATTTCTTAGTATGGCTTCTTCCACAAACTTATGTTTAGTTAAGGCTGTAACAGGTCAGTTTACGGATACCTTGCTATAGAGTCCATTGCTCTCTGATTAGAATAACAATCGTAACATATCATAGCATCATGATGAAGACTCATTGCGCATCTCGTATTCTGCAATGTGTATTTTGTGTGTACTTGCGTTTCTCATTTCCTTCTATTGATGAGAACATCGAGCAAGATGACAAATGATTGACACACTAATTTCCTTTCGTGAAAAGTGGGAATACAAATGCCCATCAGGACTTGCTAATTCGTTTTCCACGTTTCCTGCGCCACTGTTTCGTTGTAATTATCTCACAATCAGCTTTAAGTTGTTGCACACATACCTTTTTTGTTTGATGCCCTTTAATAACAGTAGCAGGAATAATAATAATAATAGTAATAATAATAATAATAATAATAATACAAGCCAGCAGTATAAAATTTATTATACATAACGTGAGAAGGAAATCGTGCTTATAGATATATGCCTCTTGTTTTTTGTAATGCAAATAACAATCATATAGCAGCCGTGGAAACGCTTAAATATGCACAAAAGTGTACATAACAAAGTTACTCACATGCACCATTACAAAGCGAAGTGCTCAGCCACCATCTCGCCATCTTTAGATCAGTCTTTCCTAATCGACAGAAAAAGAGAAAATGTCAAGCTTGGCAGAGAATGTTATCTTCGCAATAGCGTGTATTGAACGAACTCGTACTGTACTTACAATACTGTAAGACCATCTACTATGTTGAAAGTAGGGCTACTCGACAGGCAGCTGACTAGTGGTCTTTTGACAACTACTGTGCACTGTTGCAGTTAGAAATAATAAAATCAGGCATAAACTGTGTACAATTCATTTCAGATAGGCTCCTCGACAAGAAATGATACTGTTGATAATGATATATCAAATCGACAACAAACTTTATTTTGAAAATATCGATATGGTTTCACACGAGTCTCGTTGTTCTTGAAAATGTTGCAGTTGGTCCACTCATATCTACCAGCAGAAACACAATTCCCGTCGCAAAATAAGAACAGGTAACTACAACGGAATACCCAAAATAATTCGTTCGGATGTAGGTGAATAGTATAGGGCAATACCTGTTGGTCAGTATGGGGGAATGCAGGGCTCCCATCTATATAGCAAATGTGAATACTTGAATGTTAATCAAGTAAACGTGGATTGCAAATGCGAATGAACATTGAGAATGATGCTTCAACTGCGCTGCTACCTTCAGCAAAAACCTAGCCATTCTCCGATCTGTGGATGTAATTGCGTGTGTGTGTGTGTGTGTGTGTTTGTGTTTGTTTGTTTGCCGTACCAGGGGATACTACCGTGGCTAATGTTTGCGCCCAATGACGGATGACTGTCTTATGTGCTCGCCAACAAGATCTGTGACTGCAATAATTGCGAGCAGCTGTTATCGGCTACAACTGGCTTCATACAGATTTTGGTTCCGACTCTGGACACGTGCGAAATAGAAGCTTAAATTAATAACGAAGAACTTTATGGTAGCGTCTTGCTACAACCTATGCATTTGCACTTTGAGGTATAGTAGCACTCCTGATTAAGGAGTACTGTTTCCCGAGGTATTATTGCAGCAAATCCTGTCAGAAACGACGCATTTTTTTGTATCTGATTAAAGTGCTAATACCCTGGAACAGCACATTTTCCCTTGCCACGAGTTCTAATACAAAATATGGCACATCAGTAAACTGCATTGTAGTTTGGATTCAATTTGTGATGTACAAACTTACATCTTACTGGTTTCGTAGCGCGCTGCCATTATCCGACGGGACGTAATGCCGTTGTTCATGCGCGAGTGCCTCGTAATGTGGAATTTCAACGGAGTCGACGAATAATACTTCCCTTCTGCCTTGAAATCCATGTTATCCTTCACGTCCCGCTTAAGGAAGGCTTTAGCGAAGTCGACCACAGAGCTTATTGTAAACGCAGTGACGTTTCTGCTAGAACACTGTTTCAAATTACCGAACGTCACAGCGATCCATCCGAAAACAGTAGCCATTGAATCATTGTTGCACGCATGCACTCTGCCACCGTCCACAACTCCTTCCCCCATTATCTAACACACACACACACACACACACACACACACACACACACACTGAAACAGAGTGATATGAAGGAAATGTCCAAATAGCTGGTGGTGCGCGTCCAGTCTGTATGGCATATCTGCTGTAGGCACTTACAGATGCGTACGCAGTAGTGCAAACTGCATTGTAGTCACTCGTCGTTACGAGAAACATTAAATACAAAGGCGGAATAGTAAAGACCGTATTGGTATAACAGGAGTATTTGAAACGAACTTCTAGTTGTCCTCAGTAAGATTTGTGTAGTTTTTCGCTGAATGTTGCAGTGACCCCGCTGATAAAGACACGCTGAGTCATTGTCGTATGCTTTGCAATCAAGTTAGAGTTCGGTCTTGAACGGCATAGATGGCGACGAGACGCTTATTACCTTATGCTACACCGCCGTCATCTCTGCCACTAACTCATCTACTTATTCCTCCTCCTTGTTCAGCCTTCCGTCGTCGCCGTCGCCGTATTTATTGGCTGTTTGTGTTTCCGTCTTCACGCTTGCTGCTCAGCTATCCCCTTTCTCTGTTGACTACTCCTTCATCGATTCCTCCTTCACATGTGGAAACCAAGGAAAAACGGGCACGCGATTAAAAAAAAAGTACATGTTTTGAAAAAGGCTGCTTCAAACAGCAGGCCACTCCAACTAATTTATACAAGGTGAAAATTAATTACACCGATAACCTCTGGTAGATTGCACGGGATATCAAAACAAATATTTTTGTGTGCTGTCATATTTCCTGTGAGCAATTTTTAAACTGTTGGAAGGAGTTGTCTCTGGATGAAAATTAATTAAACCAACAAACTTTGGTACGTTACATGAGACACTGAAAACACTTTTTCTCATGTATTTTCCTGAGAGTCACCATTTTACGAGAAAATCAAATATTTCTTACAGTACATAAAAAGTAACACAATTTTTAATCCTTTATTACCAAGACACAGGACCATTAACACAACACAATTACTTCAATTGCACTAGAGATTCAAAAAATGCCACCATTGACTTGTAAAGAAAGGTTACATCGGCGGGTCATGTTCTGTCCAAAACGGTCAAAAACTGCAGGAGTGTCTCCTACTTCCTGCTGCTGCTGCTGCTGCTGCTACTACTACTACTACTACTACTACTACTACTACTACTACTACTATTCGAGCAACCGGATAGTCTTCCGATTCAACAGCCGTCCTGTAAACAAGATTGCGCATCTCTCCTCACAGAAAAAGTCCAAAGGGTCGAAATCAGGAGATCGCGTAGCCCATGGTAAAGGACCACCACTGCCAATCTACTTTTATGTAAACTGTCTGTGCAAGAATCAACGCACGGGTCGACTGAAATGTGCCGGCGCCCCGTCGTTCTGGACCCACGTGCGCTCTCTTGTAGCGAGTGATACGTCATCCAGCAATCCTGACTATACTCCGACGGGAAATTGTAATAATGACTGCCGTTTAATGGCCTAGGTAGAAGATATGGCCCAATTAAACTGTCACCAACAGCACATACCATCACATTCACGTAGAACCGCACTTGACGAGCACGAGTAACTGTGGCTAGTGGATGCAGAAGTACGCACATCGTTGTACTCCAGGTATGTCGACCCCTTAGTAAACAAGTACTGTGCTGGGTTGAGGTGTGATGGCTGATTCACATTTAGTTGTACAAGTGAAGAGTGAAGTATACCCTCTACCTGCGTAACAGAAACCTTTACAACAACAGTCATTAAAACTGAAAAGTGAATACGCCCTCCATCGGTTTGAATAACTACAGAAAAATACTTCTTTTGCTGCCCTGTGCAACCTCCCAGAGTTTGTCGGTTTAAATAATTTTCACACTGTAGTAAAAACAACTACGAAGATCTTGCAGTGCAGACTTTATTTTCGTCTTTCTCGGTGATTTTTGTTTTACAGGCTTTACGCCTCGAGCAAAGGATTGTTTCTCCGCCGCGTGCCGCTACCTCATGCTCATGAAACGAAAATCGCTGAGAGTGACGAAAATATTTATTTTCAACCTGAAAGCCGTAGAACGTATCAGGAATTTAATTTCTTTCGATGAAGCTTCCTAACTGCAGTAGAGTTTAGAAAATGGAAGCCAGTGCATGTGCTTGGGGCTATGGATAGTTTGATGAACTTTGCAGTTTCCCTCGTCGTACAACTATGCGATTGACGTGTCGTTCGAAAGAAGTGGTAGGAGCGGCTCAGACTTGAAAGCAGTTGCCGCTGCTCAAAATCAGTGGCGGCTGTTTTGCGGACTCGAGCGGCTGACGCGGAAACCGGAAAGATTTCGATAAGAGGCGAGTTTCTGGCGCGGCGTAGCGCAGCAGAGCGCAGCAGAGCGCGATCCCGGGAGGAAACTCGGGACAGTCGAGAACCAGGCTTCTGGAAGCTCCCAGCGGCGCGTCAGCGACGAGGGGGGGTGGGCGCGGCTGGTCCAGAAATAGAATTCCGTGCGTTGCTCGAGATCAGGACGCAGGGAACTACGCGCCTGCTCCAGTGCCGGTAAGGTACAGCCGACAGCGACGGTAATGGGACAGGCGCGCTGTTCCTGTCCTGCTGGCTACCTTCTCTCGTATACATGAAACCTGTTGCTCGGCTGCGATCAGCATTACAGGAACACTATGGCCCAAGTCCAAAGATTTCGTGCCTGTTTTACTTCATTTGTTACACCAACCACGTTCATCTGTACGTTCCAAGAATAGCAGAGATAAACACTGAAGCGACAAAAGTTATGGGATAGGGACATCCGTATATACAAAATGGCGGCAGGATCGTGTACACAAGGTATAAAAGGACGGCACATTGACGCTGTCATTTGTATTGAGGTGATTCGTGTGAAAAAGTTGCCGACGTGATTATGGCCGCACGACTTGAATAAACAGATTTTGAACCCGGAATGGTAGTTGGAACGAGATCCATGGGACATTCTGTTTCGAAAATCGTTAGGAATCCAATATTGTGGATCAAGACTGTGTCGAGAATACCAAAACACAGGCATTAACCTTCACCACGGACAACACAGCGACCGGGAGCAGCTGAACTGGACTAACACACAAGGAACAGTACGTGAAATAACCGCAGAAATCAGTGTGGGACGTACGGAGAACGTATCCGTTAAGGGAGTGCAGCGAATTTGGCGTTAATGGGCTATGGCAGCAGACGACTGACGGCACGACATCGCCAGCAGCGCCTCTCTTGGGCTCGTGACCATTTCGGTTGGACCCCAGACGACTGGATAACCGTGGTCTGGTCAGACGAGTGCCGATTGCAGTTGGTAGAAACTGATGGTAACGTTAAAGTGTGACACCGACTCCACGAAGCCTTGGACCCAGGTTGTCAACAAGGCACTGTGCAAGCTCACCTGATCACAAGTGCTCGCGATTGGTTTGGAGAACATTCTGGTCATACGAGCGAATGGTTTGGCCACCCAGATCGCCCCTCAGGAATCCCATCGAACAATTATTGAACATAACCGAGAGTTCAGTTCGTGCACAAAATCCTGCACCGACAACACTTCTGCAGTTATGGACGGCTATAGGGGCAGCATGGCTCAATATTGCTACAGGAGACTTCTAATTTGTTGAGTTGATGCCACGTCGAGATGTTGCATTGCGCCAGGCGAAAGAAGGTCCGACACGATATTAGGATGTATTCTTTGACTTGTGGCACCTCAGTGTATATGAGTTCATGAAGTGGAGAGATATTCCGCCTTATGAAAGACGCGCTGTTTGCTTTCTTTACAGTTGGGCAACATGTCGCCAACTATATATGTGAACCAATACATAGTTTGGCGACTACTTACCCTTCCTCTATATGTATATAAATTACTTTAAGCAGTAATTCAGATATTCCATATTGTTATAAGTTTCACTCAGCAATAAAAAAAAAAAACCCACTGAAGATAGCACAAAAGTGCTCAAATGAGTTTAGATAAAAAAGCCGGTACCTTCCATAAGGTGGAACCTCTCTTGAATTTATCCCTGCTGGCGCAGAATCAGAGAGAGAATGAAACACAGAATTTTTTTTACTCACTGTTCTCGCTCCCAAGCTACCTTTTAACTATAAATTGAGCTCTAGTTGAAAAACACAAATACAGTACATCCTTTGGAATAAAGCATCAATACCATTTTAATAAAAATCTGAAATCACTAAAATGCATATATACGCGATGAGTTTTTTTTTTTTTTATCATGAGACAACGAAAGATCTCAAACTAAGCATCGGATTAAACAGTGAACAAATAAGTGTTAAATATTGTAAAACATTCTCTCCGGCGATAACAGTGTTTGAAATCTTAAATAGGAACATCCTGTTTGTATTGTAGATTCGGATTCTGTCGGAAAAAAATACGTTTATTTTGTATGTAACGCTTTTCCCATTGCGCGATAGATGGCGTTCTAATCAACGAGTGCAACCAACACAGCTGAGTTCGGAAACGGTATTATCTCGAGAAAAATGAACTGGTTCAAAAAAATAAAATTGAACTTGTAACACCTCAGTGTTGCGCAGTTTTCTCCGTGCAGATGTTTCGAAACATTCATTTATTCATTATTTGACTTGATCTAATTGCTTTCACGTCGTATCTCATTTCTTAAATACGTTCCGTCATAACCTGACCACGTTATTTATTAGTACGCAGGTTGTTACGATACAAGATAAAATTGAAATGGTTTACATTTATGGATAAATTGACAGGAATGTCAACTGTCCAGGACTTACCGTCCAAGGCATTGTGTGTATTGATCCATTGGTCCTTGCAGAACACAACGCGACACACTTTGCAACAACATTGGCATCCTCTTCCTGTTATGCTACCTTTCTTCGGCAGAAGCGCCAAGCTGAAGAGCCCCCCCCCCCCCCCTCTCTGTTTTAATCCCCTACCAAGCTGAACCCCATAATGCACCCTTCACTGAATGGGAATTGTTGCAAGATCTTATCTCTTCACATGACATGGCCCAAGGCTCGGATTCGATCCACAACCAAATGATCCAACACTAGAACGTTACCCAGAGGTAATACATACTCAGGATCTTCAACCAAATTTGACTCGCAGGTGCCTTCCCCTCGCCATGGCGAGACAGTATAGTTATCCTGTCATTACGTCCGGGAAGAACCCAACGTCTCTCGACAGTCACCACCCGATACTGCTTGACATGATGGTTAGCTTCTGATTAACTTGGGTACTCGAATCTCAGGGTCTTTTGTCCCTGTATCAGTGTAGCTTCTGTGAAGGACGATCTCCAGCTGACCATTTACCGCCCGAACCGTGTCTTCTTTGACTTACCTAAGGCATATAATATAGCTTGGCGCCATCACATTTTAGTTACCCTCCATGACTGGGGTTTTCGTGGTCCCCTTCCGACTTTTATCCAGGTGTTTTTACCCCACCAGCTTTTCCAGTTTCGAATTCCCACTTCACTCAGCGCCTCTCAGATTCAGGAGAGTGGTATCCCACAAGGTTTTTGCATCTGGTGCAACTCCCACTCAGTAGCATGTGCTGAGCGCCGGCTCCAAGGCGCTATCCGACGGTCCTCTGCGTGGGCCGTCTCCTATGGCTTCCAGTTTTCTCCCTCCAAAACGCGGGCTATACATTTTTGTCGTCGACCCACAGTACACCTCGATCCAGAACTTGATTTAGGCGACCAACTCCTAGACGTTGTAACACAGTCTCATTTCTCGAGTCTTATGCTTGATCAGAAGCTGATGTGGCTGCCCCATATTTCCTACCTAAAGACTACATGCATGTGGAAGCTGAATGCTCTCCGTCTCCTGGCCCAAACATCTTGGGGAGCAGACCGTGCAACTTTTCTCCATCTTTACTGTGCTCTTGTCATGTCCAGACTAGATTATGGCAATCAGGTTTATGGCTCAGCGGCTCTTTCCACTCTGAAAATGCTTGACCCTGTTCACCATTAGGGGTGCGTCTAGCTATTGGTGCCTTTCACACTAGTCCCGTTAAGTCTCCTCGTAGAAGAGGGGATTCCCCTCTTCAAATATGATGGAACCAACTCCTTGTTTGTTACACAATTACCAACCGCCATTCGCCGATTCCCTGACCAAATTCCTCTTCACAAATGAGTGATGTCTCCCTACCGATAACCGCTCGCAGGCGGGATTGCCGGTTGGAATGTCTCTTTACTGGAATGTGCCCTGTGTATTCCCCCCTCCTTCCCCCAATCACCCTTGGATGCTACCTAGACCATGGATTAGGATCGACATATTCCAGGGTCGTAAGGTCTCCGTCGCTGCTATGGTCTTCTGGCGTCTTATGCATTCCATCCTTGCAGAGTTCCAGGATGCTGCCATCTTCTATACTGATATTTCTAAGACGATAGGTAAGGCGGTGCAACCACAACGGAGGGGTATCTGTTGAGAGGCCAGACAAACGTGTGGTTCCTGAAGAGGGGCAGCAGCCTTTTCAGTAGTTGCAAGGGCAACAGTCTGGATGATTGACTGATCTGGCCTCGTAACAATAACCAAAACGGCCTTGCTGTGTTGGTACTGCGAACGGCTGAAAGCAAGGGGAAACTATGGCCGTAATTTTTCCCGAGGGCATGCAGCTTCACTGTATGATTAAATGATGATGGCGTCCTCTTGGGTAAAATATTCCGGAGGTAAAATAGTCCCCCATTCGGATCTCCGGGCGGGGACCACTCAAGAGGATGTCGTTATCAGGAGAAAGAAAACTGGCGTTCTACGGATCGGAGCGTGGAATGTCAGATCTCTTAATCGGGCAGGTAGGTTAGAAAATTTAAAAAGGGAAATGGATAGGTTGAAGTTAGATATAGTGGGAATTAGTGAAGTTCGGTGGCAGGAGGAACAAGACTTCTGGTCAGGTGACTACAGGGTTATAAACACAAAGTCAAATAGGGGTAATGCAGGAGTAGGTTTAATAATGAATAGGAAAATAGAAATGCGGGTAAGCTACTACAAACAGCATAGTGAACGCATTATTGTGACTAAGATAGATACGAAGCCCATGCCTACTACAGTAGTACAAGTTTATATGCCAACTAGCTCCGCAGATGACGAAGAAATTGAAGAAATGTATGATGAAATAAATTATTCAGATAGTGAAGGGTGATGAAAATTTAATAGTCATGGGTGACTGGAATTTGATAGTAGGAAAAGGAAGAGAAGGAAACGTAGTAGGTGAATATGGATTGGGGCTAAGAAATGAAAGAGGAAGCCGCCTGGTAGAATTTTGCACAGAGCACAACTTAATAATAGCTAATACTTGGTTTAAGAATCATGAAAGAAGGTTGTATACATGGAAGAACCCTGGAGATACTAAAAGGTATCAGATAGATTATATAATGGTAAGACAGAGATTTAGGAACCAGGTTTTTAATTTGTAAGACATTTCCAGGGGCAGATGTGGACTCTGACCACAATCTATTGGTTATGACCTGTAGATTAAAACTGAAGAAACTGCAAAAAGGTGGGAATTTAAGGAGATGGGACCTGGATAAACTGAAAGAACCAGAGGTTGTAGAGAGTTTCAGGGAGAGCATAAGGGAACAATTGACAGGAATGGGGGAAAGAAATACAGTAGAAGAAGAATGGGTAGCTTTGAGAGATGAAGTAGTGAAGGCAGCAGAGGATCAAGTAGGTAAAAAGACGAGGGCTAGTAGAAATCCTTGGGTAACAGAAGAAATATTGAATTTAATTGATGAAAGGAGAAAATATAAAAATGCAGTAAATGAAGCAGGCAAAAAGGAATACAAACGTCTTAAAAATGAGATCGACAGGAAGTGGAAAATGGCTAAGCAGGGATGGCTAGAGGACAAATGTAAGGATGTAGAGGTTTATCTCACTAGGGGTAGGATAGATACTGCCTACAGGAAAATTAAAGAGACCTTTGGAGATAAAGAGAACCACTTGTATGAACATCAAGAGCTCAGATGGAAACCCAGTTCTAAGCAAAGAAGGGAAAGCAGAAAGGTGGAAACAGTATATAGAGGGTCTATACAAGGGCGATATACATGAGGACAATATTATGGAAATGGAAGAGGATGTAGATGTAGATGAAATGGGAGATGCGATACTGCGTGAAGAGTTTGACAGAGCACTGAAAGACCTGAGTCGAAACAAGGCCCCCGGAGTAGACAACATTCCATTGGAACTACTGACGACCTTGGGAGAGCCAGTCCTGACAAAACTCTACCATCTGGTGAGCAAGATGTATGAAACAGGCGAAATACCCTCAGACTTCAAGAAGAATATAATAATTCCAATCCCAAAGAAAGCAGGTGTTGACAGATGTGAAAATTACCGAACAATCAGTTTAATAAGCCACAACTGCAAAATACTAACACGAATTCTTTACAGACGAATGGAAAAACTAGTAGGCGGCGACCTCGGTGAAGATGAGTTTGGATTCCGTAGAATCACTGGAACACGTCAGGCAATACTGACCTTACGACTTATCTTAGAAGAAAGATTAAGGAAAGGCAAACCTACGTTTCTAGCATTTGTAGACTTAGAGAAAGCTTTTGACAATGTTGACTGGAATACTCTCTTTCAAATTCTGAAGGTGGCAGGGGTAAAATACAGGGAGCGAGAGGCTATTTACAATTTGTACAGAAACCAGATGGCAGTTATAAGAGTCGAGGGACATGAAAGGGAAGCAGTGGTTGGGAAGGGAGTAAGACAGGGTTGTAGCCTCTCCCCGATGTTATTCAATCTGTATATTGAGCAAGCAGTAAAGGAAACAAAAGAAAAATTCGGAGTAGGTATTAAAATCCATGGAGAAGAAAGAAAAACTTTGAGGTTCGCCGATGACATTGTAATTCTGTCAGAGACAGCAAATGGCTTGGAAGAGCAGTTGAACGGAATGGACAGTGTCTTGAAAGGAAGATATAACATGAACATCAACAGAAGCAAAACGAGGATAATGGAATGTAGTCGAATTAAGTCGGGTGATGCTGAGGGAATTAGATTAGGAAATGAGACGCTTAAAGTAGTAAGGGAGTTTTGCTATTTGGGGATCAAAATAACTGATGATGGTCGAAGTAGAGAGGATATAAAATGTAGACTGGCAATGGCAAGGAAAGCGTTTCTGAAGAACAGAAATTTGTTAACATCGAGTATAGATTTGAGTGTCAGGAAGTCATTTCTGAAAGTATTTGTATGGAGTGTAGCCATGTATGGAAGTGAAACATGGACGATAAATAGTTTGGACGAGAAGAGAATAGAAGCTTTCGAAATGTGGTGCTACAGAAGAATGCTGAAGATTAGATGGGTAGATCACATAACTAATGAGGAAGTATTGAATAGGACTGGGGAGAAGAGAAGTTTGTGGCACAACTTGACCAGAAGAAGGGATCGGTTGGTAGGACATGTTCTGAGGCATCAAGGGATCACCAACTTAGTATTGGAGGGCAGCGTGGAGGGTAAAAATCGTAGAGGGAGACCAAGAGGTGAATACATTAAGCAGATTCAGAAGGATGTAGGTTGCAGTAGGTACTGGGAGATGAATAAGCTTACACAGGATAGAGTAGCATGGAGAGCTGCATCAAACCTGTCTCAGGACTGAAGACCACAACAACAGGCAAGGCGGGATATGCTTTCACATATCCTACTGGCTTAGAACATCATTTATTGCCAGGATCTTGTAGTGTGTCACAGAAGAGCTGCTAGTCATTAACAGGGCCCTGCATTTTGTTACTCAGGCCTCCCTCCATAGTGTTTTAATGTGCATCGACTCAATGAGCAGCCTGCAGACAGTAGGGCGAAGCTACTCTCGTCACCCTTTGTCTCTGCTATCCATGACCTTCTCTCGGCCCTCGGCTTTGCCTCCTGCTCAATTGTCTTTCTCTGGGCCAAAACTCTTGAGAGTATCCCAGGGAATGAACTGAACTGGCTGACTGTTTAGCTAGAGAACCCCTCCCTTTCGTCATTCCAGCTGCGGATCTACGTCAAATCTCTCTTTGCCCAAAAGTGAAATGACATTTGGTGCGCTATTGCTCTCAGTAATAAACTCCAGAAAGCTGACAAGTAATTTTTCTTTTGTTTTTCTCCGTCCGTGGGTGACATTAAAATGAGTCGGCAGGAGAGATGTATTTGCTCAAGTGAGCGCCTGGCCAATATCAGAGTAAACATGGACGAAAAAGTAATAAAGCAAACGCTGCATCACAAGCACGAAACTAAACGGGCATTGTCACTTCGCAGTCGAGGGAGGTGCGAGACATTACGAACGCCTAGTCTACCGCTAGAGTTTTTTGAGCATCTCCGTAACCTTCTCGCATTTGCTAAAATATCCTGTGACCACGACAGGCTTGAAAACATTTTTCCACACAAGCTACTTCTAATTGGGCGCCCCTTCCCGCCCCACCCTATCACCCTTTTCTATCGTGTCAGTTTCAGCTACTAATTGTTACACACACTGTGTATAAATTTCGCACTTAGGCGTCCTCTTTCGGCTTGTCGCCACAAACAGTTGCTACCATATCACTCTCCAAAAGTTGAGGACGTGACAAATCAAGTAACATAGCACATTAACAACTAGATGGAAATGAATGAAAGAATGAGGAGTGGGATCGCGTGATCTTCTCGGATGAGAGCAGGCTTACGTACACTAAAACGGCGAGAAGTGTGAATACGTACTGTACCCAAGAATATTATCGATACTGATCGTCTTGGTGGTCCAAGTACTACGGTGTGCATTGAATTTTCGCCAGTTGCATACTTGAACAGTAATGGGTCTTGTCTCGTATTTATGCGCAGTACTTAAACTATTATTTACGTTCAGAGTCCGCAACGATACGTCGCGGTCGTTACATTTTGTATCGAGATACAGGAGACTGTTCGTTTAAAGTACGCCTATCAATTGTAACTTTTTATTACACTTCGAGATATTGCAAGTACTGTTTTCAATTAGGATACTCCTGTTGAGATGAAGTGACGATTTTCTGACCCAGCAAATTTTGGTCTCATACTGCCCAACTGATTGTGACAACTTTTAACCACAAAAATTAATAAACACTGTATTAGAACCACCGCTCACAAGATCCACTAAGAAATGAAGGACAACGAATAGATTGATAAGTATAATGTACCTAAATTTCGTAACGAAATACGAGAAGAAATGCGCAGTACCAGTTTAAGCTATTTAATTTAATCTATAGTACTTACCCCTCGCTCTTTCAAATAGCTTAAAAATCGTGATTTTTACATATTGTCATCGTAACATTGCCTTTGTGTGAAGCGTTGCATATTACTACATCTACATGACTACTCTGCAAATCACGCTTAAGTGCCTCGCAGAGGGTTCATCGAACTACCTTCAAAATAATTATCTATTATTACACTCTCGAACAGCATGCGAAAAAAAAACAACGAACACCTATACCTTTCCATGAGACCTCTGATTTTTTTAGTGATAAACCTTTGCCCCTGTGTTGGTCAACGTCGACAAAATATCGCATTCGGAGGAGAAAGTTGGTGACTGAAATTTCGTGAGAGGATCCCGTCGCATCAAGAAATGCCTTTGTTTTAATGGTGACCCCACCAAATCCTGTATCATGTCCGTGACTGTCTCTCCCCTATTTCTCGAGAATACGAAACGTGCCGTCCTTCTTTGAACTTATTCGATGTACTCCGTTAATACTATCTGGTACGGATCCCACCGCACAATCGTACTCCAAAAGAGGACGGACATGCGTAGCTTGTATAAATCTACTGTGTAAATAAATCTTTCCGTTGAATAAAACTTCCATCACCGTTTCTCTGTCTGAAATATTACTCTCTCTTGACGCCCCAAATGAGTTTTCACTCGACCGACTGGTTAGTCTATAATTAGTCTGGTTTCGGTGAGAGATTTTACTGTTGACGGCCCTGCTTTCCTGAATCCGAAAGGCGAACTGCAGAAGAGAGTTGGTTAAATAGGCAATATTGAGGTCGATGCTTCCAGTAGCACTATGCTGCCATGCATCAGTCTCTCCTGCTTTCTTGCGTTATTTTGGTTGCACCATCACCCTAAGCTGTTTGTTGCCCGTATGGAGTCGTTCCGATAGAGTTTGATGCTTACTAAAATAAAACAAAATTGGATCTTTGTTACTCCAAATTGCTACTAAAACGAAAACTCTTATCTCTCAAAGCCTTCAACATCGTTGTCACATTCGATATATTATTTCGGAAAATAGTTACTATCGCCTGGTACGCATAGTATGTAATGCGTTGCATTACAAAAAAATGAGATGTTGCCTCAGCTGTGTTGGATTCCACTCGGGGAGAATGTATCGACCTAAAATAGAAATTCTCAATGTTTGGCAAGATGTCCAACACCTTGTTCTGCTGCAACATACAGCGCATCATCTGCTTCCACGAATTGGCCAACATAGAGAACATCGCTGATGATGAAAGGGGCACGGATCAAAACCATACTAATGTAGTCATTTGTACGAGCCGCACTTTTAAGAAAAAACCCCCTATGCTCCTGCCTGTATTCAGGAAGCATCTGGTACCATTTTTACAATGCACGGAGGCGCGTGTTGCCACTAAAGGAAAAAATAAAGCTGCATTGGAAGTGCTGCTAGTGAGTGGCGCTGATATTCTCTTATGAATTCGGCTTCATGTAGTCTTATTTTTTCCGGTTCTGTGCCAGTATTCTCGCTGGAATTAGCAAGCCGCTTTGCGTTCTTTCCGTGTCGGAATGTTAAGTTAATCTTTCTGCCTGCGCCCGCCTCGGGTTCTCGAGGAAAGTTGCTTTGTCCATTCCATTCCAGTCCGGGCTAAAGAGCGCGCTGCAGATATTAAATAATTGAGTTTCACTCAGGAGCGAGTGACTAATTCCTCGCCGAGAGCACTCTCACTTCGTTGATTAATCTTCTCGCGGGAGGTGTCGCTCCTTTCATTGCAGTTGCCCTGTAATAAGGGCGTTTTGTAATTGATTGCAAGCACATTTTAAAGCGATTACGAAGCTTTCGTTTAGACAAAAATTCATCTTATTTTTGCGGCTAAGCCGTAGCTCTTTCATCCTAATGGGAGGTAGCTGTAGAAGAAATGCATGCCTTGCAACAGATAACCACCTTACGTGTATTTCTCTCTCTCTCTCTCTCTCTCTCTCTCTCTCTCTCTCTCTCTCTCTCTTATGGAGGCAGCGGAAACCGCTAGATTATGTTCACCATTCAAAGGCACTGCAAACGGTAGTACTCCAATGTTTCTTGGTAAAGATAAAACTTCCAAAAAATACACGCCACCCTCTGTCCCAAATGTTAGCAGACAGACTACACAATGAACATGAGCAAACACAGTTCGCTATAAATTTGTTCATATCCAGCTCAGTAGATGTCTTTTGTTTTTCGGAATTTGATCGCGAAAGCTTTCCAAAAACATACATTTAGTTTTTCCTCTATGCTATCAACTGCATTGGACGTATTTACTTGGGAGGAAGACAGGTAAGGTCAGTTGAATACTTGAGAAATAGAATACGCTAATTCATTTGGAGAGAGAGAACTGTAGAAAGTGATATAGGAGAGTACTGTTTGCGGTTGTATGTGTAAGGTAGTCTAACCGAAATGTAGTGTCTGACAATCGTGAGGTCGATTTCCAAAATAGTTATACGACTTCTTATATTCTCTTGATTTTCCCCAAACTCCACAGAACTGCCACTGTCAGTTATAGGTTTCTCACATTATGAGCTTACATCTCAAGTTACATGTTGGCTGCACCACCCTAAGCAAATAAGCCAATCACACGAATGTAAATTCGTTTTTAAGGAAGTTTGGCGTTCAGCCAATCAACATTAAAAACACGGGGAAACAACCATTTGATATCGGTACCAAACGTTACATTCCGCAATATTCGCCATCATTTACAACGTTTTGTCAAGGTAGCCTGTGATACAGCGGAATATTTCCTTAATCTGGTGGGTACGCTAGGCTCATATCACGATAAATGCTTTTAACTCGATTAACATGTTGTTTCGCCCCTGTCCATGATCGATTGAAACTGTTTTTCCCTTCAGTGCAAGCGTCTAGTACAACTTCTCCCGATGCATCTTACGACTGACGTCACAGAAAATGTTACAGCGTTGGGTGTGTGTAATTACGGATTCATTCACTTATATCAGTTTTGAGGTTGTGGTTATAAGGTCTTGGTCATCCCTCATCGAAACGCTACTTCTATTCAGTCCAGCTGTGACGAAGACCACATTATATTAACCGCGTTTCTGTTGGCACACTGCAAGTATACTGAGGTGACAAAAGTCGTGGATAGCGATATGAACATATACAGATGGTGGTAATATCGCATACACAAGGAAAAAAAGGAAAGTGCATTGGCGGAGCTGTCATTTGTATTCAGGTGACTCATGTGAAAAGGTGCCGCACGACGGGAATGAACAGATAGTTGGAGCTAGACGCAGTGGACATTCCCTTCTGAAATCATTAGGAAATTTAATATTCCGAGATCCACAGTGTCAAGAATATGTCGAGAATACCAACTTTCAGCATTACCGCACACCACGGACAACCAGTGTTCAGGTGTTCACTTAACTTACGAGAGCAGCGGCGTTTTCGTAGAGATGTCAGTGCTAACAGATAAGCAACATTGCGTGAAATAGATGTAGAAATCAATATGGGACGTACGACGAACGTATCCGTTAAGAGATTGCGGCGAAATTTGGCGTTAATGGACTATGGCCGACGGGAGTACCTTTTGCTAACAGCACGACGTCGCCTGCAGCGCCTCTCCTGGGCTCGTGACCATTTCAGTTGGACCCTAGACTCCTGGGAAACCGTGGCCTGGTCAGATGAGTCCCGATTTCAGGTGGTAGGAGCTGCTGATAGGATGCAAGCCATGGACCCAAGTTGTCAACAAGGCACTGTGCAAGCTGGTTGTGGCTCAGTGGTGGCGTTGGCTGTGTTTACATGAAATGGACTGGGTCCTCTGGTCCAGATGAACCGATCATTGACTCGAAATGGTTGTGTTCGGCTACAGAGAAACCATTTGTAGCCATTCACGGACTTCATGTTCCCAAACAACGATGGAATTTTTATTGATGACAGTCCGCTATGTCAGAGGGCCACAGTTGTTTGCGATTGTTTTGAAGAATATTCTGGACTGTTCGAGCGAATTATTTGACCACCCAGATCGACCGGCATGAATCCTATCGAATATTTATCGGACGTAATGAAGAGGTTATTTCATTAACAAAATATTACACCGGCAACACTTTCACAATTATGGACGGCTGTAGAAGCAGCATGTTTCAATATTTCTGCAGGACGACTTGTTGAGTCCATGCCACTTCGAGTTTCTGCACTACGCTGTACAAAAAGAGGCCCAAGACAATATTAGGATGTATCCCATCAATTTTTGTCACCTCAGAGTATTTCGGTTTCATTCTTGTTGTGTTCTTATGTTTTTGCCGGTTGCATTAGGAAATCTTAGAAGCTAACTGGACACGATGAAATAAGACTTAATATATTGGACACACATGAAACGGTGAGATTCATGACGCGCTCCAGTTGCGATCAACGCTTTTTCTTTCCGTGTTTTGTGTACTGTGCTCTCTCGTTTATGGTGATTAACATACGTGAACTTATACAGCTATTCCTATTTAGAGATCATTACTTGAATATGGACTATATTTTATATATACAGAAAATCTCAAGTACCTAGGAAAAACAATACATATTACAGGAAGAAATAAGTTATCTAATGAAGAGAGAAGAGCGAAACTAGAGAAGGCCTACAATAAGTAAGCTATCTCACGAAAGGCCAAGCTACTTTACTAGGAGACGGTGGTGCTACCAGAAGCACAATAGTACAAGGATAGACACGAATACAACAAATAGAGAAAACGGAACGAAAAATACTTCGGAAAATATTCGGGGCGATGCAAAAAGACGGATTATGGATAAATAGGTCAGCTGAAGAACTATACGAACACACAGAGAAAATAAGACCAAATCAGGAAACGAAGACTACAGTTTTACGGACACCTCAGCAGCATGGCACCACATAGAATACCGAGACAGATCTTGGACTGAGTTAGCACAAGGAAAAACAACAAATGAATGAATGAAGTAAGAAATGACATGGAACAACTCAACATCACACAGGAAACAATACAAAACACTCCTTAGGAACCTGATCGGAAGAAACAAACTACAAGAGACACCACTCAACAAACGAACACAATGGACCGAACAGAGACGACAAGAAAACAGCCAGAGGATGAACGAACACTGGGCGATCAGGGTCTCTCATCGTATTTTCACATTCACATTTTGTATTCCACTGCGCGTGACAAAATACATCTACTTTTCGGCTTGTCTCGCGGCGCGGGGAAACTAAGTTGCACTGTGAGTTGTTGCAGAGTGTTATTGGTAAGAAAGTAACCACTTTTCACCTGAACTGTTAAGGTTATTTAGGGGTACGAAAGGTATCATATCTAACGGGTAAAAATGGCTCCATTGAACATTATCAGGTATCAGTCGTAATCAAAAGTGAATTCAGTAAATAATTTGTAACGGGTCAAATATTAGCTTATTAAGCAAAAATTAAATGTGTAAATAGATGACTTATATAAAGTAACTCCATTTCGTTCTTTGTATGTGCCAGCTCTACAGTCTGGAGAACTATAATAAATGAAATAACCACATGTGCCATTCCTATTGGACAACAATTTCTAGATAAAGCCGTCCTCCATACTTTTCCATGCGTTGTCGTCTCCATATTGAGGCATCCGTGTTGCTGCTGTTTCCTATTTTCATCGTTCCACGTTCCATTAGGGTGTCATTCCGGAATTTTCCCATCTCTAAGAATCCAACAAATAATTTCCGGAGTATGTCTTCGCCCTTCACTTCGCTTGAACACAAGCTATGCCCACCATAATTTCAAGTTCGCCGCAGTCGCAGTTACGTCTTTCATTCCACTCTATTCCCTGATTCATTTGTTTGTTTTCCTGCCTTCTTCAAGCAATTCGCAACATGCGTCTCCCCATCGTTCGCCTAACAACTCTCAATTTTTGGATGATTTGCACAGTAAAATTCAACCCTACTACCATGAATTAGTAGCACATACTGATTGTATACTTTCTGTTTCACACACATCGGAAGTTTAGTCTTGAATCGTTTAGTTTATCAAAAGCATTGCAGACCATTTTTACTCTTCTGTTTTTTTGTTTTTTTTGTTTTTTGTTTTTTTATTTTGCAGTCCGTCCATTTATCGTCTTTTACTGCCATAAATGTAAATTACGATTTTCATAAATGTATCTTCAAAATGCTATAGTATGACTTTAATAATGGTATTCATTAAAAAAAAGCTTTCACGAACTATTTCACCACATAGGGGCCAAATTTCAAAAAATGCTGAAACACATATTTCTTTATTTCTGACCGAGAAACCGACGACCAATTTTTGTAGTTTTAGATTCAAAATTGCAGTAACAGCGACATACTTTCGAAAAACCTTTCTTCCCCTGTTTCGCCTCATTAGGGGTGGAATTTCGAAAAATCACTTCTTAAACGATGCCTACAGCATAAGGTCATAACCTCCTAATTTCAAGTTTCTGAGGCGCCTTGCAACGGTTCGCGCGGCTCCCTCCGTCGGAGGTTGGAGTCCTCCCAAGGGCGTGTGTGTGTGTGTGTGTGTGTGTGTGTGTGTGTGTGTGTGTGTGTGTGTGTGTGTGTTGTCCTTAGCGTAAGTTAGATTAAATAGTGTGTAAGCCTAGGGACCGATGACGTCAGCAGTTTGGTCCTATAGGAACTAACCACCAATTTCCAAGTTTTTGTCTTTAGCGGTTTGGGCTGAGCGATGATGGGTCAGTCAGTTTGTAGAGAGTTCTACATTTTTCTTTTTATTGTGTTATTATACATTATTTTTAATGTTGTTATAAATTATTCTCAGACCTACTTTCATAGTTGCTCCATAAACTTCGTCGATTCGTTTGCTAAGTTTATCTGGACTCGTACAAAAAGTACAGTATCATCAAACAGACGAACGTAGTCCAGGCACGTCCCACTCACTTATTTTTCTTAAATTAGGAATGTGAAAGCGTATCCCAGCGCCGCTGAGAATGGTCTCGTGATAGCGAATTTCCTTGCCTGACTTCCTTCAAATCTGAATTTTCCGCTTTCGTGGCCAAATAAAATGGAAGATGTGGCTTTGATGCATATATTCTTCAGTTATATTAACATAAGTTTAGACGATGCCTGGTTTGAGTGGGGGGTTTGTAAAGATTTGTTTGATACTGAATTCAAAAGCTGTCTCGATCTCTTTGGCTTCTAGGCAGAGCGATAAATCATGAAAATTACTCCGACATATTCATAAACGACTTGAAGATGTTGCATTCACCTAAAAGAATCTAGAAATAATGTAGTTAAGACAGACAAGTGCTCAAAACTGAAATATAAATGAATAAATAATTGCTGCACACTATTGGTAGTGGTTCTTCTTTGTACTGCTCCTTATTTAAAATACGACTGTGAAAACACAATTGTCCAACTAGTCAGGAGGAAGAGGAGGAGCAGAAAGAAAAACGTTAGCACTGTGATGACAATAAAGTGTATCAGAGGCCACGCGTTCGTGTTTCGGACCTCACAAAAGGAGGGACAGGGAAAGGAAGAAAGGTTGAAATATGCTAGCAGGTAAGAACTCGCGTAAAACTTTCGCAGAAGTGGTCGAAAGAATGCCGGCAAGTGCTTTGCGGGCACGTTTGAATTTATTGTGCTGACTTTACCTGGTAGAAAACTGCTTTCGAAAGTTTGCTGCCTAGTGGAAATTCCTGTTATATCTGTTGACAAACAGATTCTAACATTGTGTGGTTGATTTTTCGCTCTACTTGTGTAGGGAGAAGAGAGTTAGATATTATACAGATAGGCAGGTTAATTTCATTGTATTGTACAGCAATGCAGTCGTCAGAGGTATCTGACGAAGGTCATGTAAGAGGAGAGGGAAACCAGAGGAACAAAGAGTAATAAATTTTCCTGTACCCAGGTTGACAAATTTGTATTTTCACACCCGTCCAAAAGAGTGCCATGCACCATGTAGCAGTGCTATTGGTTCTGTAACAAGCTTTTGTCCGTAATAAGTATCGAAAGAAGTTAGACACAGGCACAGATATGGAACCCACTTACGTATATTCCCAGCCTACCAACATTCATTTTTGTTTTTCGTTTCATGCAGTATTTGATATTTGTATTTTCTGTCTGGAATGGGGTGTGGGTGTGTGTGTGTGTGTGTGTGTGTGTGTGTGTGTGTGTGTGTGTGTGTGTGTGTGTCAGTAATAGCCAGAGACTGAATAGAAATGACAGCTGGAAACAAAAGCAGGGAAGCAGTATTGTTGCGGGAATCAGTTTATCCTCGTTTCGTAGCTGCTTTTCGGATAACAGTGTTACTGAGTCCTAATCTTTTACTGATTGTAAAGCTTAAGGGATGACATTATAATATAGCTCTTCAGTGCTATCATTAGATGAAACATAACTATATACTTTATATCCGTCCTGGATTGTGTATAGTCAAACTATGAGTGGTTACTGAACGAACTACAGGTGTTATGTCATTGTAGAAGTTAGAATCGTAATTCGATCGAAGACCACCTTGTTTGCAGTGAACTTGACATCGGCAAGTAGTCACACACACACACACACACACACACACACACACCAGTGCACGTACACGAACTGGCGCTATCCGGGTGGCGTGTGGGCGTCGAGATCGCAAGTGTATTGAACGCCGCCGCGTAAGACGGCGCAACGGGCGGGAGGCTGCGTGCTGAACTCTGCGCGCGGTGCGGGTCCCGTGCGCCAGATGGCTCTGCGCTCGGTCGGATCCCGGCAGTCGCGCTGCTCCTCCCCGAACGTGCCGTGCCCTGCCGTGTTGCGTCCGTAATGGCGCGCTACTGACACACAGGGGCGCGCCTCCCGTTGCGTGGCTATTGGGCGACTACCGTCACGCCTGCTTGCTTCGACTGTGGTGTTTCCGCGAAGCGCCGAGACGGTGCGACAGCAATCGCCCCCGCTGCCGCCGCCGCCGCCCTGTTCCCGGCCGTGCCTGGGCTGCACCGGGCGGCGCGAAGTGGGTCACGAGGCAGCCAGCACTCCCATTGATAACGGCTGCGGCTGTTGTCGGCGACGCCGCTGACCCGCACGGCCGGTGTCGTGTCGCGCACCGTCTGTAGTGAACACTCCGCACAATGCGCGTCGCGACACAGCTAGTGTACGTATCGTCGGGTAGGTGACTTCCGCCTCCGTTTTTCGGCCGGCTCCGTCGCGCTTCAGGACTACTGAGCGTCTCCGAGCCGCTGGCGTCCAAGTTTGTTTCTGTGCACGAGGTAGGTCCACCAAAGTAGAGGTGCGCCATGTTCAAAAACTGCTGTGGTTGCAAGAGCAATCCGGCGAAGAAGCAGAAATGCGCGGAAAATGAGATGGACGTCTACAAACCGGACGAGACGAAGGAGAGTATACAGAACAACAAGGTGTCCGACGTGAAGGAGCCGCGGCCTATAGAAATAAAGGCGGAAGATGTCGACGGGGTAACGGAATTGCCGGCGAAATCGGCCGTCATAGCGGATGGCAAGTCGCCTAAATCGGACAAGGTGAAACAGGAAGGCGTCAAGATACAGACCGACGGCATCGCGGCGCCGGAGAGGAAGAAGTCGCTGTTAGTCGAGATCAAAGGAGCCGCAGAGCAGCGGGCGCCGGAAGAGGATGCCAGGAATGTAAAGCGGCCGAGCGACGCGAAGCGCGCCAGCGACGCCAGGAGTCCGGAGCCGCCTGGCGGCGCGGGCGAGGCCGAGGCGAACCCGGGAGCAGGCGGGGAGGCGAAAACCGAGGAAGAAGAGCAGCACGCCAAGCAGGCCAAGGACGCACCTGGCGAGGCGAAGGACGGCCAGGAGGGGGAGCGGCACAAGGCCGAGGAGCCCTCCGAGGTGGGCGGCGGCGGAGGCGGCGCCGCCCCTGGTGGCGGTGGCGGCGGCGACGACGACGAGGAAGAGGAGCCGCTGGACGAGACGGAGGCGGCGGCGCTGCGCGCCATGGTGCCGACGCCGCACCCGGCCAAGCGATCTGGTTCCGTGCCCGGGCTGGGGGCCATCCCGCAGTGGCTGTCTCAGGAGGACGACGAGGTGTTCGAGGGCGGCGGCGAGCCGCCCGCCACACCGGTGGGCCGCGACGAGCTGGCGCTGCGCAGGCACCGCTTCTTCTCCGACCTGCTGGGCGCCGCCAAGGCCAGCGTCGAGCACCGTGTACGCTTCGACCCGCTGGGCCCCACCGTCGCCGGGCCCGCGCCGCAAGCCGGTCAGTCCCCGCCCTCACGCCTCGCTTCCCTCTGATTCCAGTAAATCTCTCACCATTTGGTAGTCATATACTTTCGGATGGTCAGTCGAGCTGTCGATTCCATTTTTCTGCACGATATTTCGACGAGCAACCTAGTCTTCTTCTTCAGGGCCTGTGAGTTGTGTTATGCCCGCTCGCTAGCAGTCGGGGGTCCAGGCACCGACTACCGAGTACGCGTAACAACACAGCTCGAAGCACCTGAAGAAGACGACGACGACGACGACGACGACTACGACTGGGTCCGTCTTCGAAATATCGTGCGGAAATACCGACTGAATCCCCGCCAGTACACCATTAATTTGTTAAAAAAAAAAAAGCCACGTAATGTCTTGGAGATCAAGTGATTGACGTGTGTTCAGATAACAGATTGCAGCCTGGTGATGTGTTCGACAACCACGGTTGTTCAAGACATCACACGCCTGCATTGCCATAAGTTATCTGAACTTTCTATAGCGTCTCTCTCCTAAGAGTCGTCATGCGCCTTTTCCTGGTGCTTCGGCAGATATTTACAATTTCGTTTTTGCAGTGCCTAGGTGGAGTCAGTCCAAACAATGCTGTTCATCGTGTCTTTCGTACGGCGGAAAGCGTAAGATTGTTTCCGGTTACGAGCAAAATGATTTTTTAAAGCGGAGTTTTACGCGTCCTTCAATAGGGTGGCTCCAAATTATGCTAGTGCGATATTCGTTTTATCGGTATGTATTAACAGGGGCAATAAAACACGAAGAATAACAACCAGCACTACAGCAGCGGCCGGTTAGCGCTCCTACTGCACGGCGGTAGCAGTGCCGTCCACGGCGGTGCTGTCGCTGCTGGAATATTGTTTATTCTTCATTTATTGTCCCTGTCAATACATACCGATAAAACGAATATCACACTAGCATAATTTGAAGCCACTCTATTGAAGGACGCGTAAAATTCCGCTTTAAAAAACCATTTTGGCCGTAACTGGAAACAGACCAACGCTTTCCATCCTAGGAATGACGTGATGGGTAGCATTTGTTTGGGCTGAGTCCAGCTACACTTTACAAAAACGAAACTACAAATATCTGTCGAAACAACACAGTAAATGGGTCCGACTACCCGTAGGAGATAGTCCCTGTATTGTCCGGTAGAAACAAGTTCGATTTACTTAGATCTTTTATTATTTTATATTTTATACGACTACACAGTGCCATGACGATTCCACAATGCCATAATCAGTTTCGAACACCTAGTGATCATCTTCAGATTGCCAGTATATAAACATCTGCCGAACTAGATACTCCTTTCGCAAATATTGACATGGATGAGTACACACACACACACAGTATTGCACTCCACCTACTAAACCTCTTTTCAGTGATGTTGAGAACGCAACGGAAACTGCTTGCAGCATATCCCTTTAGATATTAGTTTCTTCTTTTTTATCATTGTCAGATTTCATTGATTATAGAACGAATCTTTGTTTCCTGTTTTTATCTACTGCCAGTCTGAAAATGACATCTAGCAGGTCGAACTGGCTACGTCATTCCCAGATGTTCATGTCATTGTGTGAGCACCTATTGTTCCTGGTAAAGTTCATTTGGTTGTGTGACAATCTCATATTTTAAAATCCAACATTTCTGCCAATACTGCTTTTAACCTCCTTAGGGTGGACTATATGTCGTCGTCCTGATGAGAGCCACCTACCATATTCACACACACACACACACACACACATGGGGTTTGTACATTAGGGTGCGGTAGTGTCGTTGTCGCGGTGTCCAGTCTGAAAACTGTTTAGATGCTGCTCTCCGCAGTAAACACAAACAAGTCTCCTCATGTCTGTATGATTACTACAATCTACATTCACTTCAAACTGCTTGTTGTAGCAGGCCCTTACCCCCAACTATTCCCCTCATCACCATATTACACTGGTGATCCTGAACATTATGACTATTTGCTTAATAGTGCAGATCCGCCTCTGCAATGCAGTGCACCAGTGATTGCACGTAGCATGGATTCGACAGGTCTTTAGTGGGTTTCCGTTGGTATGTGGCTTCAGATGTCTACGCACAGTCGCAAAAAACCCATAGATTACTGACCGATGGCGCGGAGCAGACATCCTATAGCGTCCGAAGTGTTTTCCATTGGGTTCAGATGGGTGGATTTGGTGATCAGAATATCAACGTGGATTCACTCCTCAAATCACTGTAACACGATTATGACCATGAGACACGGAAGATGTCATCAACTTTGGGGAATCATGCATGAAAGAGATGCAGATGTCCGCAATATCGTCCACGTAGTCGAGAGCTGTCACGATGCCTCCGATTATCCTGGAACCATAGGTTCCATTGAGGCCCAGGTGAACGTCCACCACAGAATAATGCTCTCCACAGCAGCCTGCGTCCGTATCACCATGGATATTTCGAGAAGCCTGTAGCCTGGATGACAGCACATGCAGACACGACCATCGAGCTGGTATGGCAAGAAACGGGACACAGTCGACAAGACGACACGTTTCCATTGACCTGCGGTCCAATGTCAATGATCCGGCATCCACTGCAGTCGTAGTTAACGGTGTCGTTGAGTCAACGTCGGAATATGCAGGCGTCGTCTGCTGCAGAGACCCATTTCAGCAATATGCGCTGAATGGTGTGCTCCGAAAGAGTTGTCTTCGCACCAGGATTGCATTCTGCCGTCAGATCGCCGCCTATCCTGCTCTACAGATCGGGCAAGCCAGAGCGCTCCTTATTCTGTAAGGCGTCAACGTGATGTTCCTTGTCGCCTATTCTCGCGGTTCACCGTCCTTCAGCCGCTTTCCACTGATGCTGACGATAGCAGCACGTGAACAGCCGCCGACCAGTTTCGCTGTTTTCTAGATGCTCATTCCCAGGCGCCGGGCATAACAGTCTGCCCATTTCTCAAAGTCTTTTTTGTCAGAAGATTTCCCCCATAGTCACTAGAATGATTCTCCATTTTTCTCTGTTACACGTAGGCCTATACTGTATAGTTTCCTCACAACGTCACGTGTCCACAACGCGGGCGGCATTCAGTCTCGCGGCGGGTAGTGTTCATATGTTTTGGTTCATCGTTTGGGTCTGGATTTTAATGATCTGAAAATAGTGAAATATTGAAGTATTTATGACCTAAAACGTATATGACCTTAAAAATGAAATATGACTTTTGTAAGCTTATTTAAAAATATTCTTGATTTGCTTTATGCACCATGTAGTGCAAAATTAATTTTTGAACAAATTGTGTGGCCGAGTGGCTCGAATCCTGCCTCGGGCATGGATGTGTGTGATGTCCTTAGGTTAGTTAGGTTTAACTAGTTCTAAGTTCAAGGGAACTGATGACCATAGATGTTAAGTCCCATAGTGCTCAGAGCAATTTGAACCAAAGACTGTCACTAATTTTGCACATTGTGGAATGCCCAGGATCCTTCGCAATTTGTTGTTCACATTGTCAGTTCCACTACCGCGAGCTCCATCCAACTCACTTTGCGCATGTTGCATAGTTGAGTACTTGCAGGTTTCAATAGTGTGATGGATTTTGATACTAGTGAAAATATGCCGTTGATATATGCCAAGTTTCCAGGCAAGGTGTCTATAAAGACCTTTTTCGCAGTTTTGGTAGCAATGGATTAATCACATTTAAGCCTCACAAAAGAAGGTCTTTATTTTGGTGAAGTAATACTCAGTAGGATTAAGCCGAGAACCGTATCGACTATCGTCTAAGAACAGGCTGTAGGGGGAGGAGCAACGAAGGTGCTTGTTCGTGAATTTTTGAACCCGCAGCGGAGTTTTCACATAGATTTTCTTGTCACAGGAAATTAATATGTCCACATCAGAGTTATTTGACCACATCTCTTCTGGAGCTCTGTGTAACACGTGTGCAAGGCATATGACATATACCGCATTGGGTTAGAGGATTTGAAGTCCCTTGCTGCTTTAGCCATTTATGAAACACCATCTGTTACTAGCAGGAAAACGTTATCTCTGTTCAGACCCATCTGGCTACAATAGCTTCAGAGAGTTGCCAAACAAAATGGCAATAGTAGAGTTGTTTACTCTTGAGTGAGAGTCGCACGTTAGAATGTACATTTCTGCAGGCCCGTCAACTATTAGAATACCAATATCATTTTCAGCATAGCCCCTACGCACTTCGATGGTTTCATCTATGGACATTTGGGCCAACCACACTAATTCGTATTTTGTTGAGCAAGCTCTCGTAGCACACGAGGAACTGGATGTGTACTTCCCAAGAACTGTCTCAAGCACGGATTCCTCAGCTTCTCCTGTGAGATAACAACACTCTCTAAGACTGACCTGCCCGTTCAAAATAACAGCGTTTGTCTGCTGTCATTTTCACCACAGCTGCTGCGTTTGATGATATTACAGTGTTCTTGCGTGTTAAAGCGCATTTGTGCACTAACTTCTCATAATTTAGAAAATATTTACCCTACCCATCAGTGCTGAAGAATCTCTCCAAAATCACAAACAAAACCTCGCAACTTCATGCTATTGGGCACTTTACTTTCCGCATGAACCAGGCTGAGTTTGTATTCGAACTGAATAGTGTGACTACGCTAGCGATGTTTGTCATGTCGGAATCTGTTTTTATTCGCTGAGCGTTGTGTTGATCTCGCGCAAGAGTGTCTTACGTCAGCGAACCGATTACCGTGTTACGCTGCTTGTCTACTGTAGTCCTGATAAATAGTCTTGTAGTAATTGTGTGCACTTGAGACAGTATAACTTGAAACATTGTCATTGAGCAACATTTTCATGTATTTCTTCTTGTGTTTTTAAAGATATGACAAATATAAGCATTTTTGGGAAAAGCTGGCCGAAATGTGACCTATTACTAAAAAAGAAGTAAATATATATTTTATATGGACAATTAAAATATATTTTTCTACACTTTAATACCTAGATTTGTGCATACATTGTTGTAAAATTCAGTCGTAAATTCAAGAAAAAAATAGGAGTTGTCATTAAAATCCGGGCCCTACTCATCAGTGTGGATATTTCTTGATGACACAAGATGTGCCCTGTCAGCTTATCCTTTCTTTTAGTCAAGTAGTGCCATATTCGGAGATTTCCCTCCCTGATTCGGTTCACTAGAGTGAAGGAAAAAATATAATGCGTTCGATGATCACACCATCATCTTCAATAGGCTGAAGGTATCTTTTACATAGCTGTTCTTAGTGGCAAGCATTGGTCATTTCTTTCAGCAACAATGAGAAGTGAGGCTGCGACGTTCAAGTGCAAGAAAAAAGTGTGTGTGTGTGTGTGTGTGTGTGTGTGTGTGTGTGTGTGTGTGACGAAAAATGTAATTTCTTCAAATAATGCCTTGTTTTGTGCATCGATGGATTGTCATCTTCAAAAATTTGCATCTGTGGTAGATGAATCATTAGTGACATAGGACGGCAAGTGTCTTGTTCCCATTCGTAGCCATTCTTCCTTGCGGCAGTCATAAACCCATCTTATTACCGGAAATATTACGAGGAGTGACTCATCAGATTACCCTACTTTGCTCCAGCCTTCAGCAGTTCATACTTGATGCTCTGCCCACTGTCCTCTTCGCTATGAAACGTTGCCTTCGGTAATAAGGGGCTACTCTATATACTGGGTGCATGGCGTACAACGGTTTTTGTACAGTCTGATGAACGTTCATTCAGCTGTGGTTTCAGTTGCCTTACAGCAGCTTGACAAGTTTTTGCAACCGTCGTGCCTGGCGTTCGACGAGCTCTTCTCCCCAGTGAAATTCCTGAACTTGACGGTTCGTGTCTCGGTTTTGTGTTAATCTACATTATCGCATCTTGTGTTCTGCAGTTTATGCCGAATAAAATGGCAGTATCTGGAATAGATCGGGTAGATAATTGGACACGGCGGTCCATTCTTTCTGAAATTCTGACTCGATGTTACTCTACGAGATCGTTTACAAACAGACGTTTGTGTAACAGGTCACATTAGTATCAACTTTCTCATATAAAGGGTACTAACATCATATCATCACAATGTTCCGTTTACCAAGTGAACAGTTTTACCTTCATAGTATGGCATTTGTCATTTTGTACATGCTCTATACATATTCAAACTAGCTGCTCCTTCTCTACTGCAAGCAATACGAAGGGAAGAATCTACCACGAGAATGATGTAAGGAGACGAAATGAGGAGATTAAAAATTTGTAATTATTTTTCAGTAGCGTGAGAGCCACGGTTGTATCTGAAGATAGGTTCTCAAGTAACATAAAAAAAGATTTAGTACGAAGCACTTGTTGTTGTTGTTGTTGTTGTGGTGGTCTTCAGTCCTGAGACTGGTTTGATGCAGCTCTCCATGCTACTCTATCCTGTGCAAGCTTCTTCATCTCCCAGTACCTACTGCAATCTACATCCTTCTGAATCTGCTTAGTGTATTCATCTCTTGGTCTCCCTCTACGATTTTTACCCTCCACACTGCCCTCCAATACTAAATTGGTGATCCCTTGATGCCTCAGAACATGTCCTACCAACCGATCCCTTCTCCTAGTCAAGTTGTGCCACAAATTTCTCTTCTCCCCAATTCTATTCAATACTTTCTCATTAGTTATGTGATCTACCCATCTAATCTTCAGGATTCTTCTGTAGCACCACATTTCGAAAGCTTCTATTCTCTTCTTGTCCAAACTATTTGTCGAAGCACTTATTTTTCCAAAAATTATTCCGTGAGTTGCCCTTGGCCATTCTCAAAACCACTAAGCTGCCAGCAGTAATCATGAATTAGGTTCGAAGGGCCAGCATCCAAATTTTTCTTCATGTTAGAAATTCAGGTGCGCCATAGCGTTCAGTAATCTGCTGGCTTTCATCCCAACAATGGGTACCATATAGGCCAGTGGTCCTCAAGTGCAGGCCGTGGGTCGCATGCGGCCCGAATCAAGTACTCGTGCGGCCCGCGGTTCTCAGATGCATTTTGTAATAATGGGCAAGTAGCTACTAACGGTCAGATCCAAAAATGTCAACTATCGTTAAGAGCTTCTTAATTTTTCCTGCTCAGTAATGCACAGAAATACTTACAGAAACGGTAACATCTTAATATATGCTTAATTTTAGAATGCGTAGGTGAATTCGTCCATGAGATAAGTAGCGTAGCCACTGCGGGGCTAGAGGATGTGAGAGGGGCGGGGGGCGGGGTAGGGAGGAAGTCTTATTATTTGTCTTCCAGCACTTACAACTCATGAACATGCGCGACTTGTACCGATCAGTTGCTATGGTAAAAATTTCATGCGGAAGTCACATGGATTTGTGAAAGCACGTTATAGAGAGAGTCATTTTCAAGTGCAATAGATATTTGTAGCAAGGAATATGAAATTAAATTAAGGCTGTTGTAATATAGTGAAATGAGTAGAAGAAGGACATTAGCAACATTTAGCAAACATTTATGATCGTGTCTCATATTGCATAATGGATTTAAATTTAAGTACAGTTACTCTTGTCAATCAGTTAAACTTCGTATCACACGGACAACGCAGCTACACTCCGTCAGGCAATTACAGTGTCACAACTTTGCAGTCGCTGAGGGTGGGGCAAACTGAAACAGAGAACAGTCGACAAGTAATGTTCCCGCATGGTGCGGACTTCTGACGATCAGCGGGCCGGCGGCCAATTTGTCACGCCCTTACTGTAGCTGTCTTATTGGAGGCTCGTAAGATATCAATTTATGTGGGTTACCAATTAATAAGATCGCTCCCTGGAGGAATACAACCACACGCGTGGCAATACTCTTATGCGACCCGAAGTGGCAACCAACACTGTCAGAATTGGCTCTTAAGACAAACTCAGTGTGCGCTATACGGCCCTCAAATGCTGGGGCTCGTGTGGCTCTCGTTGTTCGTTGCAGCAAGTTCAGCAACCAGTTTGTTCACACTGTTTTGTTTGAGCATTAATGCTGGTTGAAGCGATACTGATTATTTTTGTACGATGAAAACACATAGCCAGCTGACTGCATAATTTTGATTAGAGGAGGTTGGTAAGGTCCCATTCCCTCAAATAACATTTTCTAGCGATTTTTCGGACACATTTCCAATTAATTTTATGTCCATGGCGTTTCGTAAAACTAGCATCATAGCAGGAAGTCCATCACGTATGTTAATACAGGAATGCCGTCCTACATACAGTTCCATAGTGAAGAACCATAAAGTAATTATATACCTGTGTATACATCTGTGCAGCTCTTTCTTCCAAGTTCGTGTTTCTTTTTTTAACTACATTTCTGAGACACAGCAATTTGACAACTTAATAGAAAAATGTGACCTTTCGATCTTCTGTCACAGTTACAAATCATAAATGTAAATTGTAAGTTTTGTGCTTGCTGTCAATCCAGAAACTATAAATTTTCATCGGCTAAAGCAATTTACACATTAAATTTTATTTACAGATTAAATGCTCCGTTAATGTACTTGCAGTATGTATTCCTTAAACTTAATTACTCTTAGTGAAACTCTCCTTACCCCTGCAGTAGATAAATGATGAGTTTGATAAGTCGACGGAAGAGAACCTGAAGTCCGAACTACAGACAATCCGGTATACGTATTTTGTGGCTACCTACATGTCAGGTTCCGGAATGACTACTTCAAGAAATCTCCACTAGAATTAAAATTCTCCCTCTGTTCATGTTCAGCTGAACATTACTTCGCTTTTTGATATCGACATTGACGAGGCATTAATGCCAGCGCGAAAACTAAAGAAAGAAAGAAAGAAAGAGAGGCAGAAATCATCCAACTACATGTTTCTGTGAAATAAATTATACGTTATGCGATCAGTAGTATCCCACATGACTGAAAATGACTAACAAGTTCGTGGCGTCCTCCATCGGTAATGCCGGAATTCACCCTTAGCCTTGATGACAGCTTCCACTATCGCAGGCATACTTTGACTCAGTCAGGTTTCTTCGGGAATGGCAACCCATTCTTCACGGAGCGCTGCACTGAGGAGAGGTATCGACGCCGGTCGGTGAGGCCTGGCACGAAGTCGGCGTTCCAAAACACCCCAACAATGTTGTATAGGATTCAGGTTAGGACTCTGTGCAGGCCAGTCCGTTACAGGAATGTTATTGTCGGTAACCATTCCGCCACAGGCCGTGGATTGTGAATAGGTGCTCGATCGCGTTGAAAGACGCAATCGCCATCCCAGAATTGCTCTTCAGCAGTGGGAAGCAAGAAGCTGCTTAAAACATCACTGCAAGCTTGTGCTGTTTTGGTGCCACGCAAAACAACAAGGGGTGCGAGCCCCCTCCGTGAAAAACGTGACCACACCATAACACCACCGCCTCCGAATTTTACTGTTGGTACTACACACGCGGGCAGATGACGTTCACCGGGCATTCGCCATACCTACACCCTGCCATCGGATCACCATATTTTGTACCGTGATTCGTCACTCCATACAACGTTTTTTCACTGTTCAGTCGTCCAATGTTTACGCTCCTTACACCAAGCGAGGCGTCGTTTGGCATTTACCAGCGTGATGTGTGACTCCTGGGCAGCCGCTCGACCATGAATTCCAAGTTTTCTCACCTGCCGATAACTGTCATAGTATTTTCCGTGGATCCTGATGCAGTTTGGAATTCCTGTGTGATGGTTGGTTGGTTGTTTTGGGGAAGGAGACCAGACAGCGAGGTCATCAGTCTCATCGGATTAGGGAAGGACGGGGAAGGAAGTCGGCCGTGCCCTTTGAAAGGAACCATCCCGGCATTTGCCTGGAGCGATTTAGGGAAATCACGGAAAACCTAAATCAGGATGGCCGGACGCGGGATTGAACCGTCGTCCTCCCGAACGCGAGTCCAGTGTCTAACCACTGCGCCACCTCGCTCGGTGTGTGATGGTCTTCAACTGTCGGCGGTCTCTGTCAGTCAACTGACGAGGTGGGCCTGTGCGCTTTTGTGCTGTACGTGTTTCTTCACGTTTCCACTTCACTATCACATTGGAAATAGTGGGCCTAGGGATGTTTAGGAGTGTGGAAATCGAAATCCCGCGTACAGACGTGTGACACAAGTGACACCTAATCACGTGACCACGTTCGAAGTTCTCGAGTTCCGCGGAGCGCCCCATTCTGCTCTCTCACGATGTCTAATGATTACTAAGATCGCTGATATGGGTTACCTGACAGTAGGTGGCAGCACAATGCACCTAATATGAAAAACGTATGTTTTTGGGGGTTCCGGATACTTTTGATCACCTAGTGTATATTGTGCAACGCTTCTCAGTTCCTACTACGATCATAGAGTGATTCAAAGTTCGTTTCCTTCAGTCGATTGCTCGTTTCTCAGGCCAAGTGTTTTATCACCCGTGGGACAATTTCAGATTTGTGCCAAACATTTTGGGAGGCACTTTGGTTATGTATGTGCCATTGACTACCAATAATAATGTTTTGAACTTCATACTTATTCCTGTAGATATTTATTGAAAATTTGCTTGACGCTAGTTCGTCGTAAGTTTTAACAGCACACGGAAGAGTTTGATAGTGGTTTTTATTATTATTGTTGTTGTTGTTGTTGTGCAACTCTCATCCATCTGAACCTGCTTACTGTCGTCAAGCCTTAGTCTCTCTCCCAGGCGTTTACCCGCCCCTTCACTTCTCTCTATTACCAAACTGACCATTCCTTGAAGCCTGTGGATGTGTCCTGTCAATCAGACCCTCCGATTATTCACGATGTGAGGTAAATTTCTCTTACATTCGATTGTACAAAGTGGCCTATTATAAGTTATCCCATCTAGCCATCTAATCTTCGTTCTTCTGTAGTACCACATTTTAAAATCTTCTATTTTCTTCTGGACTTTTTATCGTCTATATCTCACGTACGTACATATCTATTATCACACAAATACCTTCAGAAGAGACACTTAACATTATATTAGATCTTAACAAATTCCCGTTTTTCGGAAATGTTTATCGTGCTATTGCCAGCCTGCATTTTGTGTCCTTTCTAATTCAGCCATCGTCTGCCATGATGCTACCCACCCAGACAACAATGCAGTACTTGTGTACTATTCGTAGTGTCTCATATTGTGATGTAATTCGACTACATTACGGTAACCTCGTTGTTTTAAAATGGCTCTGAGCGCTATGGGACTTAACATCTGATGTCATCGCTATCCTAGAACTTACAACAACTTAAACCTAACTAACCTAAGTACATAACACACATCCATGCCCGAGACAGGATTGAATCCGAGACAGGATTGAAGCGCCTACAACCGGTCGGCCACACCGGCCGTCCTCGTTGTTTTACTTTAGTTGATATTCATAGTGTCTTCTCTCTTAAAGAGACAACCCTTTCCGTTCAAACAGCTCTTTCAAGTCCTGAGCTGTCTCTGGAAGAATTAAAATCTCATCGGAAAATGTCAAAGATTTTATTTCTTCTCTCTGAACTTTAGTTTCGCTTCCAAGTTTCGCCGTGGTTCCCTTTACTGCTTAATGTAAGCATAGTTTGACTATGCCACAACCTCGTTTCACGTCTTCTCAACTGCTGCTTCCCTGTCATGTCCTTGTACTCTTAAGATGGTAGTTGGTTTCTGTACAAGGTGTAGATGTCTTTCGATCCCTGTTTTTTATCGCCGTTGTTTTCAAAATTGTAAAGACCGTTCTTCAGGCAGTAGTGTAAAAAGCTTTGTGTTGTTGTTGTTGTTGTTGTTGTTGTCTTCAGTCCTGAGACTGGTTTGATGCAGCTCTCCATGCTACTCTATCCTGTGCAAGCTTCTTCATCTCCCAGTACCTACTGCAACCTACATCCTTCTGAATCTGCTTAGTGTATTCATCTCTTGGTCTCCCTCTACGATTTTTACCCTCCACGCTGCCCTCCAATGCTAAATTTGTGATCCCTTGATGCCTCAAAACATGTCCTACCAACCGATCCCTTCTTCTAGTCAAGTTGTGCCACAAACTTCTCTTCTCCCCAATCCTATTCAATACCTCCTCATTAGTTACGTGATCTACCCACCTTATCTTCAGCATTCTTCTGTAGCACCACATTTCGAAAGCTTCTATTCTCTTCTTGTCCAAACTGGTTATCGTTCACGTTTCACTTCCATACATGGCTACATTCCATACGAATACTTTCAGAAATGACTTCCTGACACTTAAATCTATACTCGATGTTAACAAATTTCTCTTCTTCAGAAACGATTTCCTTGCCATTGCCAGTCTACATTTTATATCCTCTCTACTTCGACCATCATCAGTTATTTTACTCCCTAAATAGCAAAACTCCTTTACTACTTTAAGTGTCTCATTTCCTAATCTAATCCCCTCAGCATCACCCGATTTAATTTGACTACATTCCATTATCCTCGTTTTGCTTTTGTTGATGTTCATCTTATATCCTCCTTTCAAGACACTGTCCATTCCGTTCAACTGCTCTTCCAAGTCCTTTGCTGTCTCTGACAGAATTACAATGTCATCGGCGAACCTGAAAGTTTTTATTTCTTCTCCCTGGATTTTAATACCTACTTTGAATTTTTCTTTTGTTTCCTTTACTGCTTGCTAAATATACAGATTGAATAACATCAGGGAGAGGCTACAACCCTGTCTCACTCCCTTCCCAACCACTGCTTCCCTTTCATGCCCCTCGACTCTTATAACTGCCATCTGGTTTCTGTACAGATTGTAAATAGCCTTTCGCTCCCTGTATTTTACCCCTGCCACCTTCAGAATTTGAAAGAGAGTATTCCAGTTAACGTTGTCAAAAGCTTTCTCTAAGTCTACAAATGCTAGAAACGTAGGTTTGCCTTTTCTTAATCTTTCTTCTAAGATAAGTCGTAAGGTTAGTATTGCCTCACGTTTTCCAACATTTCTACGGAATCCAAACTGATCTTCCGTATGAAAGAACAAATGCAGTAAATGAAGATTTGCCTTCCTTCACTCTGTCTTCTATGATAACTCGCAGGGCTAGAGTATTGTCATGCGTATGGTTGTATTCATCCAGGGAGCAAACTGATATACTCCGAGGTCGGCTTCTACCAACCCTGCAATAATCATTGCCTGTATATTAAGAAAAGAATGTAGTAACTGTGCTGTCCCAAAATTCTTGTAACGTCTCATGGTCATCTCAACGTGCGTTTATAACAGGCGTACAGGTGTCGATTGCTAAGCAAGATTACGGGATAGAATAACTCTGCACACGTCTTAAATATAATGGTTGATCGACACTTCTGTAACTGAATTTTATTTTCTTTTTCCTTGTATCTGAATGCCAACTAAATTGCTTGCCAAAAACATCGGCTACTGCCTGTTGCTATGCTGAATCTCACCGATTAATTATTTCGTTCCGAATGATCTTACTGTGGACATGACGCTAAATCCCCATTTATTCCAATTGCCGACATGTGCTAGGTGGATGCTGTGTAGATGTCGCTGTCTGTCAGATGGCCTCTTCAGATGTAATTAATATAACTGGGCTCCGTTCGGTTGTGCCTTGCGTCTTAAACAATCAATCTCTCTGTGTTGACCCCATCATTCTCAATACGTGCTACTGGAGTGAAGGTTCACATTCTTTAGTAATTGGACCAATTCTGAAGGTCGTGCTCCGTTTCATTTGATAAAGACAACATTCGTTATTGTTCTGTACCTGTCAATCTATCGTGAGATATTTATTGTTACCACGCCAGGTGGCACTGTGTAAGACCCTAGACCGGCAGTTCTAAACCCCGTACTGCCATCCAGTTTAAGTTTTTCGCGGTGTCCCTATACCGCTTAAGGCGAATGCCGGGATGGTTTCTTTGAAAAGGACAATGCAGATATCCTCCTTCAATTCAGCTTGTCCTGCATTTGTAATGATCTCCTCTTCAACGAAACATAAAACCCTAATCTCCCTTCCTTTTTTCTACGTTTACTGCTGGACTGGCAGTTGCAACGTGAGATTCGAAAATCAATCAGAATGTGATTGCGCGCAACAGGAGACTGTTAATGAGCAACACATTTCCTTTTTTCACGCTGCTTTCAATTTTCTCAGAACAAGGATTTGTATATTGCTTAAGTTTTTCGATTATTTGAAAAAGTTTCAGATATTTAGTTGTCTACATATCGTCATCAGTGTAGATATTCTTGCATCTTGCCGAGTACATATTCCGAAAGTCGTGTGCATTAGATCAGGTGATTTCGTCTCCACTTGAAAGATCTCTACCATACGTTAAGTAGGACGCCGCTACATCGAGCATGAGAACTGTGTGCAAGCGTCCTACGTATAGCCGAGATCTTGAGCATTACGTGCTCAGCAAAGTGATAAGCAGCCTTGGCATACCGTCTTTCACTTGGAAGGCAGACACATACAACAGCCTTCCAAGTCCTCCATTGACCGAGAGGGGACTTGCATTATAAGGCATATGTATATGTAAAAGAAATAAATATATTTGCATCACATTGTGTCTAACGTCCTGATCATGAGAAGTGTTACCTGGTCTCAATAAAAATCACGTACTTTTTGAAATACTATATTTCCTAAATAGCCTCGTATCATCTGTCGTGTCATGTCAGTTTATTTGTCTGAGTAATGTAAAGGCAATCGCGGAAGATGGGTGTATACGGTTGGCTCATCTCTTAGCATCTGGATCACTGAAACGTCTTTTCGTTTAGCTATGAAAATGTTCCGATAACGAAGTTGTCCACTTTCTAAAATGTGGGAGATACTGCTAACAGTAAGAAAGCTAATGTTCCGTGTGTTGTTAATAGCCGGCCGGAGTGGCCAAGCGGTTCTAGGCGCTACAGTCTGGAACCGCGCGACCGCTACGGTCGCAGGTTCGAATCCTGCCTCGGGCATGGATGTGTGTAATGCCTTAGGTTAGTTAGGTTTAAGTAGTTCTAAGTTCTAGGGGACTGATGACCCCAGCAGTTGAGTCCCATAGCGCTCAGAGCCATTTGAACCATTTTTTTGTTTTGTTAATAATTCACTAGCAGTAAAATGGTACGGGAATTTAAGCTAAGCCCCATATTGTGGATGAGTACGGTCGAAACTAATATTAGAACTACAATTTCTTCAAAATTACTACAGATGTTAGAATAACATTTCACATAATGCCGTGTCCGAATTGGCTTTCTTTCAGACGTGGGTAATTAGACATCTTGGTTTGAGAAGATGAGATACTATCTTTCTTATGCAATATCCACTTCCCTACACAACGTGCGCGACGTTGGTACAGCATTTTTTTCCTAAATTGGCTAGCCTTCACTTCGAAGGTTTTTTTTTTTTTTTTAAGATGTGGAATACGAAGTATGTATACCGACTTTTATCGTCTTCAAATCAAAGTATACGTATCTGTAGAACTTTCTCCAACCGTCCGAGTGCCCGGCTACATTTAAACTATATGAGAAACGTTTGAACGGCTTTCGTTTCCGCTGTAAAGCGTTAACTAAATATGTTCTACTTGTTTAATTATGTTCGCCTAGTCACATTTTCGCGTTCCTTCTTTCTTCCCTTGTTAATTAGCGGAATGCACTTCGTTAGTAGCGGTAGGATAACGCGAGACTTGTTCTAATCAGCGCTTGTGTTTCGATTCGAATGTGGTATTCACAGAATGCTATATACTATGGTCAGAGACGTAATGGGAGAGTTAGCGAGCATGTGTCCTTACTGTGTGAAGGAGTTTATATATTTGCACGTAATAAAGCTGCATTCTGTCTTGCTTCTGTTGACTGGTGACATTAGGTACATTTTACAGAGAGCAGTTTGGACTGTATTGAAGATTCGGAAAGTAGCGTATCTTTGGTTGTGAAAGAGATGCCGTGTTAGGTGCGGAGCCAAGAGAAAATCTGAAATTTCAGATTTTCTGCCTTTGTGTGTTAGCGAAATTGCAATTTGGATAATATTACCAGCACAGCAGTGCTAGAAGTTTGATATTTGTTATTAAAATGCTCATAGCATAACGATATCAGTTTTCACCGCCACGCTCTCTATATTTGTAGGGTTCCGGACCTCAGTCAGTAAAAACAGAACCTTTATAGGCTCTTTCTGTTGAAATTCATGTCACATGCTAAGATCTATAGCCTTGACGATCGTAAAAAATGGAAGCTTCTAAGTAAGTGTAGTCAAAAGATACGGCCATTTATGTCATATTTTTAGATTCGAAAGCGCACTGATCTCCTTGACGTATAGTCATGAACTTTGGCAAGAAGCGAAGTTTCATAGTACAGTCAAAGAAAAAGAAATCCGAAAATAATTTGTAATTACATCACATGAAAAAATTGTCATTTGTTATCAGACTGATAAGAACTGTCTGTTAAGAATACGTTTTCTGTGGAACGGTTAGACATATCAAGTTTTAATTTATGTCAATAACTGAGGAATATTCCTTCGGTGGTGTAAAGAAGTTAAGCATTTTAAATCAATGCAATCAAGAGATACGGCCGTTTATATTATATAGTCACTGATTCAAAGCTACAAGATACTTTCCGTTGACGAGGAATTGGGCAAGAAGCAAGGTTTCACGACACAAGTAATTGTTAATTTGTAATTATGTCGAATCGTGCAGCATCCAGATTTGTGGGGCGTACGGATGTGAGAGGCTGAAGTTGGACTGCGTGGGAGCGTGATGGCGAACATACGACGATTCCGTGTGACCACCACAAGGTAGGACCGCCGTACTGCGCACCGGGAACGTCGCACCCACTGTACATCTGCACCTGCCATCCGAAAACAAGCAATCGACTCCAAGCAATATCGTGCGTCATTTCGCACCATTGGGCGAGGACTACCAACAGACGGAGTATAAGAATTACCGCCGATGCGTGGGCTGCCGTTAACAGCACAACACAAACGGTTGCGTCTGGAGTGGTGCGATGACCGAGAAGTGAGAAATGCTGAAAGTGGTGTCGGATTGTGTTCAGCAACGAACATCGGTTCTGCGTTAGATCGGATGGCCATCGTCGGCGGGCACGGCGGCGACCTAAGGGATGGTTCCACTATTAACACGGATTTTGAGAGACACAGCAGTGTTATTCCTGGTGTCATGTTGTGGAAAGCCATCTGGTATGCCTTCAGGTCACGGCTGGTACTGGTTGAGGGACTTTGATGGCACAGCGCTACATCGCAGACGTCTTGCGTTCCCATTCGTTACCTCTCATGCTACAAGATCGTGGTGCCATTTTTCAACAGGATAGTGCTAATCCACACATGACACGTGTGTCTATGAACTGCATGTGCGATGTTGAGGTACTCACGTGGCCAGCAAGATTCACAAATCTGTCTCTAATACAACTTGTGTAGGACCAGCTTGGACATAAACTGCGTCCCAGTGTTAATGTCCGGGATATCAAGGACCAGTTGTAATAGTTGTGGGCCAGCTTGCCTCAGGAGATGATAGAACGGCTTTATGATACTCTTCCCAACCGAATCATTTCATGCATACAGGCCAGAGCTGGTGCAACGTCAGACTGTTAAGTGGTGTCATACTACCAAGTTCTTTGTAAATTTGACTATATTTTCCAATCACAGAAATAAAGTCTCGTAATCTCTCAACTCATGAAGTTTCATTTCGTTTCCTCCTCCATTTCTAGGCTCTTCACTTTGTCAGGCAGTGTCCGTTACGTTACTTTACTTTCTTTTAATAGCCATTTTTGATTGGTAGTATCCACAAAGGCAAAGAAATTGCCCGCGGAAGCTAAAGATTTACTTTACTGCGACGCTCACCGCCGTACCTCTTACAGGATGCCGTTTCCAGTGCTTTGTTTTTGGTGACCTTTCGTAGCAGCATTTCTCCGTAAACGTACACCATTTGTTTTAAAGTCCTTTGAACAGCTCGGTATAACCTTCTAACATTTACTCAATTATATACCATTTCAAGTGCTTCTAGCGGGAGACACAGACTTAATTTATGTAATGGAGAGCAATATTTGCCCAGCGCCTTCAACAGATAGTCCCCCCCCCCCTCTCTCTCTCTTTCTCTCTCTCTCTCTCTCTCTCTCTCTCTCTCACTCTCACTCTCACTCTCACTCTCACGCACACGCACACGCACACGCACACACAGGGAGAGAGAGAGAGAGAGAGAGAGAGAGAGAGAGAGAGAGTTATTTCCTTTTACTATCATTATTAGTCGAGACATGATAAAAATAGCACCTCTAGCACTTTCTGAATTAAGAGTTGTGCATATTTGCTGTTCAGAACAGGCTGTGGCTCGATTGAATCTGGCGTTATGGGATTTTAAGGACGAAAGTAACAGATTTTCCAGGAAATGTCTAAGTATAAATATTTATCTTTTCCGCATTTGCTATAGGTGTTGAGGCTTTCCTCAAACTTAATTGACACGCGTTTCCGTTTTTGTGTTGATTTCTCTGTAACCCCTGTTGTGGACTGAGGCACAAAATCCGTTTCTGGTCTTTGGGAATGAGTGCCTTATAACTGTTTTCAGTGAACATAGCAAAACTATTAAGAACAGGTGAAAATGTTACGGTAGCATTTCCTTTTCAGTCTCACAATTTTTAGCAGTACGAAATACTTTCTTTGGTCGTTTATGTAGGACACTAAAATATCGAATGTGCGCCAATTTCCCTTAGAAGCACATATAGAATTTTCCCCTAATGGACCGCATCGCAACAATACGTATGGAAATCATGATTACGTACGCAAGAAAGACAATAGTTTCATGCGTCTTTGAGCAGCACACCGTCAGCCTTTCGGAACTGTTCTGCCGTTGTTATTTAGTTTCGTAGCCCGCAGATCTGGGTCTAGTCGTTAGCGTAGCTTTCTCTAATTAGGGGAGGCCTGGGTTCGATTCCCGAACAAATCGATTTTCTTCGCTCTGGGACTGGATGTTTGTGTCGACGTCGTCGTCGTCGTCGTCGTCGTCGTCGTCGTCGTCGTCATCGAGTAAGTCGTCGAAGTCACGTCAAACAGGACGACCTACAACACGCGGCCCAACGCCTCAGATCGGGTCTCCAGGCCGATAATGCCACACGATCATTTTATTTTTGCATTACGGGTGGGGAAATACGTGTTACGACTTGATAGGATGTGCAAGCGAAATCCTTGGATTGGAATCCGTTGCTTGCTACGAACTTCAGAATTTACGTGCATTTGACACATTTTCCTTTTGTACGATCCGTTCACTGTGCACTGCAGGTAAACATGTTCTGCGCACTGCAGGTAAACATGTTCTGCAAAGGGAAAGCTGTCATTGAAGGGTCACGTTTTTCTCACTAAAGAGACAGTACTGTGCTTCACAAGCTTATGTGCGCGACATTTATAATTGCATGTGGGGAACCGTAACCGCTCTAACAGCATTGGAAGCGAAGGATTAATTCGATTAGCCAAAGACGAGAGAAGGATTCAGTCACCCCACCGAAGGAACAATCCCGTTATTTATCTGTTGCTATTTAACAAAATCTCGGAAAATCCAGATCGACATGGTAGATCGTGAATTTGCACTCCTCACCTTCTGGTGCATGTATACCTGCATGACACGCAGAAGCTGGCATGGGGAACAACAGGAGAGACATGCGACAAGAGCATTGGTGTTTACGAACGTCTTTTCGCGTTTTGAGTTGCCATTAATCAACAATGCAGGAATATTTTTTAGTTTTTCATAATTCCGTGCAGAGCATTAAAAAGCACGAGCAAGGGAGGCAAAGTTTGTTATAACTATTGTCGTTAGGTTAGTTGCGTATATTTGTGGCTTGATTAAGCAGAAAACAGATTTTCCATCTTTGTTACATCGTAGAAAAAGGATTTCTGTTTTTATCATTGGATGAATAAATTACAGACGGTAAGCTCATGCTTTAATTATATGTATCTCGGCACAAGGTTGTCTGCTATCTCATGAAAAAGAAAAATTCATTATCCGCATTTAAAAATAACTTGCGGGTAAACCTATAGCTCACTACGCCAGTCATACTGGAGGCAACAATAATTTCCTTTCATGTGCATGATTTTATATTTATACTGCACTGTGGCTCTTAAATTACAGTGAATTGTTGCAGAATGCTGTGCTATTTAAATAGTTGCAGCTAGATCCATTAAGAGCACCGGAAGGAGAGGAGGGGAAGGCAGAGAGAGCGGTCAGTAACGGTCTCACGTATTGTGCGTAATAGTGTAGTAGGAAGAATACAGTAAATGATTAAATTTGTTGGTGGTTTAGGATTATACAGAGTGCCAAACTTAGGACACGGAGCTACCACCTCAGGCTGCAAGAATGGCTGTAACCCGGCTGGGCATCGAGTGGAACTGAGCTGGGATGGCAGTTGCGGGTATGTCATTACACCCGGTTTCAGCTCTTTATCAGTTTTCTGTTGTAGTAGCCGGGGAGTGGTGGCGTCTAAATTACCGTTTATGCGGAGCAAATGTGGTCGTGAAGTTGTACCATCATCACCATGTCCTGCTCCCTTATGACGATGTGAAGTGCAGTCAGCAACTTTTCTTCTCACCGGAGCGTCCACATACTGCCGTCCAACGATATGCTGTACGTAGAACCGGGACTCAACTGAAAAGACGACGCGGTGTCACTCTCGTGTGCAGTATTGTTGTTGGGAGCAGCGCCGTCGGCGCGCCTTCCTCTGATTTCGCGTCAAAGGAAGCGGCAACAACGGTTGCCGTGCTGACAAATCTTGGTGCCCAGGACGTAGTGTCACTGTGCATGCGGATGCTTACCTTGCTGCAGACAAACCCATTTCCTGAATCAGAGTACGGCTGTACGATCCTGCACGGCCGAGTAAACAGTAGTCTGTCGTCTCGGATAGTAATCCGGCTTGGGACGTTGAGATTCTGCATGGCATTTAGTATGGCTGTCCTGAATCTGCCGTTTCCGTATTCGCGTGACAGTCGTCGGATCCAAACGAAGCGGAAAACCGCAGTCTCTTGTAGGCCACGATCGTGCCATCGTTGAAAACAGACATGTACCGACAGACGTTTCTCCTTCTTACACAAGACATACAGAATCGTGTCACTACCTGCAAACATTCAGATGCGTTTTCTGAACAAGAGGGGACTCTGTGTAGTGTTTGCGTATTTACGGAATGTAGATGTCGCTACTCATACCTGTTTTGTGCGATTGCGTTGAAATGCTAATCATTTCCACTGGCAAGGTATCGCATTATGTGGTGCACTTGATACCAATTTTATTCAGGACTCTAATACACCATGTTATTGCTCACTCTTTTGGCTACAAAAACCTATTTTTCAATGTAACCTGCTTTCAGTGCGACGGTCTTTGGCCGTCTTACTGCGAGGGCGTGTATGCCCACACTATACTACTGTAACGGTCGGCGTCGCAGCCTGCTGCATCGATAATCTTCCCAATATCTACGTACTGCTTCCCACTGAGTGCGTCCTTCATTGGGCCAAACAGTTGGAAGCTGGAAGAAGCGAGATCGGGGCTGTAGGGAGGATGAGGAAGAACAGTCCAGTGAAGTTTTGTGAGCTCCTCTCAGGTGCGCAGATTTGTGAGAGTGCTTGCGTTGTTATGGAGAAGGAGAAGCTCGTGTGCATTTTTGTGGCGACAAACACTCACGTTCCAATATTGCAAGAGTCAAAAGTGTGTGCGGCGGGCTGGCACGCGGGAGGTCGGACAGGTTTGTTGCGATGATGACAGATGCCTCACTGTGCTTTTGTTCATTACCTGGTCTCTGTAGACATTCTACAATGTATGAAAAGAGGAAAAAGAAAGAAAGAAAGAAAGAAACTCAGTGACAGCTCTCTGCTTGGAACGCACATCAGTTACTGACGGTATTTTGAAGGCTACGTATAGCGCCGCCATCTGCCGGAACTTCATTAAACTATAGGCGCTAGAGGGGAACCATGTCCCACAGCAAATACAGCATTTTTTCAACGGAAATTGACCGAGGAAAAAAATGCGATCCATTACTTACCGATCGCCCATCGTATATAGCTTATAATATTACACTTTAAATCTACGCTGCGGAGGAGGACGAAAGCTGTCTTGTTGTGTGGCTGCTTCTCGAGATCGGTTTAGAGAACTGGTAGCCACTCGTCCGCGTAGATTGATTCGCTACTGGGAAGACTGGAAGAGAGACATTGGATATACATGACGGTTTTCGCCACTGGAGTAAAAACCATGAAAAAAGGCCGGTGAGCCGTGCAGGAGAGAAGCGACGGCGGCGCAGTCACAGCCGTGAAGAGCAGAAGCTGCCCCGGCGCGCCAGCGGCCCCAGCCGCTCGTTGGCGGCAGGCGCTGCCAGACACGGTCAGTTAACGCGCCCGGATGGGTGTCGGCCTGGCGCTGTTATGTGCTCGTAACGCGCGCTGGCGATGTAGGGCGGCGGAGGAGCCCGTGGCGGCCAATTCCGGCGCCTCAGCTGGGATGCCCTTTTTCTCCTGTACTGCCCGCTCTGCGCGATGGACGTAAGTGGCCACGAGTCTGCTACGGTGCTCTTAATGGATCATGTCGTATCTGCCCATGTTCTTGGCGCTAGTACGCGCATGTTATTGCGATGCATTACGCCACCTTGCAACGTGCACTGAAATTCCGTTGTAATAAATGAGATGTAATTTTGTGTCTACTGAATCTTGATTCTTTCGTGGCGACTGTAAGGAATTCTTTCTTTATTAATGACTTCACTTACGTACTGTGGATTCTCTCTTTATTAATGGCTTCAGTTACGTACTGTGGATTCTCTCTTTCTTTCTCTCTCCCTCCCTCCCTCCCTCCCTCCCTCCCTCCCATGATGAGGCTCCTCGCTAACGATTCAAGAGCTGTAATCCAAGCAGTTCCGTATTAACCCATAAAAACTGAAGCAGTCACCATCTGGACTAAAAGTCTTTTCAGTGGTTTGATGTGGTTCATCACGACTTCCGCTGCTGTACTAACCTCAACGTCTTGCAGTAGCACTTAAACCCGACGTCCTCAGTTATTTCTGGATGTATTCCAATCTCTTGTCTCCCCCTATGGTTTTTACTTTCTACATCTCCCTGTAGTCCTGTCCGAACTATTCCCTGATATCTTAACACGTGTCCTATCATCCTGTCTCTTCTCCTAGTCAGTGCGTTCCACATATTCCTTTCATTGCTGATTTTACTCAGAACAGCTTCACTTCTCACCGTATTAGTTCATTTAAGTTTCAGCATCTAGAGCACTAAAAGAGTGCTGTACGATTGTCATTTCAGACATAGCTCTAAGAGATCTACAAAGGAAGTCCTCTGTAACTGACAGAGATGAGTGGGAGAATATTCCGTCGAGAGACGATAGGGCTTTGTTTCCTCTATAGAGCTGCTTCACATAAGCATCAGATCACAGGAACGAAGTTCTAGCCAAGATGGATACGCCTGAAACGCTCCTAAACGCATGTGGGGGAAACATCGTACAAGCCTCAGTCAAGCTGCCTTGTACACCAGGAAGCGACCTGCTTGGCTCTTATCTCTGTCGCGCCAGTGTTATCCTATACGAGCAGGGAAGGACCATTATCGTGTACATATTGCTGAGATAAACTTACACTGTTATTCTTTGGGCTACCGACTTTTGCCTGTATGTCTACATCATTATATGAATCGCTAGGTATTTAGGTGATTTTACAAGAAACTGTGCACATCGAAATCGTGGCCTCACTAGGAGAGATATGTGTCGAATGTTCGTCTCTCGAGATGTTGACAAAAGAAACGACGAAAGGCGAACGTATTGAAAACAGAAAGTCATTAAAAATGAGATCAACAGCACTTTTTTTCACTCAAGGGAATTTTTAAGAAATGAATAATATCACTTACATTACTCATAAGGTATACCGTCGTCGTGAACAATACTGCCTGGTATAGGCACCATTCATTTAACTCCTACCCAGGCCACACTTTTGACGCAAATTTTAGAAAATTGGGAGTGTCTTACAGGAGATTTAAAAATAGGCTAGTTTATGAAAATGTTACAGCCAGGAATATGCATTAATACTTTTGTGTAACGTTTGAAATAATTGAGAAAGGGGGCCAAATTAACATGTCCTATGCATTAATAGACGTAATGGCTAGTTTCACATTTTTATTTATTTTTAGTGTAAGAAGTACGCTCAATTTCATTCCGTTACCCAGCGGGTTACATGAAACATGAAAAGTTCTCAGAGTGGTATGATGATGCGCCTGCCCTCAAAGACAGTTAAATAGCAGAAAAATTGAGACGAAGCACAAGTTGCTGGTGCTGTCGTCCTGTTCACCAGTTATGTACACTGTGAGTTTCACCTATTTTACTCTTAATGGAAAAAAGTGATTATATTAAGTGGAAGCGTTCGCGTCTACAGTTACTTGTGAATTCATTTCACAAAGATACGAATGAAAAACTGAGAAATACCACATTAAGTTGCTAACGTTCCCAACGATTGTTTTAAGTTAGTTTATTACTGTGAGAAACTATAAGAAACGCAGCATGATTTTTATCGTGTAATAGACGAGGCGGGCACGTGCTGTGCTGCTGATCACGCCTTTGTTAATGATAGCTGATGTTTTGTACTCCACTGGTAAACAATGTTGTGTGTGTAAGCCGCACATAAATATCAAAGATGAGTGCGCGGAGAATAGCCGCGCTGAAGAAGTGAGGGAACAGCTGGGAACCAGGATTAGTACATGCATTTCCCAGCTGTTGCACATGAAAATCAGACCGTATCCTATACAACAGGCGTCCCTTAACATTTAAAACAAAATATTCATTTGACATCGTTATTTCATAGTAATATGTAATGGTTAATGGTGCTTGTAGTGGGCAATAGCGATATTATCGTCAGTAGTGTTGATTGATGAACTGCCTAGGAGGCATTCTCTTCGGCCTATTCCTTCACGTTACACATGGGCAAATGCAAAATTGCTGCTTCGGTTGTGCCACAGTTAATGCATACGCCATTAGAGCAGATAAAGGCTGCATCTGGGCAACATGACTACTCTGCATTGTACTACGGTTTTGTTTACAGTGTTGTTCTCCAATAACTGCGGTTTCTGAAGAAGTTACGGTTCGTTAATTATATTATATAAATGAATATTACGGCAGCTTTATTTGTTGGTGAACAATCCACCAGGGTAGCCGAGAGCGCTAATGCGCTGCTTCCTGGACTCTGGTAGGCGCGCCGGCCCCGGATCGAATCCGCCCGGCGGATTAACGACGAGGGCCGGTATGCCGGAGAACCTGGATGTGGTTTTTAGGCGGTTTTCCACATCCCGCTAGGTGAGTAACGGTCTGGTACACACGTTACGCCCCAGTTACACGACTCTATATTGGCAGACGTTCGCACAATTCCATGGCTTACACTAGGCGCAAACAGCTGGGGTACACTACTTACGTCCCGGGGGGTTCGAGGGTGGCGGCAGGAGGGGCATCCAGCCACCCTCTGCACCTAACACTGCCAAATCCGTAATAACAAGGCCGACCCCGCGTGACGCGGGACAAGGCCCAAAGAAAGAAAGAAAATTTATTTGTTGGTGAACAACATTGACACTAAAATCATTGTGTCCCTCCATATCTTTTTTTTTTAAAGGTAGTGCACTTAGCCTCTGTACCATTGATTCCAGACTTTGTCAACAGTAATTCCAGCATTTATTTTCGCTCCGTGACCACTGCATATAAAAAGATTTGTACTGGGATAACACTTTGTGCAGAAATTTATGCATTTTTGAGAAAATACCATTTTCAGCAAGCTCCCGACAAACATGAAAAAGTGTAACTAAGACCAGAGGCATTATGGTTTCACACTCGACTCATTCTCCGCGGTGCTGCTCATGCCAACATAGGACCTTTCGCTGTATTGTTACATATACTTATACACTACTTTTTTTTCAGAACTTTCTGAATTAGTGATTAGTTCGATAACCTCAGACACTTACAGTTCAGTGACATGTGAGAAAATACACACACTCCGCTTATTGACACATCCCAATTTATTTATTTCCAAAATCTTACTCTTAATGGGCACTATGTATTAATTATAAGTGTAAAATGTTCCCCGACCCTTGTTTAAACTGGAAATACGAAGAGATCATTGTCACCAAGAAAGAAATTAATTTGTACTCGCGTTCTTAAGTGATACCTTGCAATTCAGTAACTAACGTGGCAGAGCAGTAGTAACGACAGGGTAGACTAAGTTGCCGTTATATCTCACTTATTTGTGAGCTTGCTTTCCTTCCATTGACCGAATAGGTAGAAATCTCTACGTGCAGAACTTAAACTTAAGGGTATGTAAGGCTTTCATAACTGAAAGTACACTTCCCTTCTCTGACTGGGACCTCAGATCCGCGTTTATATGTCCCTCTATCCGCAACACCCAAGCACCTTTAGCGGGCCAACTCGTAGCTTCGGTACCATTCTCTCACTCCTTCGTTCTCCTACTCCCCGTAACTGCTCGGGGAAAGACAAAATTATTCATTAAGGGTCTCGGTACGGCAAACAATTTTAATCTCTTAGGCCCTTATTGTACCGCAAAAGATCGTTGTGAATAAAAGACGTTTTATAAAATCTTTGAGGGTGTACTGGGGTGCTTTTATCATAACTTTTATAAAGAATTGCTGAGCGGTTGTAGGCGCTTCAGTCTGGAGACGCGCGACCGCTACGCTCGCAGGTTCGAATCCTGCCTCGGGCATGGATGTGTGTGATGTCCTTAGGTTAGTTATGATGACCTCAGATGTTAAATCCCATAGTGCTCAGAGACATTCGAACCTTTTCTTTTTTATATAAAGAATTTGTCAAATAACTTAGACAGTGTAGCGCCGACCTTAGGTTGCTTCGTTGCTTTAATCACAACGCTGTTGAATGAAAATTTTGTTTCGGCGAGTCCTGCTTTATAAACGGTCTACAGTCATTCATAGTAGTGTGTTGGTGTGGTAGCACGCCTATTTGAAACACAGTGTGTCCATATCTTCGAACTACTATACAACATAGTGAATGTAAGTCTTCGGATTAACATTCGTAGTTTTTGTTGTTAAGAGTCATAACGATTTGACGACCAGACTCTTTACGTTATTTTCAAATTCCCGTCAAGCCCAAGTCTCGAATGGAGAGAGAGAGAGAGAGAGAGAGAGAGAGAGAGAGAGAGAGAGAGAGAGAGAGAGAGAGAGAGAGAGAAGGTCGCTGTACCTAATTTATTAAGTTGGTGTAGTAGTAGGAGAAATCCTTATTTACTAATTCAGTGTGTTTTTGTCAGTCCTGTAAATACTAACTCCTACAGTTCAAAATGGTTCAAATGGCTCTGAGCACTATGGGACTTAACATCTGAGGTCATCAGTCCCCTAGAACTTAGAAATACTTAAACCTAACTAACCTAAGGACATCACACACATCCATGCACGAGGCAGGATTCGAACCTGCGACCGTAGCGGTCGCGCGGTTCCAGACTGAAGAACTGCTACAGTAAATGGCGATTTTCAGGCTCTGATCAGGTTTTGATATGAAATGTGTATCACTCTCATCCAATTTAGCGTTTCAGCCATTGTCTACCATATGTGACATCCTTGACAGGGATCCCACACGTCATATGAAACATGTGCACTGCTCGTTACACTGACATGGTAGCTCTAAATACATCATAGTTGATATAAAAATACAAATGTGCATGCGCGAAAGCTATCGTGTAGCTCTCTTGCAAACGAATTAGAAAATCTATGATGAGTACTTGCAAAAGCCAGAGTTGCTAGCTGTTGTGCACGTGGAGTGGAGTACTGTCGTTTTGCATCCTCTCCTTCGCGGCTTCTCTTTTACACATGATTAATATACTGCAATACTGCTGAGAATGAACACATGGTTGCAAAAAAAATATTAAGAATATCCTGGTATGGCATCGCTCTTCCGGAACGTGTATAATTATTTATTAACTTGGCTGTAAACTGTCTGACATTATCTTGTATTTACACATGATTAATATACTGCAATACTGGCGAGAATAAATACAGGGCCAACAGAAAATATTACGAACATCCTGGTATAGGCATCTCACTCTCGGAAGGTCTATAATTATTTATTACACTATTATCTGGTGTTTGTCTTCAGTGTAACACTCTGTTCATCTGCCGTTATGTCAGACAGACTGATTTTCAATGATAGTGCATTCTAGATGTCTAATCTATGCATTTGTGAAACTAGTCGGTAATCGTCTACGCGTATTACCGGTATGCACAGCTAATGCGGCTAGTGATTTGGTTTCATGCCACGATCGTACTAAAACACCGTCCACTGAACGCAGTATGGGAAAAAAATGGATTTCTAAAATACGCGGACGGCGTTAACGTTCTAGAAAAGAGATCTGTACCACCAAAAGATCTGTGAGTAATATCCGGTTACAGAACTGTGTGAGCGAAAACAGCGATGGGAACTCCGTAAACAAAACATTTATGGTAGAGCTGGTATTGACAGACATCTTGCGAACCAAGTAAATCAAAGTCAGCAAGTGCAGTGATGCAAGTGAAGTACATGGGGAGGACACCAGAGGAATTTTTCCAACTGTGAGGCGTGGTTGCTGGTCGTACAGTAACCCAACCTATCCTATCCTAACAATAGCTGGTAGGTCTGTGAAATGATTTTAAGTGACCAAGTTGATTCATTTGGAGAAGCATCGTTTACAACTGTTGACAGCATCTTCCAGGGTAACAATCCCCATTGTCATTCGGTTGAAAATATCCAATATTGTTTTGATGTCGTGAGGACGATGTGGGAAGTGATATTCAAAAGTTTCTGAAATTTACAATTAAAATTATTACTTCTTACGTAGATTATTTTGCACCATCACCTTCAGAGTAATTCTTCAGAGCGTCATCGTTGCCAGTCTTGAAATGCATCCTGGAAGTCTTTCTTATAGAGAGTGTTTAGTACGCTCTGCAATTCCGCTTGAATCTCTTACACTGCATCAAACCTTCGCTCATCGAACACGATTTTTATCTCTGGAGCGAGGAAGAAGCCTGTTGAATACGACGGGTGGGGAACAACTGTCATATTTAATTTAATACGAAATTTCTGAATAATTTAGTCCGTACTCGGTCGTGCATTGTGTTGGTGAAGTATCCAGTCGTTCATACGCCACTTCTCATGGAAGTTTCCTCCTAATCTCCTCCCTCAAACTTAGAAATGACGATTGAATTCTATTGAACATTTGACGAGGTGGAACAAATTCGCTATGAACAGTGCCGTCAGTAAAGAAAGATCAACAAGCTGTTAATGTTACTCTTGACTTCTCGAGCTATTTTTGTCCGAAGTGAAAAACTCTCTCACTGCAGTGATTGCTTCTTGGTCTCAGAGTCATATCAATAAACCCAAATTTCGTCACCAGTGACAACCTTCAAAAAAAAATGTGGATCGTCTTTAAACAGTTAAGTTTCCTGCAGGCTTTCACGCGATATTGCCTTTGACCGACTTAAGTAATCGTGGCAGAGACTTCGTCGCCGGCCGGGGTGGCCGTGCGGTTCTAAGCGCTACAGTCTGGAACCGCGGGACCGCTACGGTCGCAGGTTCGAATCCTGCCTCGGGCATGGATGTGTGTGGTGTCCTTAGGTTAGTTAGGTTTAAGTAGTTCTAAGTTCTAGGGGACTGATGACCTCAGAAGTTAAGTCCCATAGTGCTCAGAGCCATTTGAACCATTTTTGAGCCAGAGACTTCGTCACAGTTCTTGACGTGTTCATTTACTGTGACAGAATACATTCGCAAGTGACAAAACTTACTTCCGAGGTGTTGCAAAGGGCTTAGTGGTCTGTCTACGACCTTGCAGAATTAGATCCCTCACTGCTGTACATTTTCTGGTGTGGTACCAGTTGATGGCCGACCGGAATGGTCATCATTAGACGATGGCATTTCTGCGGCTCTTTTCCCAAGTCTAAAACAATAGTGGTCTTTAAGATGTGCCATCGCAGAAAGAAAGAAAAAGAAAACAGGCTGGCATAAATACGATAGTGGAAATATTCCCACCAACTAGCTAAACTGTCAAGCCTTCAGCCACTTTTTACACAGATTTATGGAGAATGGGTGGGAAGTATTTCAGTATACTCGAAACAATTTGTGACAAAATTCAAATTTCGGAAACACTTAGGCCTTTCCCAACTTTCTTAATCTTCAGATTGAATATTATCGGCCCATTGTGGCATATTAAAAAATGGAGTGGTATAAAATCCTACGTGTGAAGATTTTGACTGTCTAGGGCAGGCATGGGTAACATTTGGTGACCGACGAGCCTGAATCATATACTTACTTCAGCTCGTGTGACGGCTCGTCACGTGACGCGACAGCAGCGCTTCTACGTCAAAGCCGGCCGAGGTGGCCGAGCGGTTCTAGGCGCTACAGTCTGGAACCGCGCGGCCGCCACGTCGCAGGTCCGAATCCTGCCTCGGGCATGGATATGTGTGATGTCCTTAGGTTAGTTAGGTTTGAGTAGTTCTAAGTTCTAGGGGACAGATGACCTTAGTGCTCAGAGCCATTTGAACCATTTCTGTGTCAAAACTGTAGTGTCCATAACGTTAAAGTTTATGGAGTAACGCACCGATAGGAACGGAACCAATTTCCCTGAACGCCAGCCAGCCGCGGTGGCCGTGCGGTTCTAGGCGCTTCAGTCCGGAACCGCGTGACTGCTACGGTCGCAGATTCGAATCCTGCCTCGGGCATGGATGTGTGTGATGTGGTTAGGTTAGTTAGGTTTAAGTAGTTCTAAGTTCCAGGGGACTGATGACCTCAGATGTTAAGTCCCATAGTGCACAGAGCCATTTGAACCTGCACGCCACGCTAACAAAATAGGCCTCAAACCATGCGTTTTCGAGAATACGTTCATTTTATATTCACCCCATCTTCAGATGATACATTTATTTGTGCGTCCTGAACATTGTTTCTGTACTTACGATCTTTTGCATTAGATGTGTTACATACTTAAGCTCCTGTGACGGCTCGTCACGTGACGCGACAGCAGCGCTGTTGCATAATTATGCAATGCCGCTAGTAAAGAAACATTGTTTACGACGCGTAAATATAAACCTCTGAAGATGGGATGCCAGGCATCTTGAAGTGTCATCACGGAAAAATAAGCGCGTATAAAAACAACTGGTTGCATTTAATTTATTATAAATTACCTGTTTCAACCGTTACAGTGTTCTAATAATACCACTATGGACAAGAACTTTTTACTGATGATGTTAATACGAGAAAGAATAGAAAAACAAGACACGGCAATGAGACAGGCAATCCCAGTCGACGAGCACCTAGAAGTAACTTCGTGCATTTTGGCCACAGCCAGGCTATTACTGTCTTAGTATTCACAAACACTATTAACAAGGATGTTTTAAATGTTTTTTTTTTTCGAAAAATACTTTTGATGACTGATCGCATAGGCTTGGGTTGTTTCTGTAACTTACGAAGTTTAGAAGACTAAATCGCTGGAACTATTTGGTTGGCTGCGCACACAATACGAAAGAATCGCGTGCGCCACAAAGGCGGCCCGGCAGAACAAGCGCACGTGCTGCTGGATTCTGCACCGGTTGGGATCTGCGGCCAGCCGGCCGTGCAGAAATCCGTGACGTCCGCCGGCTTTTTCCACATTTTCACCTCGGCTCGTTGTCGCCGCTGAACCCGCGCGCGCTTTGTCTGCGTTGAGTGTCTGCGGTCTCTCTTCGCGGCTGACAGTAACCAGCTCATTCACGGTAAATGCACTGCTGTGTCCCGTGTTTGCTTCTTACACTATTCTCTCTCTCTCTCTCTCTCTCTCTCTCTCTATCTCTCTCTCTCTCTCTCTCTCTCTTTGTGCTTTTTAAGTTTAGAAAATCGCGAAAGAGGCTAATATTTTTTCTCCACTGTTCCGCCTCGTATTCTCATATGAACGTCGCTAAAGTGTAGTTTTCAACTCTCAGTGTGATAGTGTTGAAAGTAAAATCTCCTAACTTGTTAGGTCGCGTCATGTTCCTCTTCAGTGTTCGTGAACACCAGATCATTCTGAAGAATGTTCCAGCAAAGGGATTGAAACATCGATTGTGTAAGAAGGTACTGAAAAAGAACGTGACACGGCTCATATAACAACGTAAAAGATAAAGGCCATAAAAGCCTGCAGACTTTCGGTAATTCTCTTTAACATTCACATTACTTCTTGAAGTGTACCTCTGCTGTCACAATGGTTTTATAGCACCAAGCCGCGTTTTTTTTCTCCCACTTATTACGACACAAGCTTTCATTTATGGTACTTTATGATTTTCGCACGGTGTTACATATTTTGGATTGATGCACAATTTCGTTTGTACCTTACCTTCTGAAATCTCTCATACATTTTCAATGTGCAGAGGCAATAAAGTTGATGATGTTGTTGATATCTAAATGTGTAGTTAAGTATAACAGTGCACATCCTTAAAATATTGAAGTGTACCTGTACGTGCGACACGTGCAAACAACTTGCTCTCGAAATGCGTTGGCCAAACGGTTTGAAATAATTGAAACTTTGATTTTTTGTGTAGAGCGAGGTTGCCACCATGGTACTATCGTCGTCAGCTACGTCTTCTCGTCGATGGCTGCACGAGCGAGGTGGCGCGGTGTTACGACGCTAGAAGGCGGTGATTCAAATCGCGGTTCGGCTATACAGATTTGGTTCATCCGATTTCCCTAAATATCAAGGCTGGAACTGCGGTGGCTCATTTGAAGGAGACACGGCCGGTTTCTTTCCCCAGTCTGAGCATTTGCGTTCCGTTTCCAATCACTTCATCGTCGGCGAGCGTTGAACTCTAACCTTATCTACCTTCCTTCCTTCCTTCCTCCCCCTCCCCGATATTTTTTATTCGTAGATGATTTGGCCAGTGGCAACGTCTAGAAAAGAGTAACTAGCTGTAGCTTATTGGCCAAGTAAATTTGATAGAAGGAAACGCAAGTCCTTGATTGCGATTCGCTGCCTGTGTTGTTACAATCTTTGTCTTAGCTACGAGGAAAATTCTTCAGGAGATAAATGGCGCTATCTGTGCAAGTATTGTTATAAATACAAATAAAAGTGCTCATCTTTTTTTTCCCAACCAGAATAGATATCCTCCCTGACACACAATGCAGGTGACGTTTGTGTTTCGACGTAAAAGTAGCATTCGTTTAGCTATATCATGAAGGCCTCGTGCCGTTTATACAATGTCATGACTTTTGCTGCAAACTCATTAAAGAAAACGATACTGTGCAGAATATTGTTGACCAAAGACAAGAGAACGACCAAATAACTGCTCTTCCATGTAATTTTATGTGTATAATGTATTAGATTCACTGAACATTAAAATCAACAACATGGCGTACTTATTCCCAGTCACTGGATATTTCGTTAGTTGGTTAAAACCCCTCTGAGTTCGAAGTCTCACATTTCGAGGGCCAGTCAAATCAAAACGAGACAGACACGGAACCATGGTTGTGCCCAGGCGTGCATCTTTTCGTCCGAGCAAATCGAGGGCCAAGAATGCCTTTCCTCAGGGCTCCAAAAATATGGAAATCGCTTGGGGAGAGTTCGCGTCTGTACTGTTTGTCCATGGTAAGTTGACGATTGGCGCGGTGACTGTCTGGAACGGCCGTGCCACCGCATTACGGTTGCCGAGGGATGAGGGGAGGTGAGAGGAAGGCAGCTTCGGCGGCTTGCGGCGATGCAGGCACCTAACATTTTGTGCTTAACACGAAATCGGAGACTTCACTCGCGGAAGTATTATCCGCTTAAGTGACGCTTCCATCGGGTCGCGAATCACCCAGTTTGTTGATATATTCAAGCTCGAGAGTTTCGCCTACAACTTAACGCATTATTTATTCAGCGAAAGTAATGAAAAACGAAAGTAAATGAATGTATGAGGTTCATTCAATTGAAACCGGTCCAATGCGTCTACCTTTGCCTTACATGTAAGGTGGCACCAAGTAACTGCGGGTATGGTGGCGCTATCTATTGGTAGAGCGACTGACACGTGCACACTGTTTGATGCTGCATAGTGCCAGTGTGGTTTCACGCCGAAGAGAAGGTGGTCACACAAGTTGTCGTCGACTACCGAACATGCAGGAGAGTAAGCAGGAACAACGAGGAGTGATTCGATGTTCGGCAGCGAAGGAGTGAAATTTACTGACGGATGAAGGCTGTGTACGGTTGAGTACAGTCTGAGTCGTTAAAGTGTTGTGGAATGGCACAAACGATGCTTTGAGGGGCACGAGTCACTGGAAGACGATGTTCGTCCTGGACAGGCTCATCGTGTCATCACACCGGAAATGATTGCGGAAGTGAATGAAGTTTTGGACAACCGCAGAATCACCACGTGCTTGGAGCTCTAAAGCAAGCTATTCGCGGACATCGATTCGCCACGGACGACGAAGTGTGTGACTGGGTCCAAGCCTGGATCCGACAGCAGCCTACTAGCTTCTTCAAGGATGGAATCGATCGGCTAGTGTCGCAGTGGGATAAATGTGCCAACAGTTTTGGCGACTATTTTTGAGTATGTGTACTGTGTATAATAACATTTTTGAGTTAATAAGAGCCGCGCGGGATTAGCCGAGCGGTCTTAGGCGCTGCAGTCATGGACTGTGCGGCTGGTCCCGGCGGAGGTTCGAGTCCTCCCTCAGGCATGGGTGTGTGTGTTTGTCCTTAGGATAATTTAGGTTAAGTACTGTGTAAGCTTAGGGACTGATGACCTTACCATTTAAATCCCATAAGATTTCACACACACGGTTAATAAAAACGTTACCGTTACTGTACACTAGTGAATGGATTTCATTTGAATGCCCGTTATACGACTTACAACACTATGAATCGAAAGTAAAAAACTGGATTTTGGAATCTGTTTGCACATTGCATTTATTAAATACAGGACAGCAGTACTGTTTACAAAGTGTACTTGACTGTGCCTCAAAGAATTGTCAGAAATATGTTCACTAAATATCACTGTCATTTGTGTTTGATTCAAGAATATTACCATCATCGCTTCGTGGTATTGATGATAGTTTCATCAATGGCCATTTCCATTATTCCATGTCGTGTCCAATATTCTTGCTCCAGCTGCTACACTTTCCTGCAGTTACCTTGCCAGCTCTGTGCAGGAACTGAAAAGAAAGCAGCGTTAATAAGATTCTGCAATCTTTCTTCGACATGTAGCCAGCGACATTCTTCTCCCTGAAATTGCTTTTTTTTGTGGTCCATGCCAGTTTCTTATGATTTAGATCGCAGTTGTATGGAGGTAAAATGACTTCTTTGTGGCGTGCATTTTCAGCGGTTTCATCCACGATGTACACTTTCACGGTTTGTTTTGCTTTATTTTAGACAACTGTTCAACCTTTCTCATTGAGTCGTAGCAGTTTGTGTGCCTCGCAGTGACTCTTAATATCGCAACCCTGAAATCATATTTATTAAGCATTCTGTGAACATCCTGCTGGGGTGTAGCACAGAACTGGTTGAAATATTAGGTGCCACCTTATCTTCAGTCCCCCCCGCCACCGCGGGTTGACGTCCGCCAGTTTAATTCACTTTAAGAAATTCACATGTTAGTGGAAACAATTTCTTACTTGAAACTTCCTGTCAGATTGAAGCTGTGTGCCAGACCTGGCTCGCAGGTTCGAGTCCCGGTCCACCACAAAGCTTTAATTTGTCAGGAACTTCCATATCAGCGCATACCCCGCTCCATGGTGAAAATCCGTTCTAGTTTCTTGCAAAGTCCTGCAAGTACTTGCTGAATTTGTCATTTCGTGGAAGTTTTTAGCAAACTTGCGGAAGTTGTGTGCGTAAAGTACCGGTGCGAAAATATCAGTGCCTAAAAGGAGAACGGCACAAAGAGAGATGGGCCAAAACAAATGTAGCATTGAAATCCCTAAACACACATAATTGGCACCACCAGTCAAGGAAATGCGAAATGAGTTTACCAACCAATTTGTTTTACCAGAAGAAAATCTAGAATGGCAGTGCAGATACCTTTAAATTTTAGCTGGCTTTTTAATGTGACCATAAAAAATGCATTACATTTTTGATGAAAGTAGAAAATACGGCTTGCAAAAATCGAAGCGTAATTAAAACGCCTTCTCTTGGTGATGTCGCGCCGCACTTTTGGTTCCTGCTGTCGAATATTTGATTATACATCAACAAGAGTGTTTCGAAATTTGCATGCATCCTCAAGGTATATAATGTAAGTTAAATTCTCTGATTTTTAGTTAAATGAACAGTGTTCCTTGTTAACTTAAATATGTACACTAAATAATTTTTCTATTTTTTTAATTCTTCTGAAATAAACTTGCTCTAGTGACTTGAAGACAAGTAAACGCCTCAGCAAGTGCTTACAGAAGTTACTTGGTAGTGGACACAAGCATATCGTAGTACTTCGCGTCTCGGTGACAAATGAATAGCTTTAAAATAGTGCCTATTTTCTCCGCTTCTGGCAGCACTAACGAAGTCGTCAAGATATCGTTGCCAAATAGTATGGGGATGTATAAGGGTTTCCCAGCGAAACTTCTGCAGCGTAGTCGACACAACCTTGGCAACATGTGGTCGGGCATTATCCTGCAACATAATTATGCCTTTCCGTCAACATCCCTCGGCGGCTGGACTTCGATGGTGCGCATCAGTTTTTACAAAGTGTCCGCGTACCGCAGTGCGTTAATTGTTGCGCTGTGTTCCAGAAAGTGAGAGAGCAGCGGGCCCTTGCAGTCAAAGAAGGTCGCCATGACTTTCCCGGAGCTGGCGTGAGCGGCTTCGGAGTTTTTTCCCGGGGGAGAATCCTCGTGCTTCCGTTGTTGGCTCAGACGCACTCCGGCTCAAAATGGTGACACCACGTTACGCCTTCCCTGACAATACAAGTCAGGGAACGATGTTCTTCATCTTGATAAAGTCACAAGTGCTGCAGTGGTTTCTGTTCAACTTCTCCTCCGTCAGGCTTCGGGGAATGCAGCGCGAACAGATTTCGGGAACTTAAGATGCTCTGCATGAAGACGTGAGCGGTAGATTGACTGATGCCTAGCATGAGCCGAATGCCTTCCACCGATCGCCATCGGTCATTTCTGACTGCAGCATCCAGCGCAGCAATAACGGAATGGGTAACGATACGAGGAGTCTCTCCTGGCCGACTGCTGTCTTTCAGTGGCACCCGATCTTCTCGAAATCCATATAAATACACGCGCATTTGACTTGTTGTGTTCTCCATACACAGTAAACATTGGGCATTAATTTCACGCCCCGGCACACCTTCCACAGTCAAAACCGACTCGCTGACCTCACGCCGAGCATGTCTAACAGACGAATAGCGCAGCAATAAACGTACGCGCTGTTCTGTTCCTTCCTGATTGCCATTAGAGGGCACACCTCTATACACACATTTATCCGCGTTACCAGTGCTCACGCCTTGTTCGTTATTTATAGCCTGTCTCATTTCTTTTGACTGCTGCTTGTATTTGTTTTGTTCAGATCGTTCTGTTAGTGTACTAGAAGCTACAGAGGATTTCTTATATATGATGTAGATAGGATCAGGAAAAATTTGGAAACAGTCGTTATATTCCTGAAATCAGGTCAAAACGTATTAGCGTCTTAAGAACAAATTTATCCTGCTAATCAGACTTTTCGTTTGTCCAAATGTCCCTGATCAGTGGAGATTAGTTGTCGAATTATCTTCCCATGATTGGTTTGTGGTGTAAGGTTGTTCAACACTAGTTTTCTCAGCTTAATATTGGTAAAGCCCCTCCCGCATTCACGTCGAATTGTTAAATCAGTTCAAAATATTTGTAACAAAAGCACAATACATAATGAATTGTTAATTTACACTGCTCTTGATGTTCGTATAATAAAGTTTCAGGAATTATCATAACAACCAATTATAAGACCATTACCACATTTTTGTTTGTTAAGCACCATCTAATTTCCAGTGAATAACCACACATTTTAAAGGGCTGAATCACCAGGTTTTGCCGGCCAGAGTGGCCGAGCTGTTCTAGCCGCTACGTTCTGGAACCGCGCGACCACTACCGTCGCAGGTTCAAATCCTGCCTCGGGCATGGATGTATGTGATATCCTTAGTTTAGTAAGGTTTAAGTAGTTCTAAGTTCTAGGGGACTGATGATCTCAGAAGTTAAGTCCCATAATGCTCAGAGCCATTTGAACCACCAGGTTTTTTTTGCTACAGAATTTTTGCAGCAGCTCCTAATAACACCCTCCCATCAACGTTTTTTTCTCTCCATTTTTGCATAACCGTACAGACAGATGATGATGCATGAATCAGAAGCGGCTTGTGTGGGATCGAAACTGTTTAAAAATATAGTGACAAAGTGCATGTGTGTAAGGGATGTTCTGCGCGAGCTTTTCTCCAGCAAAAACGCATATATTAACGATCTTACGATGATTTGTCTACTTTATGCAGACAAGAATCACAGTTTTTAGTCGTAAATTTGGCGTTTCGTCTGTAGGCTACAGACACCTTTAGAGAGTATGTGACAGAGTCCTGACGTATACAAAGTGATTCCGTGCAGTGGTTAAATTATTGTACTCACATCCGGAACAACTGGGATTCAGAACAATGTTCACGTGTGCTGTTCAAGCATTTAATATGTTTTCCAGAATAACTCGAAGATAACGCCAAGTGGTTCCCTTCAAAATGTTATGGATTGATTTCCTGCCCTATCGTTTTCCTGCCCAGGTTTGTTCTTCGTATGTGACGTCCATGTTAACGAAGAACCATTGAACCCCAATCTTCATTTCTTTTCTAGTCTCGCTTGGGTCGGATTATATCTGGAACCGAGCCCAGTCCGTCACCAGAAACGCCAAGGTGAATCTTTTATGCCGGCCATTAGTGTTGGGGAAACGTCATGAAAATTATTAAACGAACTTCAGTCGATCTCGAGACGGAAGCCAAAGCATCGACAAATAGCCACAAAAATGGTTCAGATGGCTCTGAGCACTATGGGACTTAACGTCTGAGGTCATCAGTCCCCTAGAACTTAGAACTACTTAAACCTAACTAACCTAAGGACATCACACACATCTATTCCCGAGGCAGGATTCGAACCTGCGACCGTAGCGGTCGCGCGGTTCCAGACGGAAGCGCCAAGAACCGGTCGGCCATTCCGGCGGGCAATATCTTGCAGTTTGTATACTTTTCTGCATCTTGGAAGTAGAGTGAGACATAGTTGACCGTCTGCTACGGTCGCATGTTCGAATCCTGCCTCGGGCATGGATGTGTGTGATGTCCTTAGGTTAGTTAGGTTTAAGTAGTTCTAGGGGACTGATGACCTCAGATGTTAAGTCCCATAGTTCTTAGAGCCATTTGAACCAGTCGACCGTCCAGCATGCAGTAAACTGATTTTTCTTCTCCGCGATAACGAAATAGGGTGCTACTACTCCTCATATAGACGCTAGTCTCTGAAACATGTAGCTTCCCATTATATTCATCACGATTTGCATATTTACCCAAAGTGTGTGTTTCTTAAATGCGGCCGGCCGAAGTGGCCGCGCGGTTCTGGCGCTGCAGTCTGGAACCGCGAGACCGCTACGGTCGCAGGTTCGAATCCTGCCTCGGGCATGGATGTGTGTGATGTCCTTAGGTTAGTTAGGTTTAACTAGTTCTAAGTTCTAGGGGACTAATGACCTCAGCAGTTGAGTCCCATAGTGCTCAGAGCCATTTGAACCATTTTCTTAAATGCGACGTCTGGTGCCAGATGCAAACATGTCGTATCATTAATTATGAATGACGTCACTCGCTGTGCCGTCGCCCCGTTGAGAGCTACTGGAGAGCCATATATGGAACGCGTACCGAAAAGGAGTAGAACTCTCGCGCGCTTGCGAAAGCAGGTTGTCGGCGTCACACGTCTTCATGTTCTGAAGCTAACAAGCTTTGGATACACAGGGTTTCACTAAAAATGACTGTGTTGCCACGACTAGTCACGTAGTAAGCGTAAAAGTAGTATCAGCTTCGCGTAAAACATAGGCAAAGATTTAAAATTCAAGAATCCTTGTTGAAAATACTTTATTCTTCCACTAGATAAGCGAAAGGGAATAATACTTCGCAAAATTTCGATATTGTTTCATTGAGTAGCTTCCTGATTGCACTCTTGCATGCAGTGCAATTTTAGCGTGCAACTCAAGAGTGCACCAAACTCAGACACGTGGTTGGTGACTCTCAAACTGTACAGACTTTACAGTTATGAACTTTTTCCCCGGTATTTGGGAGAATTCCCTTTAGCATGACACAATTTATGTGCTATGATGTCAAGAACACAGGTTGAACTCCGGAAATGTATTTAGAATAACACGGTAAGCCGTAATCGATTTAGTCCTCTGACTGAATTAGAACACACAAAGCATTTCTGATGTAATGGATTTAATTTGGATAATTCCGACATCGTTTGTGAAGTTTAAAACTGTATGAAACGTAAATTATTCAAACACGAAAAAGCATGTGGGATGTCTAATAACCTGACGAATTGCTACAAGTCACATGTTTCCCACAACGCCGTTTAATCCAGAAAGGACTAACATACTACGGCTTCTGCAGTTATCCAGTCAATACGTGCATTGCTTGGGAAAGTGCACGTCGAGTAAAAAAAAGAGCACTGATCGATGGCTATGTAATCAGTGTCTGCGCCCGGGGAACACACGTGATTGATGGCACTTTTTATCCCGCTGTCCAGTGGATACGTAAAGTATGGATTTACGGCCGTAATTAATGGTTTTTCTCAAGTGCAGTACAGATGCGAGGAGAATTTAAGAAATATCTCACCTATAACGTTGTGTACTTGGTCCTAGTGCGCAGTGTAGTAATTGAAGTTCTTTCTACTGCAGTATTACCAAATAGCAGAAAAACTCTCACCGAGAAATGGAAACTTCGATAGATGAGAGCATTGTGCGCTTAGCTATAGTCAAACGCGAGTTTGTCTATCACCGACAGTATGTTAGTTACAACAATGTGGCCCACTGACTGACGTCAAGCTTTAAAACTTTACCATATGTGTCTGGCAGCTGTGTTTCATAACCCGCTGTAGAGTCGGTGCTTTACGTAGCAAATGCCTCTATTATTAGTTACTATGAAAATTTTAGTGGGGATAGTAATGGAAGCGACAGAGAAAACACATCAGTTCTTGCCAAGGTTTCAGTTGTATAGAGTACAGTGGTACACGTAACTTGTCTGCAAGCATACGCAGTATTAGGTATGATGTAGCTGCAAAAGTCTTGCTCCAGGATCTTGAACTGAATTTCCGACGATAAACGCTCGTATTTCGCACATCAGTCTTAAGATTCATGAAAATAATCGATTCTACCAGATCGTAGATTATAACTAATCGTCCCGAGTGGTAAGTTCCATTTTCGTTTACTCCACAACTGCGGTAGCCATATTCATCGTTTTTCTGAAAGCTACAACGGTTCTCTGCACATTGAATATGCATCTTTGATAATTGACGAAATATTTGCCGACGTGGAAGCATATCAACCAAACTACTTGGCCTGTTATATCTGTTTGTAAACACTTAGCTGTAAAAACTATCACAGAGAAAACTGTATCGTGGTCGAGCAACCATACACATTTGCATGTAGGAAACTTGTTACTTCAGCCAAAGCGCGGAGCAATAGCTTTTCGAATGAGGAGAGTTTTATCATGAAATGGATCCAGAGCTTTCCGATTTATTTTTCTGTGTTGTTAGCGGTTATTTAGTTTCCTAATGTAATCCTGTGGCTTGTTGTATATGAAACATATTTAACGCTTTAAGTAATACTGGTCAGTAAATATACCTCTGAAATTACCATGTATAGTTGTTCTGTTCCCGATTCAGTGGCATGATATTTACTAACACATAGCTCAAGGTAGACTTAGAAATACATAATAAATCGAGCAAGTTTGTTTATTGCTATTCGCAAAGAGTACGCACTGACACATTTAAGCCGAATAAAACTTCTGTCGTTTAATGCATTAATTATCCTCAGTGTCGACCTTCTTTTCTGTTCATTAATTGTCACAGCGAGACGGCGCAGTGTTTACAACGGAACTGATGTTCGGAAGGAAGAGAATTGAATTTTCGTCAGCCCTTTTTTTCCATTTATCTCTTCGTTGTCCGTTAAGTAACCATCATTCTCCAACTAAGGCGAGCTGTTCCTCTACTGACGTCGAACCGACGAGACCCTATTTAAACGCTAACCCGCCTTCGTTTCGTGGTTATATCCGTATCGGAACTTCATGAATCCATATTTAATCTTTCTTCTCTCCTATTTTTCGCAAGAAATATCTTTTTCAATATGGCATTACAGGGGACCGTAGACGGCAAAATTATAGGGGAAGGCATATTGGAACGTATCCAATAAGTAATTCAGCGGTTTGGGTGTAAGTGCTACTCCGAGGCGAAGGAATTCGTACAGAAGAGAAACTGTGGCAAGACGGATTAACCCAGTCCGAAAACTGATAAAGAAACAAATAATGCTCCTAAAGAAAATTATTTTCGTTCTACACGATAATAATCCGTACTGAGCTTCACTAAACGCCTATAAATTTGGAACTTCCGGGTTAACTTTCGACGCGAGTTAAATTACCCGTTAACTTAAAGGACAACATTATGTGCTTTATGTATCTGTTAATTATCCAATATCGTATCGACAGATCTTCCCGTAGCTGCCACCTGATAGGGAGAAACATATACGTCCCAAGTTCAATTTTTTAGGATGAATGTGCTGGAGTCTGATGTGTGCCATTGTCTAGATAGTGGGGTCTGTCAGAGTTTCAGTATCTGAAACTTACGTTCACCTACTGATAAGGGAAGTGTGATTCATGCCCGATTCCTGAAACATCTGAATGATTCGGCCATCCTCCGTTGATTACGTCAGTGAACATGAGTTGCAAGGCTGCTGAGAAATTTCTTCACTGGTACCAGACCATTTTGAATTTTCACCTTTCAGATATCAATATCGACTGTCATACGTAACTTCAGGTGTGTAACACCGATTTTACTGCATGTATATCAACAAGTGAACGAAATATTGCAGAATAACAAAACTTCATTGATATCTCTGTAATCGCTGAATTCAGATAGTATAAGCTCACCTCGTAAGGCTCTCTGGTAAATGCTGTATAGGTGACTTCTCTATATGCATATATTTCATTTATGTTTTAATTTTTGCTGTATTTAATCACGGTCTCTATATTTAGTGTTCCCTTAAAATACAAATGTGGAGATACAAAAAAGATTTATTTAAGCATTTTATAGAAGGAAATAGTTTGTTAGGAGTGTAACCTTGAACATAATTGCTGCGACTCGATTCGAAGTACCAAGAAACTTTCGCACAGCTTCTGTATTACACCATTCCCGTTCTACGCATGTAGTGAAGAAAACGGCAGTCGTATCTTCTTTAGTTGCTTAGATCAGTGTTAGTCCACAAATGATCCATAGGAAGATTGCAGAATCCAGTGATACTATAATCGCGCAACATAATTTAATTACAAAGTCATGATGCGTTTTGCAGTAAGCCTTAGCTTTGGCATTTCTCTCACGTTACCTAATCACTTTTTTCCGGAAACAAGTATTTAACTTGTCGCCGGTGCAAGCTATTTTCGTTCGTAACGAGACTCCCAGCCTGCTGTGTAATCCAGTTTTCTGCATCAGAGGAGGATATAGGTGGTGTACTTTGTGTGTTGTCGCGCGTGAGGTACCAAGATGAGGCTAGTCTAGCCCAGTTTTTTAGGAGCGTTTTTATTTTCCGCTTAAGCTGGCGTTTTGTACAGAATCGTTTTGCACGTATCTAAACCCATTAGTTTCCTTTGCACCTCTTTTGTCTTTGCATTTACATCTGTGCTACGTAGTCGCTAAATAATGACACCTACCGATTATAAAGAACTACATTATTCACAGCATCGACATGACATCATGTTACTGTTGCGAGAGGTCGGTATTAATCTTGAACTATGCCAGCTCACGTGCCGTTCCATGAAGTCCTGAACTGATTCAGAGGAACGAGATGGTAGTGGTCAGGGAAAGCTTAGATGTTGGAAGTTCATAAGATCGAATACTGGAAATAAAATACTCGCTTTGTCAGCAAAGTTCCAGAGTTTGAAACACTAAAAAAAGGAACAGATGTTGTTTTTTATGTCACCTAGTATCTGTGCGTCTTTGAAATGACCTTGGCCAAGCTTCCGCGTAAACTCACTAGGTAGCAGGGCTGTGCTCAGTAACATACTATTTAGATTTTTGGCGTATTAGTTTCGGTGACACAGTGGGTGATGACTGTGAGCAAAGATTGAACAAAGTTCTGCGTTACATCCCAAGTGAAACGTAAGCAAGCATACGCAGGCGAGACACTTTCGAGTAGTCGTGTTTTCGAGTTGCACAAAAGGCAGAGATTCAGTGCAAAACGAACCCAGAGCTGGTAGCCCGTCTGCAGCACACAACAATGCTAACGTGAAGCGTGTAAGGCAGCTAATGCTAGAAGACCGTCGTATAACTGTGCTTGCATTATCAGAACAAATTATTTCGAATCGTGATGTGCGTCATTGAACGCGATGATTTAGGGAAACGGAAAGTTTATGCGAAAATCGCCCCTCACACACCAACAGACGAGCAGAAAGAGGAAAGACGAAGAATTTCTGCTGAACTATGGACTATGGTGGACCACTTCCTGCATTTCAGTAAAGTCGCGGCAGGTGTCTACGCGTCGTTGCTTGTGTTCTGGAATCAGTATGGATGACTAATTTCGCACACACTATTCTCCTCTTGAAATGATTCCGTAGAACGTCTTTAATACTTGATTTGGAGATGTTACTCCATTACGATTTGTGACACAACAAAGCTGACACACTACAGCCGCCCGTCCACCATTTAACACTGACTGCTCGCAACTGACTGGTCGAATGCGCGATTCTCTTGTTTACAGTGGTTAGTTCAAGCTGCCACCGTCATTATTCCGCTGACGTCGCTTATACGCTAAGAATAAAATCAGTCTCTGAACTTGTTGTGCGAACGATGTCTACTTGTCAATGATCTGCATCAATACAGCGCCACATTCGGTATGTGAACTTCAGTGTTGATACACTGCAACGCCGGCAGATCTCCAGGGCAACGAGTACATCCGCACAAATGATCGAGATTCCCGCCTGTTAGCTCACACTACGTGTCTTATATCAAATCTTTTGTTGTCACATAACGTACAAATGCTGAATACCTAATGACTCGTTACCCACATGATGTGTACCAAGAAATTCTGCCCTATATTACATGTAAAGCAGGAAAGAAATGCATCGCCCATGGGAAATGTGTTCAGTGGCACCAGGGTATCATATCCACATACTGAGGGGTTGTAGTATTTGTGAGTCATTTGTCACCGACAATTATATAGCGTTCAGGAGGCCTGTCTGTGGACTCTGTTTTGACTCTGCTTGCAGTAACCATGCCAGGTTTAGAGGTGAACAAAGCGGCCAAGGAAGCATATCAGCATGGTGTTGTCTGCCAATGTCCCATCCCGTTGCACACCATCATACCATTTTCTGACAGACGCATCATGCGTCAGTGGGAGACTGAATGGTTGAAGGTTATGGAAACAAACTACTGTCGCTCAAATCGATCCCACTTAATGTCAGCCTCCCTGCTGGAAGGAGGTTCTGCTTACCAGGCTGCACATCGAACATAGCCTTTTAACACGTGCTACTCTGTGAGGTTTGTGGTGTGCCACTTTCAGGTAACCATATTTTGCAACGTTTGTCTTATATACTGATATCAGGCAGCAATCACTCTCGATGGAGATATGCCAACCATCCTCACTGATACTGATTCCAGTGTTACCAGAGATGTGACATTTTGTGAACTGTCTGGCCTCATCCCTAAATTGTTACGGAAGTGAGGCAGACTTTAATGCATTGTAAACTGCTCAGCATGTGTGGACTGCCTTCGTCCCCACCCATGAGATTGCCATGCTGACTTTTCGTCAGGGCGCTGATGTCCATGATGTTGAGCGCCCCTCACCTGAAATCATCATCATAATAATCATTGTTTGGAACATTCATTCTAGGTCTCGGCCAAGCCGCACTGACGTACTGCTGTTGAACAGCTACAGCCGTTTGAAAGGGATCGCATTGTGGGCCTATGGGAAGCACAGTTACTGTGTTGTTGTGAGAGAGTTGACCGGAGGTTGGAATAGTGCCGTGTTGTCTTCAGTGATTGAGAGAATGTTCTGTCTGTATGTATGCTAGTGTTGGACTAACAGATGTATCCCAAGACACATGGGTCCCATATCAGAATTCATGGATTTTTTTTCGGAGGGGGGGGGGGGGCGGTATTAGTTACAACGTGCGGTCACATTTGGTGTTTTTGCAGCATAAAGTAAAAATGCCTGCTATATTGCATGGGCTGTTATCCCCATGCTACTGCCACGTCTTGGACATAAAGATGGCATGTTTTTCCAGCATGACGACACATGTCCACTTGCGGGCGTTACAATGCAACGTGGTCCTCGTGGTGTACAACTATTGCCCAGACGTGCAAGTTCGCCAGATCTTTCACAAATTGAACACGTATGGGACATGATGAAGCGGGAACTTTCTCGTTCTCCAGGGCCTACGAGAATCATTGCCGAACTGTAACAAAAGGCGCATGAGCTTGGGACAGTTTATCGCAGAATGCCATTTGGCACCTTTCTACTGGTTTGAGTACGAGAATACATGCATGCGTTGCAGCCAGAGGGGACTACACTGTGTACTGATATGACTGTTTGGACACACTTTACACATGTGTTTCATTTGGTCTGAAATGATTTTCATAAACTCCCAAAATGATGAACTACCTGTCACCTCACTTGCCACTAAAACGACCTTGTCCTAGAGGGTGTTGTATTTTTGCGGCAGTTTCTCTCTCTATCTCTGCTGTGCGTAGGTCCCCTAAGTCAGTTGATGCTGGCTGGCAATTTGAGCTTATATTGTTTGTGTGTTATACACCCATATATGAATAGAAAGAATGAATAGAAACTTTACTGCAGAACAGGGTGTGTTTGTTTTGCAAATATGGTGGAAACGTGACCGTAATTCCGGTAGTGTTTGTGATTTGTTCGTGGTACTCAAAATATATGATGGACGCATTATTAAACTGCGCTTGACCATACGGCGTAATGGCACATTTGTGCGTGACTTTGCTTACAATTAATGGCAACAAACTGTGTGAAATGTAGGGGGCAGGTAGCGCACGTAATAATGCGTCACTTGTTATACCGGTCGGTTACAGGAAGAGGTGCGTGGCCAGTAGCGCGTGCAGGAATGAGCATTAGCGGCAGTTACGGTAGCACCGTCCAGGCAAAGAGCGAGCGACCAACTGGACAGTACTGACGCTGAGATACAACAGCTACCTCCGACGCCTTTAGCAAGACTTGGAAATTTACGGTACAGAAAATGGAAACCAAATGTTATTCTCTCGGTTCTGTTGTCGGACAGTGAGTGATGCTGAGAAATGAACAAGGAATGTAGCACAAACATTGTACGTGTCGGGACTTAAATTAGTGGTCACAAGCAATACATAGACTTTGTTTTGCCTAGCGTAGTGGTAGCCAGTTGTGAACTTGTGCGTAGGTCCCCTAAGTCAGTTGATGCTGGCAATTTGAGCTTATATTGATTGTGTGTTATATACCCATATATGAATAGAAAGAATGAATAGAAACTTTACTGCAGAACAGGGTGTGTTTGTTTTGCAAATATGGTGGAAACGTGACCGTAATTCCGGTAGTGTTTGTGATTTGTTCGTGGTACTTTTTCCAAACATCCAGCCTCCGTCACGACAAGCTACGCGCAAAATAAATGTAAGACTTGAAGAAATTGAGTCGATAGCGGTGCTTTCTCGTTCAGGTAGGTCAAAGTTCGTTACTGCTAAAGATAATGTTGTCACCCAATGTTTCGTGCAGTCAACGACCAAATCTCAAAGCAAAGCGTTCAAGGAGTTCGGAATAGCAAAGCAGGCTTACAAAGGATTAACAAAAAGGTGAAATTGTGATCATGCAACCCTACTTTCCTTAAAGAACTAAGTGAAGATGATTCGGACAGGCGTATGGAATTTTAAAAATCGCGCGCCGTCCGACAAGAAGCTTATCCCAAGTTTTGGAAACGCATTCTTTAGAGCAACGAAGCGAATTATAAGGTGAATGGCAGCATGATGAAGAGATACAACTGTGTCTGCTGAGTTTTTACGAATTCCTATCTGGCGCTGAAGACAAACTCTTCTTGTGTGAGTGTATGGACTAATCGGACCTTATTTTCTAACAGTACTGTCGAGCCTGTAAATTACCTAGATATGCTTTAAGAAGTGTTGTTACACCTGGAAAACAGTAACTTTTTGAACGTCTGCAGCCACTTTAGGGAACAGTTGATGTGGCAACAAGATGGAGCATTATGGAATTATTGTGAGACTTTCCAAATGAAAACTTAGACCAGTGGATTGGTAGAGGGGGTACTTTAGATTGGCCTCCACGATCCCCCGGTATCACACCCTGGGATTTTGCAGTCTTGGATATACTAAAAAATGAGGTTTATTCCGTCAGGATGTTGAGCATTTGAAGGAACAAATCCAATCGGAATATGAAAACCTACAGTCCCAGAGGATTTGCTAAAAGTTTTGTAAATCAGGGGTGGAAAAATGAAGTATTTGCTTACAACAGCATAGAAACCACACCGACCATCTTCCGTAGGTTCGTTGAACTAATAATTTTTTACTTTTATTTTGTTTAGTCTTTTTACATCAAGCGCATTTGTGACAAATTACTTTTGGCCCGAACTGTATTATGAAAAAATTTCTTTGCGAAAATTTATAAACAAAACAGCATCGTACACTAGGGATAAACCGAACGAGTTTGTGCTGTTGCTAGCAGACCTACCTTGTCTTCTGTTGGATGGAGGATGTAATTCCAAACTTAAGTTTTCCGTGGCTTCCCCAAATTACTTCAGGCAAACACCGGGAAGACGACGAGTAATACCTACCCCATCCTTAACAAACTAGGCCTGTAAGAATGACGGATGTTTTTTTTCTCCAACTGTAATTCCACAAAGTATCCAACATCCATGTGAAACTGATTCAGGGATGTATGTAACGGTTATCACTGCCTCTGTTGATGTTGGTGCTACACCACACCAATGCATTATCGCGGTCTGTTATTAAGTGTATCGTTTAATTCCAGTTTATGAACAACAACCACTGAATTCGACGACATTCGTCACGGCTAAAATAACAACGTTTATTGCAATACTTTTGTAATAGTTTTTTGTAGAGACTGTTAACTTTTCTGGGGTGTGTGGACATGTATTAGACTGAAACTTCCTTGCTGATTGAATCTATGCGCCGAACCGTGACTCGCACCAGGAACCTTGGCTTTTGCGGGCACGGCTCACGACTCGTCCTCTCAGTTTCACTTTTGCCACTAGCTCTCACCTAGATTCCAAACTTCGCAGAAGCATTCCTGCTTACCTAGTGGGACCAGCGCTTTGAAAAGGAAGGATAGTAGTGTGTACGCTGTTTTGAAACTTCCTGGCAGAGTAATGCTGGACACCGCACGGTTTCGCGTCCTTGTTCAGCAAACAGCTTTTATCTGCCAGTAAGTTTCAAAACAGTGCACACTCCGATGCGGATAGCGAAGATTTATTCCGAAAATATTATATTGTTGCACATGACATTTCAGGCTTTGTAACGAAATTATAGACAACAGGTACGCTGACTGAAAGAAGTATTTATTAATCGAAGTGGATGTCTGCAGGTGTCTCAGACAGGTAGTTTGGCATTAACGCCTTCTTCGTAGAAGTTCGTTCGTGCTAAAAACTTACACGTTTTGAGACCTGCGCTCTTGGGGAAACGTTGTTACGCTTGAGATTTATGATAAAGTTTGGAATTACTAAGCAAGATAACTAATGCATTTGCCAGAGGTAGTGACCCTCATAGTGCAAGCTCTACAGTTATTGTGGTGTTCTGGCCATATGGGAATTGGCATCAGCGAAACATTATGTCGTTCGATATATGCGGTTGTATCGTTGTTTTTATTGCTGTTCTATCTATATCAGTACTCCGAAAGCCATCGCGGAGTTTGTGTCAGAGTATAAAAATTGCACTACTCATATTCACCCCCTTTATATTCGCACTTTGGATATTTTATGGGCAGAAAGATTGTAGAATTGGGCGAACGAGAGTTTCGTAATCGAGCTCTTTCGCCCGTGAGTTACACTTCCTTTTAGGGTTCTCTTTCTAAATGTGAGTCTGCCACCTACACTCTCCATTGATAGGTCTTTGTGGCCATTCCATCTGTAATTTCTCCGCAATAGCTAGTTACTGGCCACGTACTCGTACGATACCATCGGGTATTTGTACATGTTTACGCGCTTTATTAATGTTGGGAAACTGTGTCTTTGTGCTAGGTTTTGTTTGCTAAAAATGTCTTTAATTCAGTTGTATGTCTGCTCGTATATTTCTTATGCACCATTTTGTTTAATAGGCGACGGTACAGAACTGTATCTTGCAATGAAATTGTTCGGTCTCCAGAAAATAGGCAAATAATCGACCGGACACCCCATAGGTTGCGGCGGTCTTTATCGAGGCACGTGAGTCGATTATAAATTCCTCGCTTACTTTTATATCTGCCCTTTTCGCCTCAGTGCGACGATGAGAAGCAGACTGTAGTATTTCTTTGTCTTCCTTTTGCCAGGAGTGCTCGACGAATCACCTCAGGTGAAGTGCATTTATCCTGAGGGTCCGTTAGCGACTCTGTACTACCTGATTCGCATCACTGTTCCACGCAAAAATTGAACGTATTCGTTAACGGGCTGCGAGAGAAGACATTTTTATTCGTGTGATGCCTTATCCGTTGTCCATAAAGTTCATAAGGAAACAGCTATCGACCTTCTTGCCTTTAGCAAATTGCTATAAATACCAGCAAGAGACGACTGACGTACGTCCAGTGCCTCAGCCTTATTGGTAGCTCACTAAGCTGCTCACATTTTTTCGTTGGCTGCTTGTACTCGTGTATGGCCACGCGGTTCAAGCTATATTATGCTGCGTGTTCTGATTAATAAGTGGTTTCGTATTTCTTATTCGTCTCATGAATTCAAAATTATATGCATGTGTCCGTGATTGGTTTCTGAAGCTCAGAACGAAACTAGTGAAGAAATGTTTCACATCTTTCAAGATATGTCTATTCTGTTGTCGGCTAAATATCATTCAGCTCATTGTCACCTTACATATACGAATTTGGGTAAGAGGAGATTTCTTTGATATTTACAAAATTTGTTTTATTTTTACTTTTTCTTTTACGTTCGAATTTGCTGCGTGGCTCATGTAAACCAAATACCACCTAGATCTGCTTAGTCATGCTGGATGTGTTTCATGACTGCCAACTATTGTGGATTTCCGTACCGTTACGGGATTATCACTTTAATTACGGAATAGACAATTTACAACTTGATGTTTAAAAAGAAATCAAATCGAGCGAAGGACTTAGAAGAGCAGTCGAACAGAGTGGACGATGTCTTCAAAAGAGGATATAACATGAACATCAACAAAAGCTAAACGATGATAATCAGGTGATGCTGAGGGAATTAGATAGGAAATTTTGGAAATCTGTGGTAAGGTCTTATGGGACCAAACTACTGAGTCATCGGTCCCTAAGCTTACACACTATTTAATCTAACTTAAACTAACTTACGCTTAGGACGACACGCACACCCATGCCCGAGGGAGGACTCGAACCTCCGACGGGAGGGAGCCGCGCGGACCGTGACAAACGGCTGAGACCGCGCGGTTGCCCCGCGCGGCAATTAGATTAGGAAATGAGACGCGAAGTATTAGATGAGTTTTGCTATTTGGGAAGCAAGTAACTGATGATTGTCGAAGTAGGGAAGATATAAAATGTAGACTGTCAATGGCAAGAAAAGAAGAAGAGAAATTTGTTAACATCGAGTATAGATTTAAGTTATCAGGAAGTGCTGGTGCTGCAGGAGAATGCTGAAGATTAGATGGTTTGATTACGTAACTAATGAAGAGGTACTGAATAGAATTGGGGAAAGGAGAAATTTGTGATGCAACCTGACTAGAAGAAGGGACTGTTTGACAGGGTACATTCTGAGGCGTCAGAATCACCAATTTAGTACTGGAGAGAAACGCGCGGGGTGGGGGGGGGGGGGTAAAAATCGCAGAGGGAGACCAAGAGATGAATACAGTAAGCAGGTTCAGAAGGGTGTAGGTTGCAGTAGTTACTCGGAGATGAAGAGGCTTGAACTGGACAGAGCAGCATGGATAGCTGCGTCAAAGCAGTCTTTGGACTGGTGACATTATCAACAATAACAAACGAAGAATGTGCAGTTTAAATTTCGTTAATCATATCCTACTAAAATGTTTTATGGATTGTAATAACTTCCTTTGAGTATGCCGTAAACCTGTCTAGAAATGATTTCATAACGTCTACTTACCAAAAGCGCATTTACTCTGAGCTCTAAACATCTTCTGAAACATTGTTCGCAGCTAGTACTGGACAATTGATGTTCGCAAAATGTTGTCAGCATCTTGGGAACACAAAATCAGTGTCCCACTGCTGTGTCGGTACAGATTTACACTGTTCTGGCCTACTACCACTAAATGCCGTTACACAGCGCTAGTGTTTTTGTTCTGTGTGTAGTGTTACGTGTTGGCTTTACGCGCGTTTCTTTACGAAATGGATTGAACGAGAAGCAAAATTTTCGAACTTGGCTCGCTGTATGAGGGAGGGGAGAGCCTCTGGAAAGTTTGACGGCATATTTATACAAATACATGACTCTTGTGTGAATGGCCTCCCGAGGTATATAGTGCCAAATTGTGTCTAGTTGAAGCAATAAATGGTCAAAATCCCGAGATCCCGAGCTTAATTGGGGAGAGATCCGGCGACCTTTCCGGCCACGACAGTATTTGGCAAGTACGAAGATCAGCAGTAGAAACTCTCGCTGTGTACGGGCGGGTATATGTTGCTGAAATGTGGGCTCAGGATGGCATGCCACGAAGGACAACAAAATGAGGCGTAAAATATCGTCGTCGACCGCTGTGCTGTAAGGGTGCCACGGATGACAACCAAAGTGGCCCTGCTATAAAAGAAATGGCACCCCTGACCATCACTTTTGGTCATCGGAACGCGTAGTGGGCTACAGTGAGGTCGGTATCCCACTGCCGGTCGTCGGGGCTCAGTTGGAAGCGGGACACGTTACTGAAGACAGTTCTACTCCAGACAATGAGATCCAGTCCGAAGACGCGTCTGTAGATGCCCCGAACGGCGGTAGGATACCAATCTGTCTCCCGCCTCTGGCGTGTCGTATTTTTTCATAGCTGGACGCCTTTAGTTGTCATCTGCAGCACCCTTGCAGTACAGCGGTACATCGACGACATTCTAAGCCTCGTTTCATTGCCCTTAATGGCAAGGCATCATGGGCTTGCGTTTCAGCAAGATACGCCCGCCCTCAAACGCCGAAAGTTTTTAGTGCTTGCCAAACCCTGCTTTGGTCAGGAAGGTCGCCATACCTCTCCCCAGTTGAGAACGTTTGGAGCCTTACGGGCAGTTCAGAATTTTGATGATCTAACGACTCAACTGGAGGGAATTTGGCACGACATCCAACAGCTCTTATGAATCAATGCGAACCCGAATACCTGCTTGCATAAGGGCCAGAGGTGGGCTAACGGGTTACTGACTGGGTCAGTTTGTGTAGCTCTTTCTCTTGAATAAATCATACAGATTACCTGAAATCATGCAAAGAATACATAAAGGTTTTTTACATTTCTTGGTCTATACATGTACATCACGTCTACTGATTTCCGCCGTCGGATAATTCCTTCGTGGGTGATTAGAGTGTACTACGCAAATTATCTAAGCTGAATGTATCTAATACGCGAGCACAAGCTAGATTTGTAAATCTACACACAATATGAAGTCCCCCACCGCGTTTCCCTGTGTGCATATGAAGGGGTTTTGAAATGAGTTTCACAAGCCGAATGATTCACGGGGGAGCGCCCCGGAAGGCTTCCAGTCCTAAATAATTAGTGCTACCCGTGCGAAGTCGGGGCGCGCCGCGAGTACATAAATATGGGCCAGATTTAGGACCTCTGCCACCTCTAGAGAAATTCATGAATGGAACACATTTGGATCCTTATGACGAGGTTAGGCAGTCAGCCATAGATGGGTTTTTGCAGACCCTCTATTATAATCTCACTTTAGGGATGAAATCAATGCAGTGCAAAAATGTTGGACGTAGTGCGTGAATCAAAAGGGACTACGTCAGGAAACAATTTTGGATTGTTACAGCAATGATTCCCTGTCACGGCAGAAGTCTACTGGTTCTCTTCCGTGGACTTGCCGACATAATGGAAGCATTAGGTGACATCGAGCAGAATACAATCGCATATTATCCTAAACTGGGTCACTTCAATCGCGATTATCTAGTGAATTGTGAACGATAGAACAGGAACACACACACACACACATACATACAAGAGTAATGTCTCGGGTGTCGGCGTAGGATACGGTACTCCGGACCCTAGTGATGCGTGCTGGAATGAGCAACAGCAGCAGGTACGATAACGCTGTGCTGATGGAACTGCCAGGTGCAGAGTGAGACGGGCGTATGAGAGGCACCCACTACAGTTACACTCTTTGTGTTGTCTGCACTCACAGGGACAACGAAATGAGGTGCAGTCAGTACTATCCATCATGACACGCTCATCGAACTTTGACGTATATGCAAGTGCATACCGAGCTGGAACTATCACTTCTTGTTTAAGGTCAATTCACCGAGCAAAGTGCGCCACAAAACCTAACGTGGCTTCCTATTATATTGCCACTGATCACTGAACGGAACATGTGGAGCTACTCTGCTGAAATGCAGTAACTCTTACTAAGGAAGAAAAGGCTCATCCACTTCCAGACAAATATCGCCCGCGTTTGGACCCGTCTCTTGTAGCTAACGCAATAATTCGAAGGACCATTCAGGTATCCGATAGCGAGATTTAGGCCTACTATTCAAAAATCTAAATATGTTTCGGCGTGCTGAACTGAAACCTGCGGCGTCTTCGGAACTACAAGCACTTCGCTTTACAGTTGCGTCTTCGGAACTACAAGCGCTTCGCTTTACAGTTGCAGGCCTCAGCAGCTTTTTTTTTAGAAAAGGGAGGATACTATGCTAATAGCGATGCAAATTTTAGCATTGAAGGCGGAACTGTGTTTTAACAATGTATGACGTAAAGCAAATAAACAATATTTATCAGTTTTACTATTTTATACATCTTCAGCAACTGTTTTTGTACATATCGAAATAATCAGCATCCAGTTGCATAAAAGAAATTTTATTTATACATCGGTTAAAGGCATTTAGTGCCTTTCTTCAGAAGGTTATAACTATTGCATTATTTGCAAGTATCAACAATAAGATGCATGCAGCAAGTTTCTGTGGTCATGTGGTTTATAGTGCCTGTTCAAAAATGGCATGAAAAAGCCAAACAGCAAGTTCTGGCACGATGTCTGCACTTTCGTTTAGCTTTTGTACCATTTTTGTACAGGCACTATGAACCACATGACCACAGCAACATACTGTGGGTGCCAGCCGACCCTTTGAGAATGTTGTGCTCGGACACAGTCCGCCACCTTTAACTATCGCTTATAGTGATATTTTGTTAGAAATGCGTATTTCGCAGCCCCTGGGGTAATTAGAGCGTAGGGCACAGTCCGAATGGACGGTTCCAGCTGAGCTACAGTAATGGTTTTGGCTGCCAGCAACGCGCCGTGCCTTGTTATTTGCTTGTCTGCAATATTTGTGTGTCTAGGCCACGGTGTTCACGCCGGCGATGCAACTACGCCGTCCATTTCGCCGGCTCCCTAGTGACCTGCTGTAATTAGAGCAATCTTTTCGTCGGAAGACACACTAACGCATTACTCTGCGGAATGTGTGCACCAAATGATGATCTAATCTCGGTGCTACGGCGTACGGAAACTCCTCGCGGGAACGGAATTTCTCCATTGACTTGCCGAAAGAGATTATTTAGTAATTGAATAAATGATTTGCACTTTGGATGCACCTTATACAGGGTGTTACAGAAAGGTACGGCCAAACTTTGAGGAAACATTCCTAACACACAAATAAAGAAAAGATGTTATGTGGACATGTGTCCGGAAACGCTTAATTTCCATGTTAGAGCTCATTTTAGTTTCGTCAGTATGTACTGTACTTCCCCGATTCACCGCCAGTTGGCCCAATTGAAGGAAGGTAATTTTGACTTCGGTGCTTGTGTTGACATGCGACCCATTGCTCTACAGTACTAACATAAAGCACATCACTACGTAGCATCAACAGGTTAGTGTTAATCACGAACGTGGTTTTGCAGTCAGTGCAATTTTTACAAATGCGGAGTTGGCAGATACCCATTTGATGTATGGATTAGCACGGGGCAATAGCCGTGGCGCGGTACATTTGTATCGAGACAGATTTCCAGAACGAAGGTGTCCCGACAGAAAGACGTTCGAAGCAGTTGATCGGCGTCTTAGGGAGCACGGAACATTCCAGCCTATGACTCGCGACTGGGAAAGACCTATAACGACGAGGATACCTGCAATGGACGAGGCAATTCTTCGTGCAGTTGACGATAACCCTAATATCAGCGTCAGAAAAGTTGCTGCTGTACAAGGTAACGTTGACCACGTCATTGTATGGAGAGTGCTACTGGAGGACCAGTTGTTTCCGTACCATGTACAGTGTGTGCAGGCACTATCAGCAGCTTATTGGTCTCCACGGGTACACTTCTGCGAATGGTTCATCCAACAGTGTCAATCCTCATTTCAGTACAAATGTTCTCTTTACGGATGAGGCTTCATTCCAACGTGATCAAATGGTAAATTTTCGCAATCAATATGTGTGGGCTGACGAGAATCCGCACGCAATTGTGCAATCACGTCATCAACACAGATTTTCTGTGAACGTTTGGGCAGGCATTGTTGCTGATGTCTTGATTGGGCCCCACATTCTTTCACCTACGCTCAATGGAACACGTTATCATGATTTCGTACGGGATACTCTACCTGTGCTGCTAGAAAATGTGCCTTTACAAGTACGACACAACATGTGGTTCATGCACGATGGAGCTCCTGCACATTTCAGTCGAAGTGTTCATACGCTTCTCAACAACAGATTCGGTGACCGATGGATTGGTAGAGGCGGACCAATTCCATGGCCTCTACGCTCTCCTGACCTCAATCCTCTTGACTTTCATTTATGGGGGTATTTGAAAGCTCTTGTCTACGCAACCCCGGTACCAAATGTAGAGACTCTTCGTGCTCATATTGAGGACGGCTGTGATACAATACGCCATTCTCTAGGGCTGCACCAGCGCATCAGGGATTCCATGCGACGGAGGGCGAATGCATGTATCCTCGCTAACGGAGGACATTTTGAACATTTCCTGTAAGAAAGTGTTTGAAGTCACGCTGGTACGTTCTGTTGCTGTGTGTTTCCATTCCATGATTAATGTGATTTGAAGAGAAGTAAGAATGGAAAGTAAGCGTTTCCGGACACATGTCCACATAACATATTTTCTTTCTTTGTGTGTGAGGAATTTTTCCTGAAAGTTTGGCCGTACATTTTTGTAACACCCTGCATAACAATTACAAGACATGTTAGGCTGTGATTCCCGAAGTTTTCTTGTGAATTGTATGTATAGGAATCGTGACTATATCATACGCGTTTAAATGGGCGTGGCGATCCCGCGACCATTTGTTCAGTATCAGTGTAGTACAGTTAATGAAGGCCATCACACAAATAGGATGTTACTTTTACTCGTTTCGTTGAAATAGCGCACCCACTAATTAAATCTCTGGTAGTTTCGTCCCACACCCGAATGATCCAGCTCAGAGTGACAAAAATAAACTGCTAGATCACGGGAAATATGAAGTCTTTAGAAGCACTCGGCACCGAACTCGTTTGACACTCTAAAGCTTTAGCTCAGGACATGTTAATTGCGTAACGAAACAGCCGTCTGTCTTTGTTCGCTTATCGCTTGAATAATGAAGATTTGTGTCTCAGCATTAACATGGATTGGTTAAAAGAAGCTATTAACAATCAGAAGACCTATTGTCTTGCGTCCTGTGAACAGGTAAAAATTATTTTATTTTATGCTGTTTTTTGCTAATTTCGGTGTCATTGTTTGCCAGATTTGAAATTAGCTTCTAGCGGAAGTTTCTCGAAGTACCGAGTGGCTTTATTTTTTTGACTTCTTTCATTGGCTTTCGGTGTTGGGTATGTAGAAGATGAAAATACAACATTTTTTGTTTAAAGTTAAAATTTTTAGTAAAAACTTTTAATAATCAAGATCGCAAGTAAATAACATTAAGTAACGACTAGTTTTCGCTGATTATACAGCCATCTTCAGATCTGGAACAACAGAAAATTGTTCTATGGAAGAGTACCAGAAGGTTCTATAATAGGAATTAACAATCGCATTGTATTTGACATGACAGATCGCGTTTGTTATTAAAAACACCATGTGCGTTAAAATGCGTTAAACCCATTAAATCAAATCAACTGAAGAAAAAAATATGCCGATGTCAGAACAGCACTCAAATGTGAACTTGAAAGACAAATTACCTTGAGAATAACACGAGACATTTGGTAATACCCACATTTCGTGCTGGCAGGAGAACCTACTATTCCACTAAATTTATATTCCTACTGGGTGTGGACACGTCTGAAACCTGCCATTCCAGGTGTACATAACAGATCCCATTGCTATCTCGACATTACTAGAGCCCCAGTCATAGTCATCCTATGGTTCAAATGTATGTGAATTCCTAAGGGACCAAACTGCTGAGGTCATCGGTCCCTAGACTTACACACTACTTTAAACTAACTTAAACTAACGCTAAGGACAAAACACACACACACACACACACACACACACACACACACACACACACACACACACACATATTCGTGATATGCCGCCTCAAACTGCGCTGCCACTCCGTACGGCATCGTATGGTTGAAAAAAGTGCAAATGCCTAGGGCTGTGAAACGGACCTACACGGATTTATGGCCATAAGAGTTGTCTAGCTTGAAGATGCAACCCGATACGTTTCTCTGTTTCCTTATCCCTGCGTGAAGTATCTATCCCTGCATATTTTTCAAATGCTTACTGGTTACATTACCTAAAATTCCTTTTCCTGCAATAATGAACCAATCTTCAAACTCTTTTTAACTTCGAATCGTGGTAATAATTGTATACAACGACCTCACATGTCCCACTGTTTTTGTGCAACGAATCATACTAAAAATAATCCGGTTTGGAGAAGTTTTCGACGCGTTGTGTTAATGAAGTTGCATATTTTAGTAATGTGCAAATATAAACCTACCAAATACGCACTTTAGCTCCACAAACACGTAAGCCAACATAGCACCTACTCGATTTCATTCTAGCAGCCAATCATAGCACATTACACGTGACATTATGCAAACGTGTTTCTGGTGGTTAACTAGGACACTTCGAATGCTTATTTCAATATTTAATCAATATTACCTTAACTGTTTTATGTATCCAGTTTGTGGTGACAGCTTGATCTGTTCTGTAGCTCGAGGCTTAGGTAAGTTGATAGATGATGATTTGGTTGAGAGTTGGCGAAATCATGAACGTGACTCGATAAGAAGCTAGTAATCACTCTACTCGTACAATATGACTTCAATTTTTCCATTTATCATGGTGTTTGTGTGACGTCACGTATTCTGTTCTATGATTGGTTCGAAGAAGCAAATCCAATTGTCGCCATTTTGATTTGCGTATTTGAAAAACAAAAGTACCGGTATAGGTGGGTTTGGTGGGTTTTATATCTGTACTTGCTTACTATGAAAATATACGCATTAATTTATGCGCCATGTTAAGAATTCCAAAAACGCGTCCTTTTTGGTACGATTTGTTGTACAAAAGTATCGTGTAAATGCGACGTCCACCGGGGGCCGAACCGCACAATAACCCTGAAAGAGTGGTTCGTGGTTCGGTGTGGGGCGGCGGAGGGGTGAAGTGGACTGCGGTAGTCGTCGTGGGGTTGTGGACCATTGCGGCCGCGGCGGGGACGGAGCCTCTCCGTCGTTTCTAGGCCCAAGGTTAACATACAATACAACATATTTGTCAGATACAGCTCTTCTTCCTCTCTTTTTATTTACACTTGGTTTCCTTTTTGGCTTTCAGCGTCAGCACAACAGACTTTACGCCTGCGTTTACCCAACTGTAATGCATATAAAGACCTGATTCCGGAAAAATACCAGTGGATATATCAAAAGTTAAAATCAAACGGCAATCAGAATTATTTCCATGAAAGAAAGTGACAATTATGTTGAAGGTATACCGCTATAAACGTAAATTTACATGTATTAGTGCTACAATGAAGCTGATACGACAGACGATTTGTCGTGGTTTGACAGCGTTAATTACAAAAGTAATATTTAATAGAGATTACGCGAGAAACGGAAACGTTCGTGGTAGCCTTCGCCGATAAGTGTTGTCATTTTTACAGATTGAGGCACGGAAACCTAAAAACTATGTTCCTTCAAACAACACGCAGATCATTACGTGTACAGAATTTTGGAGAAGGAACCAGCGAGCAGCTGCGTAGAAGCTGTGCACGGAAGGGGCGTGATCTGCGACGCAGAGGAAATTCCCGCGCAGTGTTTGCGGTTAGAAGCGCGCCGCTACCCTTTCATGGCGACTGAACTGCCGCCCCTCAGCTGTCAGCGCTTCCGCGCTGCGTCTTGTCACAGCACAGCTGTATCCGGCCGAGCTGCTGCCATTGCTGCTGCAGCAGCAGCAGCAGCTACTACTTCCAGCCCGCCATTCTAGTAGCTTGAGCCTCCCCTTCCCATTTTTTTCTGGATATGTTCTTCTACATGATCTCTTCAACGACTTTTGAAGTTCATCGTTTTATTTTGTTGTTCCTGTTTGCATCAACATATCTACTCCGTTAACCGCGTTTTCGACGTAGCGTGTTAGGAATTATCCCCCTCCCTTTATCTCGGAGGGCTAGTCATAACGCTTCAATTATCATATCGAAAAAAAAAAGTCAAGCTGCAACTGAAATATTTGGCGATGCCGTTGGTCCCCGCCCTCTGTTCACTCTTCAATACAACATAATCCGGGCCAGGAATTTTCTCCGCCCGGGGACTGGATGTTTGTCTTGTCGTTGTCGTCTCATCATCATTCGGGTAGTGGTGAGACAGGAACTTGTACAGGCGCTGATGACTACGATGTTGAGCGCCCCACGAACCAACATCATCAGTGCAACATAATGTTTTCCATGGTGGATGACTCGTTGGAGACACTCGTTGCAGGTGTCTTCATTTTGGCTGTTCGGGAAACTTCTCACCTCGAAAATCACCTTGTCATTATCCTACGAGTACATATCCCTTGTGTAGATCCTCTGTGTACTACTCTTGTCTTTCGGCTTTCCCTTCTTTGTTTAGGACTGGTTTTCCATCTGAGTTCTTGATATTCATACAGGTGGTTCTCTTTTCTCCAAAGGTCTCTCTAATTTTCCTCTAGGCGGTATCTTTTTTTTCCCCTAGTGAAATATGTTTCTACATTCTTATATTTGTCCTCTAGCCATTCCTGCTTAGCAAGCAATTTTGCGCTTCCTGTGTGTCTCATGTTTTAGACGTTTGATTCCCGATTCCCTTTCCTGTTTCATTTGCAAAATTTTTAAATTTTCTCGTTTCATCAACTAAATTCAATATCTTATGTGCTGTCGAAGAATTCCTACTAGGCCTCATCTTTTTACCATCTTGATCCTCTACTGCCTTCACTGTTTCATCTCTTAAAGCTGCCCATTCATCTTTTACTGTATTCCTTTTCCTTGTTCTAGTCAACTGTTACCTGATGCTCCCCCTGAAGCTCTCAACAACCTCTGGTTCATTCAACTTTTCCTGGTGCTATCTCCTTAACTTCCTATCTTTCTCCAGTTTCTTCAGTTCCAGTCTACAGTTCAGAACCAATAAATTGTGGTCAAGAGTCCACAACTGCCCCTGGCAATGTCTTACAATTTAAAATCTAGTTCCTAGACCTCTGTCTAACAATTACATAATTAATCTGAAATCTTCCGGTGTTTCCAGGTCTCTTCCATATATACAGACTTCTTTTATGAAGCTTAAACCAAGTGGTAGCCATGATTAAATTAGGCTCTGAGCAAAACTCTACCAGGCGGCTTCCTTTTTCGTTCCTCCCCCCCCCCCCCCCGTCCATATTCACCTACTATTTTTCCTTCTCTTCCTTTTCCTACTATCGAGGTCCAATCCCCAATTACAATTGAATTTTGTCTCGTTTAACTATCTGAATAATTTATTTTACCTCGTCATACGTTTCTTCAGTCTCTTCGTCATCTGTGGAGCTAGCTAGCATGTAAATTTTTATTACTGTGATAGGCGTGGGCTTCGTGTGGTTGGTGGTTGATTCGGGGGAAGGGACCAAACAGCGAAGTCATCTGTCCCGTCGCCCTTTCAAAGGAACCAAACCGGCATTTACCTAAAGTGATTTAGGGAAATCACGGGAAACCTAAATCAGGATGGCCGGACACGGGTTTGAACCATCGTCTTCCCGAATGCGACTCCAGTGTGGCTTCGTGTCTTGTCTTAGCTATGATAATGCGTTCACTATGCTGTTCAAAGTAGGTTCCACATTCCTATTTTCTTATTCGCCCCTTAAGCCCCATTTAAACGAGCGACCTTCTTGTTCACAGTCAGTTGACAACTCCAGATAAGTGAGTCTGCTGCAGCGCCCCAGACTTTTCATTCGTGTACTGACTATCGTCTGTTTCGAGTGGTCGTATTCGTTTAACATGTCAGCGCCAAAAATGTGAGAGCTGTCTGCTGTGCAGTTTGGCATCTGAAGGTGAAAGTGAGGTTATGGGATATTACCGTTTTCACGAAAAATATCAAATATAGTAACAAAATTAAGAACACGCGGTAATATAGCCTACTAATGACCAAAGCAAAATTCATAGTTGATATTCTCTTCAAAGGTGTGGTTATTCTCTACACTCCTGAGAGCTGAAAGAATAGGTCAAGTGTCGTCCAAAAATTTTAATGAAAAACCTACACATCTGTTTGTTCGAGAACACTTGCGAGCACATCAGTGAATATCTAGAACGCAATGAACCGCGCCTATTTACTTTACCCTGCGTATCTTGTTACATCGAAAATTATTTTTCGCGTCAGATAATTCTGACGTTTTCACTGTCGAAATAATTTTATTAAAATACTTAGATTTTTATTTATGCATAGTGGACGCATTTTCTCCTTAAAGATAGTTATCATCTTTCAGATACTTCGTCGCTCTTGAGGAGAACACTAGTAGGAAAAATACCAGGACCTCGTGAAACCTTTTCAGTGCCACGAAAACAAAGCAAACAACACAATAAAGATTAAGAACACACGAAAGTAGAAAATCCATTTCTGTAAAAGGAGTGAGCTCGTACAGAATAGGTTAAGTTCCGAAGTTAGCAGAGACTGCTGCAGTGCCGCTGCCCGTTTCTTGGCATGCGCAGTTCGCAGCGTCTCGAAAATGAGACCTCCACAATCTATGGATCATTGAAGTCGTAGACGTACTAGTGACGTGGTTGGCTGCTGATTTACACGCAGGCACAAAAGGCGCACACACTTTGAATAGTAGTCGATTTTGACCGGAAGTCGTTCGTGTGAAATCGGCTTTACGAGGACATCATTGTAGCAGACCACAACGTCAGCAGTTCTCCTACGATGGCTAAGGAAGACAGCTGGGCTGGTCTGACGCAGCTGCAACATTTGCGCCGCTGCCCTGGCTCGGCGGCCTTTGAGTGGGTGTGAGCAGTCGCGGAACCCGGTGGACGACGACCTTTGTCATATTTAAAATGTCGTGCGAAATGTTGAAACCTGATCTGTGACTGATTTCCTCTTGATTGTCGTCGAGCAACAGGACCTCCACTTACCATGAGATTGCCGATTGTTCACAGGTGGTCTGTCATATATATATATATATATTTATTTATTTATTTATTCAGGTCATTCAGACTTGTTCTAGAACACTGGAAGAGTCTTCGCCACCGTTTCATATGATGGTTCGTTGTTGCCGTAGACTTCCGTCAATTCAGCCTGGATTTTTGTTCCCTTGCAATAGCAGAAAACCTACACCACTCTCAGTAGGGTACGCCGTTCTGTTTCGGCACATCTACGATATTGTGGCAGGGGTTTCAGTGTGTACCCAGACTGTAGGCATGTACCTGCAAACACATTAAAAAATTAACTATGGAACTTAATTTTTTCGAAGTGATAATTAAAACTTTGACTACCCCGTCAAATTTAATTCATTTGTTAACATGCGATGTACAGCTGTCATTATACCGCCCGTATAAGTCAGAATTATTATTCGATTTATGATTTATGGTAGGTATTGTCTCCTGCATCGTCTCGGAATCCGTGCTATAGGAATTTTTTTTTCATACCGCCTCTTTCATTCTGCTCCTCCCACTAGCGTTAAGACGAGCATTTGCTCGAAGCACTTGCCCTAGCTAAACAAACTGATAACGAATCGAGCAGTTTCCTGTGTCTCTTTTACTAGGACAACTTGACTCTCGGAATGCGAACAACACTCAAGAATTGATCAGACGAGAGTTTTGTCAGTGATACTCCTAGTCTGCGCTATTACTATTACATGACAGAGACCTGGTTTTCTTAATTGATGTATAAGGAGGTTTCTACAATTGCAGCTACATCACGTGCATCAAAGCAAAGTGTTGCGTGCAATCCTTTCGTTCACGCTACTTCAAATTTACTCTGTATAATACGTCCATTAGTCACTCCCATTTTGCTGCAGAATAACTCTCATTCGACGACAACCAGAAATGGTTTCAAAGTTAAGAATGCTTTTTGCAGACTTCTTTTTTTAATAAAAACAAAAGGAAAAATAATTCCACGTGTTAATTTACTGTCACCGAAACCGTAGCCCCAATTTTAGACGCATTATATGTAACATTACTGTATATTCTAGGACTGCCTCTGCGCCGTTTTCGTGTGTCTCCAGTTGTTTTTGGCAGTAGCTATGTAATTTCGGTGTTTCAGCTTGCAGGGTTACAATGTGCACCGGAGAAAAAGTTATATTACTTTATGTGTAATATAGTTTCATAGTTGTGGCTGCTTGGTGTTCCATAGCTGGTTGAGATGAGACTCTCTTCTCTTAGATTTCTTGTGCTAGAAGGGGCTAGTAATTTCAAAATGACTAAAGTACGCCTCTTAACACGTTAGATACGTTTTCTTTAATCACTATAATGATTGGAGATGAAAGTTTTACATTTACCTCGCTTGGGGGCTTACATCACGCTTAGACCTGTCATTGTAGGGTTAACTGCATAAAAGCAAACGTCTGCTGGAGCCGGGTGAAAACAGTAAACACCGAGCGTGCCGTGTACACTTTGTTCTGTCCCCTTTCATATTTTAAGCGATATTCATGTTGTAAAGCGGTGATGAAGCGGAAAATTTACATTATGTGTTTGCAGACCACCGAACGTACAGGCAAACCCTCTCTGCGTAATCGAAATAAACAGGTGAGTACGCCGTTGGGCACTGCAGTGACACATATTTGCCACCGTCAGAATTAAAAAAAACTATTTAATTCTAACTGTGTGATCATATAGAGTTTATTAAAGGTATTGGCTATCAGTGCATCATTCGTTTTCTGCTACATCAAAGTTATTTCCTACCACCGCGTGGGATATTCCACTCGCAATGAAACCTACAGTGTAAAAATAGATTTTTTTTGGGTAAATACTGTAGGAGTAACGACGAGCAAGTGGATATTAAATTTTCAGCATATAATATTCCAATTCTTAAACATATTCGTTGTAACCTGCAGTACAGCTGAGTCTTTTATACCACAGTTACCATTTCGGAAAAGGTGCTGCCAAAGTTTATAGGCGAATTAGCGACGACAGATTGAGAATTTAGGAAATTTGTGTTGGTCATTGCAAGATATGTAAGTAAAGAGCCCCCTTTTTTACTTTTATTATTAGAGGCTGCCAATAGTTTACTGACGAGAACAGTTTGAAGGGAGTTGACCGTAGAAGAAAATATTCTATCGAGTGTGGTAGTACGCGAAGAAAGTCGTATTTCTAGATATATATGTTGATAAGAATATTGGCACTCATGTTTTATTAATATACTCGAGACGGTGTCGAAGTCCCACTATTGCACTGGCATAGCCAGTGCCCGATTGAGACTGGCGCCATCTCGAAAGGTTTAACATAAAGAAAAAATCATTCACAAGAAGAATCACCTTCATCGTTATTGTCGGACTCACTTGAAAACATTGCCACCTTACACCTCACACGTCTAATGATGCCACTGTCACCTGAATCATCCTCAGAACCATAACAGAAAGTTCATCCGTTCACTCAGTCATCAGGATCTTCATTCTCGCTAGGAAGTATTGAATAATCATCATCAAAATTTCAGTGTCGTTTAATTGCTTCCGTTTTCTGAAGAGGCCATCCATAAAAGCGGGAGGAACTTAAAGACAAAAGTAATACAACTATATGCTAAATAAGTAAAAAATACACGAGGACAATCTAGTTTGATACATTGACTACAGGTGCAAACTTCCAAATAGATTAGTTAAAATATATCATAGCGAATGACGTCTTCAGACAGCGTGTAGAAAATTTTTTTATCTCGAAATCCATCTGTAACGGATGGCGTGAAACTCGAGTAAACTCGGAATCCGTTCGCATTGTGTTCACAAAGATTTTAACGGGATGTCGGTTTCGACTTTCACAGTGCTCTTCTAGCCGTGGTCACAGTTGTATACAAAGCACTCTCCGCCACGCACCAGAAGTTAGCTTGCCGACTGTATATGTGTGTTCATGTGGCCCTATTAGAGATTGTGCGCTCTTACCTTCCTCCGACTTAAGTCAAATTACTCAACCATTTATTGGACGGTGACCTAGATTATAACGCCAATCAAAACTCCGCACCTTTATTTCTTCACATATAAAAGTATTGCCAGAGATGAATGTCACTTTTTTCTTCCAGAAATAAAAATGTGGGGGCCACTTAGGATCATCTTACGGTCTGTCACTTACTGTGCCACAAAACTAAATAATTTTAATGTAATAGTCTGTGTCATTCAGTGGCGTGATTGAAGCTTCTACTGTATATAACATACATTTTTATTCTCCAATAATGGTGTGATTCCCAACAGTCATGAAATCTGTACTTCGTTAAGTAACTAAAATGCATATAAAAATGTACCCCTCGTACTGTGATTTGTTTGGGAATAGTTTTCTACTGTTAGATTCATTACCGTTATAGATAACGTGTTTTATTTCTGTGTGATCACTGGTATAAGTCAGCCCCTTGTTATTTTGATGTAGAGTACGAGGGAGCAGATTTTCGCGGTACAGCAGTCGAAGCACTGAAATATGTCCGCATTCTTTGGCAGCACTGCAAGCTCCTGAGCCGTCCATTCACAGCGTAACGCAATGGGGCGCGGGGTAGGTTTCGCACAGCTATAGTGCGCGCATGTTAAAGACCCGTGCTTTGTGCTGCACTCCTTTTGCCCGGCTTCTCAATAGACTCGGGTCGGCAGGCTGTTTTATTTTTCCCGGCGATGCATGGACGGCAAAACGTTTTGCTCTTGGTGCGTTCTTATTCTTAAAAAAAAAAAAAAGAGAGAGAGAGAGAGAGAGAGAGAGAGAGAGAGAGAGAGAGAGAGAGAGAAACGCATTAACTTCTTTTCGTACTCTGGACGGCAGATGTTCAGTAGAAACTAACGTAACCCCAGGATACCACAAATGTTCTCAATATATCGTTTGTAACGATTTCTCAAATAGGGTCAGCTGCGTTATCGCATTGATCATACTGTCTACTGGAAAATAACGTCATCGGACAATCGTAAGATTATGTGGAAGACTTGTCCAAAATGTTCTGTTAACGTAATGAATGACAGCTCTCATTAAATGCGGTTAAATACAGCAGACAAAGCCCGATAATATCCAGTTACAAGGTTAATGGTAAACCTCTGGAGCCAGTCACATCATGTTTAAAATGATTAAGGCTAACTCTAAGAAGCTATTGAAATGGGACGAAGGCGTAAAGTAGGAAGTAGGAAAGGTTCACTGAAGACTCAGTTTGTTGGATGAGTTTTTTGAAAGGACGGTGATTTCGTAAAGAAAGTCCTCCCACATACATGAGGCTAGTGCAGACAAGTCTAGAGGGCTGCACCATCGTGTGGAGTACTTATCAAACAAGGCATGACAGCACATGTCGATCAAATTCTGATGCTATAACCAGACATTTAGTGTTTCAATTAATTTCATGTTCCATGGATCATTTACACGATAAATTGTAATGATGTGGAAGTGGAACGAATCATTTTATATTCACATCATAAATTATTTTGTAAATATGGCTCACGCTGAACATTCAGTTTTTAAAAATACAGATGTGAGTTAGTAATTCACTACCCACCACCTTTTGTACACATTACTATAATAAAAACAAATCTTGTACCGGATAGGAGGTATGAAGGAGAAACTTTCTCAGTATGTTTTCAAATTTTACTTTACTGCGTGTTAAACATTTCATATCTCTAGGTATGCAAAGTATGTCAACTAACAGGGCTGTATACACCATACGAAAGTGACCTGAAGGAACTTACTTGAGAATCTTCGAAAGAAAAGCGACGTTGTTCTTGCAAAAGTGTATGTGGTAAATTTAGAGATCCGTTATACTAGAGGAGAGCTGTACTACAATTACGCTGCCACCACAGTGTACCTCGTGTAGGGCTGTAGGGATCGTGAAATTATGCTCGACTGGGGCACTAGGCAAGATATACAGTCAGAATCTTTCCCTTGCTTAGTACGCGAAGAGAGTAAGACAGAAGATTGCTAACATGGGTACGAAGTACTCTCCATCATGCACTGTACAGCGGCTTTCCCAGTGTATTTGTAAATGTGGATTGTTGTGTCGACTGCTTCCGCATCTACGAGGCGTGTTTTTTAAGTAAGTACCGTTTTGAAATTAAAAAAACACGTGCTAAGACATCTCAATAATTTTATTTTTACATGAAAGCCTGTACCTTAACCTACGCACTGACGCCATTACAGTCTGATTCTTCCTTGTTTACGTTGTGTACTGAGTGTTTAAGATGCCTCCGATAATCGTGAGTTCCGCCGACTGTGAAGACAGGCTGTTATAAGATTTCTTAGTGCTGAAGGCGTAAAAGCGATCGATATTCATCATGAGATCTGTGCAGTTTACGGAGAAAACATTATGAGTGATGGAATGGTAAGAAAGCGGGTGAGAGCATTTAAAGATGGCCGCACAAATGTGCATGATGAACAACGGAGTGGGCGTCCTTTGGTCGTTAATGAAAGTTTGTCGCAGGAAGTGGACAATAAGGTGAAAGAAAACAGACGCTTTACGATTTCCTCCTTGCAGGATGACTTTCCTAATGTCTCTCGTAGTGTATTGTAAGGCATTGTGACCGAGCACTTGAATTACCGAAAATTGTGCGCACGTTGGGTACCGAAAATGTTGACGGATGTGCACAAAACCAAACTTTTATACAGTGCATTGAGTTTCCTTGAGCGGTACCACAACGACAGTGATGATTTCTTAAGCCAAATTGTTACGGGCGATGAAACATGGGTGGCTTATGTCACACCAGAATCAAAGCAACAGTCCATGGAAGTTGAGCAAGCGCATCGTTTTGATGCAAGACAATGCCCGTCCGCGTGTGGCGAATCAGACCAAAGATCTCATCACATCTTTTCGAAGGGAAACTCGAGATCATCCTCCGTACAGCCCCGAACTTGCGCCCAGTGACTACCATCTGTTCCTGCACTTGAAGAAACACCTGGGTGGTCAGCGTCTTCAAGATGCAGTGATGCGGTGGTTAACAAGTCAGGCGGCAGACTTCTATGAGGAGGGTATTCATAAAAAAGTACAACGTCATGACAAGTGCCTCAATATTGACGGAAATTATGTAGAAAAGTAGATTAAGGTACAGGCTTTCATATGAAAATAAAATTATTGGGATCTTAGTACGTCTTTTTTTAATTTCAAAGCGGTACTTACTTAAAAAAAACACGCCTCGTATGAGGTGGATTTGTGCGTTACATCGAGAAGATACTCGCTTCCGTTGTTAAATGAAAAATACTTTACCTTGCACTTCTAGTGCATGACTCACGGTTCCAGACTGACAGTCGAGTTCGCTGCTTCGAGAAGATGATCAAGTAATAAACACCTCAGAGAGCAGGCTCCCTTAGTATGCGTTCCGTCCTCAAAACTTCGGCTGCTTGCTTCGCATACATTTTAAAGCACACATTAGATTGTCTTCGGCGAGTGCCCCACGAGACAAAATTTGTTTTGCTAATGACTCGTTAAATGTTGAAAGTGGCGTTTTTAAGACGAAGGATATAGTCTGACAGTTTGCATCATTGTGACAGTCTCCTAGATTTGAGGCGCTTAATTACCTATAGCCCACTACATGCTCCACCTGATGTGCTCTAGTGAAATATGTATATAAAAAGACTTCCATTATTGTGGGATACATTCAAGGTCATGGATGATCGCCGGCTTTTCGCCATTGAAGGAAAAGCTCCTCGTCCAGGCCATGAATACCCAAGGATTGTCGACCGGCCGCCGTGTCATCCTTGCGGCGTCATGCGGATGCGATGTGGAGTAGTATATGTTCAGTACGTCGCTTTGCCGAATTTCTAGACCGTGGAGCTGCTACTTCTCATTTAGGTGGCTCCTCAGTTGGCATCACAAGGCAGAGTGCACCCTCACTAGTCCTCTCGCCGAGGAAACATCCTTGATAGTACAGCGAATCTAGCTCAGATCCTCCTTATGTCCAGTCATCTAAGCTGACCACTTACCTACGGAGGCGGACTCGCCATTAAAGATATGCTCTACTGGAAAAGACCACTGCCCAAAACAAACCGGGCCGCAAACTGTCTCGTGTCTGCCATAACAGTTCATCAAACCCTCAGGCGAATGGGGCTATGGTACAAAGAAATGGCGTAGTAACATTGAGGCCATCTTCCTGGGTCAGTTCCTTTTTTTTTTTTTTTTTTAAAAGTCGTATAATACTCATTGTCACACTGCTAGAAATACCGGCAAATGATGGAAGAGTATGTTCGTGATTTAAAGTGTTTAACTCACTGCCATCATCATATTCGCTTTTTCAGTCGTATCGTACACGTTTCGCAAAAAGTGTAGGAAGCAGTACAAGATATCAGTGTTCTCTGTACCTGTAGAAACCTATCAGAACGCGATAGAGTTGTTTCAAGGACGTAGCCAAAGAAGGGTCCGGAACCCCCACCCCCTCCCCATCACTAAATGAAATTACACACGAAATTGTTTCGGTGTAGTGAAACTGAAAGATACAAGAGGCGATCAAAAACTTTCCGTCTGATTGCGTTGTTGCAGTATACAGGCATCGTATCGCGGCTCGGGTGCCTGTATGTAAGCACTGGTATGTGAGCAAGGGATTAAAGTAGCATTAGTGTCTCATCGGCGTGCATGGGGTAAATGTGGAAACATGATCTATAACGACGTTATTACCAAATGCGTCTAAACAGGACCAACATGCTAATATTCTTTTTTTGACTGCAGAACAGCAAACAGTGGTAGTCACCTGTCGGAGGCTGAAGAATGTGTATGAGGAAGCACTTCTGTCGACAAGCACAGTCGAGGAATGGTGCAGCAAGGGATGGTGCTGCTTCAAGATAACACACGTCCCCATACCGCAAGTCTAACGCAGAATTTGCGCGAACTCAGGTGAGAGACAGTTGAGCACCCGCCCCATAGTCACGATGTCTCCCAGGCGATTTTTGCGCCTCCGGCTCCTTAAGAAAAGGCCTGTAAGGGCCAACGATTCCCGTTGTAGCAGGCACTAACGGACTTCTGCAAGCAGCAGGACACGGCGTTTTACCAAACGGGTGTCTTCAACCCAGGATTTCCTGTGTCGCCCAAAAATGGCGTTGATCAACAAACATATCACCCAAATGGCGATGGTTGCATTTCTTTAAAAAATTTGCTCAAAATTCTATCAATATTAGTCTGGATGGGAAAATATCGCCCAATCTGGTTACCCGGGCTGTACTCAGTTACGATTGGGAGGGGTTTGTGGAGAGCGAAAGAGGTATGTGATGACAACACGTTATATAGTTCGTTCGTTTCTAAAAGATGTTTTCAGCGGGCTGCTTGAATTCATCCGAGCCGACTGCGCCGTGCACCCCCCTGCCCCTCTCCCTCCCCTTTTTCGTCCAAAATCTATATACACTCGTGTAATATTTGGTTGGTGCGTAAGTTGGTAACGGTTTTGTTTTGCTGTGGGTTTATTTATCGATTGCCACTTTTTATTTGTAATTCACGGTCGCTATTTGAGTTTACATATTGTCATTTTTTTCATTTCGAGGTAGTAGGTGGAGTTGCGGACGCTAGAAAACGGTGTGCCAAGTGGAGAAATCGGAACAATTCCGACATATTCCTCTGTTCTAGGACAATAGAGAGGTGACAGCAGCGGAGGCAGCTAGAAACATTATCCTGCGTAAGAGAATAATGCCGTTCGACAGATCAAGGCAACAAAAAAGTTTTCTCGTTTTATGGAGGATCGTTTTGACATTGGTGACTCTCCATGTTCAGGAAGATCTTCGGGCTTCGAAGAAGATCGTTTAAACGTATTGATCCACAATGATCCAGGTCAGTGTTCTCTAGAACTGGCAAATATTATGATCATCGTTGGACATTTGAATCCAGTGGGAAAGTTTCAAACATCTGATGTATGGGTACCGCAGGATCTAAGCCAAAATTGCAAAAATCAGCGGGTGATTATATGTACGCGCATCTCTTTTGTACCCCGTCGTCAGTTGGCTCGACATCGACTGTTCCTATACTGTATCGTTACTGGTGACGAGGTGTCTTTATGCTAACACAAGGAAAAGAAAGGAATGGTTGAACCCAAACAAAGCAGCAACTCCCGTACAAAGAGCTGCCCTCATCCACAAAAGATGTTACCCATCTGGTGGAACAGCAAGGTGTGGTGTCCTACGAATTGCTTTCCCGAGGTATAGCCATCACTGCTGACATTTATTGTCAACAACTGAGATGTCTTGCAGAGTCAGTCCAAAAACAACGATCAGGAGGACTGTGTGAAGTGCTGCTACTACACGATAACGGCCGCTCGCATTCTGCAAGATTGACAAAAAACATTATACATATTTTGGGCTGAGGAGTCATTCCGGACCCACTTTATACCACTGAGCTTGCGCCCTCAGATTTTCACTTCTTCCGCTCTCTGTAGAACAATGTTCAAGGAGCTTCATTTCCGGATAAAAATTCGCTCCGAACATGGCTCGACGAGTTTTCCACCTCAACATCGCGTGATTTCCACAGTCACGAATTCGAAAAGTTTCACCAGCGTTCGCAGATTGTTGTAAACAGTTAATGATAAAATATTACTGATGACTAATGTCTCAGTTATGTGTACCTGTTGTATTTATTAAATTTAAGAAAAAAGCTGCGAACTAATAGATAATAACTGAAGGCACAAATTCCCTGCACAACTAACTCTAAAGATATGCGTTCATCCACGCACTGTCAGATGACGAAACATGTACAATTAAAGGAACAACATTCAGAGTCAAAATTCCATGTTTTGTAGTGATGCCTTTTATTTTATTTGGCAACAGTGTACAACAACCAGTTTTTCCAAATTCGTCACCGTGCGGGGTAGCTCTTCGCCTTGAGGTGCTGTGTTAGCAAACACTGGATTCGGGAGCCCAGATGGTTTGAATATCCGCCGACACCTTGAGAATACTATTCCAAAGTTTCCTATTTCGGCATATACGGGTTGTTCCCTTATTATAAGCCACACCAATTCCTTCCGAACTGTTTTCTTTCCTGACATTCTAGTTTCCTTAAAGAAGTCGCCTGTGTGCTTAGATGGATAGAGCTTTATCTAAGGCGAGCCGCACATCTTTTCGGAATCTCCCGGCAGTAATAGCCATATTACAGTGGAATGCTTCTAGCGATCGTCATTTTATACTACGAATCGACGCATAAAGATGGCTCTCTTGCAGAACAGCTATATATCATGTTTTCAAGTTTTTTTACAAGAGCGATGTTGTACTGTGAAATGTTTTATTCGTAATATCCTTGGAACGGTGAGGCCAACCGTCACAACTCTACAAAGCATTTGTAAATAAATGTCAAATAAACTGCAACATACTTTGTATATCGTAGAGGAATTTATTGGCGTCAAAGTTTGTATAATCATATTGTCATGGATAAATACAAACTCATTTTATGATGTCCAGTTTGTAGAGGAATTTATTGGCATCAAAGTCTGTATAACCATATTGCCATGGATAAATACAAAGTCATTTATGATGTTCCGTATATTAGAAATCTAATTGAAATTAATGCCTGAATCAGTGTTAAGATCCCAAAACTTCTAGCTCATAGTATCTGTGTATTCCGTTTTGTTTTATAAGTAAATTGGGTTGCTCTAGTTTGAAGTGACTGTTGAAATAATAATTTTGAAAAAGTGTTGGTCACATAAACGGAAGAACTTAATGAAATGAAAAGTACTTTAATAAAATTTGAGAATGAATTGAGGAACTTTGGATGGCTTTGGACTGCTGAAAAAATTATAGTTTGGTCTCAGATAAATCGTAAATATAAATACGAGATTGTAATACGAGAAAGATAACTATTGTCAAAAAAGATGTGAACCCGTTTAAGATCACAAATTATTCAGCCAAAATTTAAGGATCTTCTGCTCTGCGATGGTGAACCTTGTATTAGGTTAGAAGACTGGACTGTGTTTTGCTAACAAAGAGGCAGTTCATAATTAAGTTCGTTTGCCAATAGAGTGAAGTCATCGTATTGCCAAATTGCGCATATTGGGCATTTGTTATATAATATTATATGAGAGTTTTTTTTCCGTAAATATAGACCAAATATGAGGGGCGTTTGAAAAGTCCGTGCAAAAATAAAAACTACTGGGTAAACCTTTTATTATTTTTCGACATAGTCTCCTTTTAGACATATACACTTCGTCCAACGCTGTTCTAATTTGTTAATCCCTTCCGAATAATAGGAACTGTCCAAGTCTGTAAAATAGCTATTAGTTACTGCAGTCACCTCCTCGTTTGAATAAAATCTTTGTCCCGCCAGCCATTTCTTCAAATTGGGGAACAAATAGTAATCCGAGGGAGCCAAGTCTGGAGAATAGAGGGGATGTGAAACGAGTTGGAATCCTATTTCCATTAATTTTGCAACCACAACTGCTGAGGTGTGTGCTGGTGCATTGTCGTGATGGAAAAGGACACTTTTGCGGTCCAATCGCCGGCGTTTTTCTTGCAGCTCGGTTTTCAGACGGTACAATAACGATGAATAATATGCACCTGTAATAGTTTTACGCTTTTCCAGATAGTCGATGAGGATTATCCCTTGCGAATTCCAAAAGACAGTCGCCATAACATTTCCTGCCGAAGGACTGGTCTTCGCCTTTTTTGATGCAGATTCTCCCTTGGTAACCCATTTGTTTAGATTGTTGTTTGGTCTCAGGAGTATAGTAGTGCATCCATGTTTCATCCACAGTGACGAAATGACACATAAAGTCCTGTGGATTCTTCCTGAACAGCTGCAACCCATCCTTGCAACACTTCACACGTTTCCGTTTTTGGTCAAGCGTGAGCAGTCGCGGAACCCATCTTGCGGATAGCTTTCTCATGTCCAAATGTTTATGCAAAATACACTCCTGGAAATGGAAAAAAGAACACATTGACACCGGTGTGTCAGACCCACCATACTTGCTCCGGACACTGCGAGAGGGCTGTACAAGCAATGATCACACGCACGGCACAGCGGACACACCAGGAACCGCGGTGTTGGGCGTCGAATGGCGCTAGCTGCGCAGCATTTGTGCACCGCCGCCGTCAGTAGAGGTGGGCCAAACGGTTATTCTGGAGTAACCGTTATCACAGTTCCAGTTATTCTTTGATAACCGTTATCGTTAACGGTTATTAATAAACTGCCAAGTTATTTTTCGCTAGCGAATACCGATAACTCCGACAGTTAAATAACGACATAGTTGGAATCCATCAGTTTAGTTATCAGTATAACTGCGAGTAGTGTGAAATAGCAGGAATGTTGTATGAATCGTGTCATAACCTCAGCTTATTAACTCCGGGTACATTTTAGTTGATGTTAGAACGATTATTAGTGTTTCAGATTATGTGTTTGTAGGGTATCGGTCGCTATTACAAATATTATCTTCGCAGCTGCGACAGAAAGTACGCGGAACTTCGCCAAAGCACTGTTTAAGTAAAATGTTAACAACGTGCGTTTTTAAGTATGAAGTAATATGTAAACTGAGTACTGTAGGTTAAATTCGAAGCTTAATTTCTTGTGCTGCTCACATAATAGAATAAAGTGTACAGCCTTGTAATACAACAAAAAATATACGTAATGTGACAGATTCGTTTACTCCTGTGCTGTAAAAGCTAGTCCTATTGGGGAAAGTGTGAGTACGCTAATCCAAGTTTTATGTCAGATTTGCAAACTGCTCGATTTCTCCAGCGACAGCATGTTTATAACATATGAAGACATGCAGATCGAAAAGGTTGACAGTGTTACATTTCTGGGACTACAACTCGATAATAAATTCAGTTGGGAAGGGCATACCACATTTTTTCATTCTATTATTTCATAAGGGAACATATTCTGTGGTAACTCATCAAACGTAGCAAAAGTTTTTCGCATGTAAAAGCGTGTAATAAAAATCGTTTGTGGTATCAATTCAAGAACATCATGTAGGAACCTGTTCAAGGAACTTTGTATTCTAACCACTCCTTCCTAGTATATTTATTCCTTAATGAAATTTGTTACAAGTATTTCCAACCAATAGCTTAATACATAATATCAGTACTAGAAATGGGAACAGCAATCTACATAAAGACCTAAAATTACTTACCTTGGTCCAAAAGGGGTCCAATATTCAGGAACATGCATTTTCAATAAGCTGCCAGCAAGTCAGCAACCATTAAAAACTTGGTTTCAGATAAGGCACGGTTTACAGTGTGTTTGAATGACTATTTGATACATAAGTGTCTGATTCCACCCATCATCAATATGCCGGAAATGTCTATTTTAAGTGTGTCTATGACGTCACTACATACACATGGCAACAAACACGAAGATACATATAAATAATACAATAACATTTCCCACCAAAAATACAATCAAACCAATGGGACAACTGCGGGAAGTTGGGGGTTTTAGGGTGAGGACAAGCTAGTAAAAAAAACACACCATGATCCCAAAACACAAAATGAAGAACAAAAAGAAAAAAAAATACAGCATTCTGCTACACCAACAAAAATCTGCAGGAATCGGACACTTCCCTTGAACAATATAGGTCAACTATAGGTGACCATACCAAAACACCAATACCCACAACTAAAAGTACGAAAATTGGAATCAGACATTTCCCTTGACCTACATAGGTCAACCTCAGATGACGATACTAAAACATCAACACACACAATTATGAAAATGGGAATTGGTCATTATCCGGTGACCTATATAGGTCCACCACAGCTACTGATGCCAAAAAACCAACACCTACAACTGCGAAAAATAAAACCACAATCCCAAAAGTCCACAAATCAATCATCCCTACATAAATTAAATCACATTCAATACTTCATAAATACACAAAACATCACAGCTAGAAAAAAAAAAAAAAAAATTAATTACCACCAGCAAATTCCGGCACTGCAACCTAGATCGACAGCCCCCCACACACACACAAAAACCAACTCATAAACACCGTGCCGTAATGACATTCACACACCACAACACCTTTACGTCGAAGCAGACGGGTGGAATCAGACGCTTCCAGTGACCCCTCCTTCTACTCTGTAGATGAATATCGTAACAGAGACTGATAGACCAGCTTAGGTAAAAATTCTGCTATATTTCAGTTTTGACAGCACTTGGTTGCAACAGTCAAGATCGGGTATTCTGTGTACGATAAATTTATTAAAAGTACGTAACTGTGATTTATTCTGTCAGTGTACCAATTCTGTAAATATTAGCAGTTACTGTGATATATTCACGTATTTTGACAATCTCCTGACAAATGATGAGGATAATAATTATTATATTCAACTGTATTATGTTATACTTTCTGACATGTTATTTGTCATTCGTGATGGCCAGCGGCTATTTCCGTAGCAGTACGAAAATATTTGTTCGCTCCAGTTACTATCCTCTCTGGAAATATCACCTGGAACTACGACCTTTAACTGGAGTCACCGAGTCAGGAACGTCTAGACACACAGTTATTCCGTTACCAGCTTCCAGGTTATCTGTGGTGGTAGCCCGATAACTACCAGAGAACTACAACTACGAGCCAATAACGATAACTGCCAGAGGAGAATACCGGCTCTGACAGTTATTTCCATAGTCGCTCGAATTCCTTAGTAACTTTCCTTGTACTACCCGTCCAAGCTAAATTAACACGTAAGGCGGTGGCTTAAGGGAACGACCGTACTTGTTAATGCCTGTACTGCAGCTCCTATCAGCCACGGCTCGGACATTAACTTTATTTAATTGTTTATGCTAAAAGTAACGAAGGCCCACGAAATAGTACACAGTTCTTATCAACAGATGGCGCGCAGTCTCACAGTTATTCCCATGGTCTATAGAACGCCTCCAAATGCGCAGTACGATCTTCGGTCAACAGATGGCGCGAGGCACTGTTGACACTAAACAGTTATTGAAATAACTGCCAGAATCAGAGGAACGGTTATCGCAGTAACCGTTACTTCTCAGTAACCGGTTATTTCTATCAGTTACGTTATTTTTTGCCACCTCTAGCCGTCAGTGTCAGCCAGTTTGCCGTGGCATACGGAGCTCCATCGCAGTCTTTAACACTGGTAGCATGCCGCGACAGCGTGGACGTGAACCGTATGTGCAGTTGACGGACTTTGAGCGAGGGCGTATAGTGGGCATGCGGGAGGCCGGGTGGACGTACCGCCGAATTGCGCAACATGTGGGGCGTGAGGTCTCCACAGTACATCGATGTTGTCGCCAGTGGTCGGCGGAAGGTGCACGTGCCCATCGACCTGGGACCGGACCGCAGCGACGCACGGATGCACTCCAAGACCGTAGGATCCTACGCAGTGCCGTAGGGGACCGCACCGCCACTTCCCAGCAAATTAGGGACACTGTTGCTCCTGGGGTATCGGCGAGGACCATTCGCAACCGTCTCCATGAAGCTGGGCTACGGTCCCGCACACCGTTAGGCCGTCTTTCGCTCACGCCCCAACATCGTGCAGCCCGCCTCCAGTGGTGTCGCGACAGGCGTGAATGGAGGGACGAATGGAGACGTGTCGTCTTCAGCGATGAGAGTCGCTTCTGCCTTGGTGCCAATGATGGTCGTATGCGTGTTTGGCGCCGTGCAGGTGAGCGCCACAATCAGGACTGCATACGACCGAGGCACACAGGGCCAACACCCGGCATCATGGTGTGGGGAGCGATCTCCTACACTGGCCGTACACCACTGGTGATCGTCGAGGGGACACTGAATAGTGCACGGTACATCCAAACCGTCATCGAACCCATCGTTCTACCATTCCTAGACCGTCAAGGGAACTTGCTGTTCCAACAGGACAATGCACGTCCGCATGTATTCCGTGCCACCCAACGTGCTCTAGAAGGTGTAAGTCGACTACCCTGGCCAGCAAGATCTCCGGATCTGTCCCCCATTGAGCATGTTTGGGACTGGATGAAGCGTCGTCTCACGCGGTCTGCACGTCCAGCACGAACGCTGGTCCAACTGAGGTGCTAGGTGGAAATGGCATGGCAAGCCGTTCCACAGGACTACATCCAGCATCTCTACGATCGTCTCCATGGGAGAATAGCAGCCTGCATTGCTGCGAAAGGTGGATATACACTGTACTAGTGCCGACATTGTGCATGCTCTGTTGCCTGTGTCTATGTGCCTGTGGTTCTGTCAGTGTGATCAGGTGATGTATCTGACCCCAGGAATGTGTCAATAAAGTTTCCCCTTCCTGGGACAATGAATTCACAGTGTTCTTATTTCAATTTCCAGGAGTGTATTATGTACCCGTTCATTCGAGATGCCCACAGCACTAGCAATCTCACGCACCTTAACTCTTCTGTCATCCATCACCATATCATGGATTTTATCAATGATTTCTGGAATCATAACCTCCACAGGGCGTCTAGGGAGTTCAGCATCACTCCTAAAATTTTGAAACCACTTATAAACTGTTCTAATTGAAGGTGCAGGGAGTCACCGTAATGTTTATCAAGCTTCTCTTTAGTCTCCTGAGGCGTTGTGCCTTTCATAAAGTAATGTTTAATCACCACACGAAATTCTTCTTCGTTCATTTTTTGACAATCACTCGACTTCCTTGGTTCACACGAATGCCAAACACAAAGAATTAGACCAATATGGCTGAAACTTGGTGTGCGTTCTTTCCAAATATGCTACTAACTTAACTTGACATCGATACGCGGGGCCAAACAGATGGTCATACTATATAATGCCAGTGCTTACGCTGTTATAGTGCGGTACGTAGTGCAGTAGTTTTACATTGTCCTTTAAAAATGATCGTGGGGTTCTCAGTTACATTTTGTTGCAGAAATAGGAGACCGAAATGCGGAGATATCGTCCCATGTAAAGGAAATTATTCAAGTTGTGATATTGTGGTAACTAAACGCAGTTACTTGCTATAATTAACATGTGACCAGCTTACCGAATAACAGTCAGGCTTCCGCACGCATTATAACACGCCATCTGCTTCAATAAGTAGCAATGGGAACGGATAATATCAAGCGTACCTCAGAGTTTGGTATTAGCTCAGATACCCTTCTCATTGTACGGCAGATACATGTCAACTGTTCTGGCTCATTACGTATACAACAACTAAGGTTTTGACTTCAGTTGTACATAGTGTTGAAACAGCTATCTTGTGGATAGCCTATGATCGTTGCTGAAGAGTGAAAATTATCAGTATGGGGACGGAACATACACTTAAAGCTCAGTCTATCTGAAAGCCAGTCCATGCGATCCTGGTTGGTCATTGGTTCATTAGTAAAAACTGATGGGAATTCCTACCACCTTTAATCCTAAATGGAATATGCATAAATTTCTCTCCCTCTGCGAAATGTGTTGGAGTGGTAATAGATGAACACCTCAACTGTGGTGACTCATTAACAATTTTCTCACTGTCACACAAAAATCGTAGTGATTTACGGATAGTGCCTGATTGTACGAAATTGAGTTGAGTTGATGTGGTTGGTGCTTAAAGGGGATCTGTGAATCGTATCTTGAAAACATTACCTTTATGTCGTGATTAATTGTAAGTACATAAGTGGAAACTCGATTTCACTATCTAAACTTCATTATTCATGAATCATTATGAGTGGAAGTTAAGTTTGAGTTGTGCGTTAAGTCTTGCTAGTGATAGCTAATGAGAGAACGAAACATCTCAGAGGAAAGAGACTCAAGAGGGTGTCTCGAGAGAAAAAAGAAGCAGAAGAGAAGGAAGTAAAACGTATGTAAGTACACCAAGGATATCAGGAATGTGGGACATAATGCAAAAAAAAAAGAGAAGGAAAGAACAACTAGGAAGAGCTTACTAAAAACAGGATGGGGGATTTAAGCAAACACTACTTGTTCCATACCGGGAGGCGAAGAATACTGTTGATTAAGAAAAAAAAAAAAATCGGCTCTTTGAAAACGGACAATATATCTAATCATATTGGATAACATCTTTTGGGCACGAATGGCCGGAGAGGGGAAGAAACTGGAGAAAATTTTGGTATCATGCCTACCCACACTCCCTTGTGTTCTCCATCAGACAGGCAAGGAAGTAATTTGTGGACATTGTGGAAAAAGGTGTGTGTGTGGGGGGGGGGGGGGGGGGGGGAGAGGGAACAGAACTTGTCGTTGCCGTGGTAACTAAACGTGTTTATTAGTTGTCCCTTTTAATGTGAATTTGGTTAATTTTTATATGCATTAAAAGTTTGAAATGATTCTTGGAGTGAGTGTGTGGCATAAAATCTGGAAGGAGGTCAATTGCCGGTTAACATCGGATCACAATTTTGGAGTGCTATGAGCAACATGTTGAAAGAGAAAAATGTGTGTTTCTAGGTAGTTTAAGCGACAGAAAAAGCAATTTTATTCATGTTATGCAGTCATCTGTGAAGTACGAGCAATTCAATTCCTGTTCCGTCAATTTCTTCATCGCATGCTGTAAGCTGTAATCTAACCCTAGCTTTGATTCTGCTTTCATTTTAAATAGAGACCTCTGGCTGCGCTACCAGCTGTTGCTGTTTGCACACATCTCCGGCAGAATGGCAAATTGTAACTCGAATGTACTTACAGACTACTCCAGTATTGAGTGAGCAAGTTTCTCTCTGTTTGAATTACACCGACCTGTTGCTTTGTTTGCACTTTATTGCCGGCGGCCGTTTAAGCACTCATTTCGCTGTCGCAGAACCAGCTAAATTGAAGTACAATACCTACCATGCGATACTTCCACCGCTGCCCCGAAGCTTTAAAGCTGCACTCCACACATTTGAAGGTGTCATTCATTCTACGTTTCGTATTGGATTCGTTCAGAGTCTTTTTTCAGAGTCTTTGATTATCAGATGCCGCCTGTATATGAAGCACAACTAAAATCACAACGGCGTACAATGTGGCTCTATTGCGACATCGTAACTGCCAGGCTACTAGTATTATAGTGAGCTGAAGCTAATCGCAGCGTGAAGTATGGCTCATTTACCGTTGCACCAAATTCCAACTTGGTTGACCCAGACTCTGAAGCGGGTGTCTCCCTTAACCCTTCGTTGAACACGTTAGGTCGTAGGCAGTTTTACAGATTAGTCCAGAAGGACAGCTAGCTGTCGGAGTCCTGCCTAGTAACAGATGTTACATAGTTCACCAAGAACAAAAGCGCAGTTACCATCGTTGGGCAAAATTGAGTGACCAAAAGAAGTGATCGACAGTCATGATCGAACAAGCCAAGCTTCATTCATGCAGTACTATCGAAATATCTTGTAACTTGTAAATGGTTTCGTTTGTTCAAGAGAGGGGTTAAGAAAAATGAAGGAAGAAGATAAAGTGTTAATGTCCGGTGGGCGACGAAGTCATGAGAAACGGATCATTGGGCAAGGATGTGAGAAATCGGTCATGTCCCTTTTCAAGGGCCATTTCCGGTACTGAGACGTAGGGAAACAACAGAAAGTCATAATTTGGATCGCCGGACGGCGATTTGAACTCCACGTCTCCCGAATATTAGTTCAGTGTCTCGATGAGTATTCCACCTCACCCGGTGACCCTCATAAGACGACTAAACTATCCCATGTAGTTTCTTTAGTCAGTGACAGACGTCACTGACATTTATTACACTTCCCTATTCATTTAATCAGAGGATACCCAACCATTTCTCTGACGGAACACTTGGAGACTCCTTGTACTTTGAATACCTTGTATATTTTGAAAGTTAATAATTTTTTTAAAAAATGAGAAAAGTTGTTTTATTCAGTGGTTACTTGTGGTTTTAATCATAAATAATAACACAGAAGTCATAATAACATTTTAAAAACACAATTAGACGGCCGGTGTGGCCGAGCGATTCGAGGCGCTTCAGTTTGGAACCGCGCGACCACTGCGGTCGCAGGTTCGAATCCTGCCTCGGGCATGGATGTGTGTGATGTCCTTAGGTTAGTTAGGTTTAAGTAGCTCTAAGTTCTAGGGGACTGATGACCTCAGATGTATAGTCCCATAGTGCTCAGAGCCATTTGAACCATTTTTTTGAACTAGGTCCCACTAGACGCGTTCTCGAGTCGCAGCTACTCTTATGGCAGCTGTTCGCTTGGTGGAAACGGCATCGTTTTCACAACTTAACTTTAATTCAACTTAATTCAGACAGTTTATACGAAATATTTACTAACTGTATACACAAACCTTCCTCGTGAATCAGTGTAGCAACTAGTCACAACTGGGTTAAAATACCTACTGCAGTTCTTGAGATTACCCTGCGTATACACACGGACGCGAGGAGGCCACTTTAGTTTATATATATTGACAAGAGTAGAACTCAGAATAATAAGTGTCCTGTTACATTCCAATTAGGCGTGCCCCGGCGTTACGTTTCCTTCTGATTTAAGTATGTATTTAGGAACTTACAGAGCTCTGTCCAGTAAACTCATTCCAGTTGCTTAGGTATCCAAATATTGAGTAAGAAGAATAATAAAACTAAAGAGCAGTGAGTTAGAGAACTCAGTCGGAGAAATTTTAATATTTGTGTTTGTTGTATAACCGAGCGAACAGTTTTGTCCTTCTGCTGCGCCAAAGCACATTTTTTATGACATAACTGTGAACCCCCGGCATTGTATAATTTTTTTCTGTTACATACGACATATGGACGACAAGTGTTTAACGTCCAATCGATATCGAGGTAATTAGAGACGAATTAGGGAGGGATGAGGGAGGAAATCAGCCATGAAAGGAACCGGCCGGGCATGTTTGCTTTTCGGCGATATAGGGAAATCACGGGAAACCTAAGCCTGGATGGTCAGACTGAGATTTGAACGTTGTCCTCCCGAATGCGTGTCCAGCTTGCTAAACGTGCGTCACCTCCCTAATTATAAAATGCTTTCACTAAAGGCCTCAAAAAACTTATCAGGAACGTCGGTGATTTACGGGGACGCTGGTGTCACAGGCTAATTGAGGAACAGACCGACTTCTTACCCAACAATGATTCACTGCTCTGTAGGATAACTGTTAGACAACTCCCAAAAGAAAGGGAGAAAAGGGATTTTCAAACGTTCACTGTGTATAACTGCTCTTCATTAGGACATGCACTTTCACTAATCAAAAATTACAGGATTTATGATATGCTTCGGCGTTGTCGTCTGAATACCCCGAAGCGCACCATTAATCAATCTGCGGAGACATCGCAGTGTAGGGTTTGTGAGTACATCTTGAAGGACTCTCTCTCCAGACTGATTTCGGCGAACACTCGCCATCATCAGTGAATTTTCTTTTATTTTAGAATACATGAAATATAGAATTCGTACATAATGGAATAAGTAAAAAAATCAGTAAACAGTTGATAAGCATCATAGCAGAAAATGTGAGCACACGAAAAAAAAACGGTTTGCGAAATGCCATTAGACTGAATATGCGAGGAGAAAAAAATTGCTTCTTACTGTCTTTGCAAAGATGTTTTACTTGTGATTATAGTAGGAAAGTATTGAAGTGTAATGTTCGAGATGGAAAAGTATAACTAATCTTTAAATATAGAAAAGGTCGTTAGAGAAAAGTGAATGGTACTCTCCATTCCCATTGCTATGCAGACACTGGACATTTATGGGGTGTCGCGTCGCATCAAGGACGGTGCGGCCTCGATTCTTGTAAAACTGTCACCGTTATGGTCAGCTATAGCGCGTAGTTTGTGAATGAATATATCTGAGCTGCAGTCCATTCGATCAGATTTTAAGAACGGACATTGTCCTTGGCGATGCCCTCATAAGGGAAATATAGACTCTGCTACTTCTTCCATCGTCCATCGATATCCATTTATTATTCTGTTGCACCCCTCTACTGCGCAGTAATTAGGACAGCGCTGCATCCCCGGACAGTAGAACAGTGGTTTACCAAGAGCTCCGCGAACATAAAGGTTCTCACCTGGCCTCCATAATCTACTGACCTGCTGTTGAACCTATCTAAGCTATTATTGAGCTAATTAAACTGCTTGGGACGCTACTGTGATGAGTCTTCGTTCTGCTAGTGGTTTTGAGCGGTCGTGGAACAGCGTGGCTTGTGGAGTCAATGCCATGGCGAGTCGACACGTGAGGTGCTGCACGCTACTGGGAAAGTCTGTTCCAGTTGATCGTCGGCATAGTTGTCCCTAAGGGCACAATTCTAGAAGCTGCTCGGCAGTTCACTGACAACCAGTGTCATAGTCCAAACGATTCTTACGAATAGTGTACTGTACGGAAGAAGATATCATAGGATTAGAAACAACTGGTATCGTGTTACACTTTTTACAGACAGAACGATGGTGTACGAGCGTCGTCTGCTTCCTAGGTAACGTAGATGCGGCTTGGTGAGTTTATAAGATTCGTCGTCTACAACTGAATGAAGGGCTTTAGTACTGGTACTTTGATCCCAAAATGAGCTCGTGTACATTTTACAGTGACGCTGAAATAACCGCCGAGCGCCCTGTTATCGCTCTTTAAATTTGACCATTGCTCGCTCATAAACGATAACAATGTTATATTACCGTTAGTAACGCATTAGCAATAGTCAAACATATATGCGCTACTATCGACATTCTGTGAGCGCCGCTTAACTATATATTGTTTCTCTTAAGCGATAGCTTCCATTTCACCACCAAACTGTCTAGCAGGAAATAGCACAACCCGCATCGCTATTTGATAAACGTCTGCTTACGACTTAAATTCAAAAATTCATATCAGTTGAATGCTTATTTCAACACTTTCTCGTTGAAAGATTCGCACCTAAAAGACAAAACTTGCACAAGTCATGCCAGCACCCAAGAAAGGAAACAGGAGTAATCCACTGATTTACAGACCCATATCACTCACGTCGATTTGCAATAGGATTTTGGAACATGTACTGTATTCGAACATCATGAATTACTTCCAAGAAAGCGATTTATTGACAAGTAGTACGGATTCTGAAAATATCGTTCTTTTGAAATACAGCTATTCTCACGAAGTAGGCCTAATGAGTGTTATCTACAGGAGATGTCAAATTGATTCCATATTTTTAGATTTCCAGAAGATTTTTGACACCGTTCCTGAGAAGTCTCTTCTAATCAAATTTCATGCCTACGGGGTATCGCTTCAGTTGTGCGACTTGACTCGCGAGTTCCTTTCAGAAAGATCACATTTCGTCATATCTGCCGGAAAGTCATTAAAAAAAAAACCAGAATTAGTATCTGGCTTTTCCCAAGGAAGTGTTCTAGGCCCTCTGCTGCTCCTGACCTAGATAAACGATATATAGGAGACAATCTGAGGAGCCCTCTTAGATTGTTTACAGATGATGCTGTCATTTATCGTCTTGTAAAGTCATCAGATGATCAAAACCAATTCCAAAATAATTTAGATAAGATATGTGTATGCTGCAAAAAGTGTCAATTGATTCTAAACAATGAAAAGTGTGAATAAAGAAATCCGCTAAATTTCGATTACGCGATAAGTTACACAATTCTAAAGGCTGTAAATGTAGCTAAGTACTTAGGGATTACAATTTCGAATAACTTAAATTGGGACGATCACATAGATAATGTAGCTTGGCAAAGCTGACCAAATACTTTGATTTATTGGTAGAACACTTGGAAAATGTAACTGATCTACTAAAGAGACTACTTACAGTACGCCTGCCCGCCCTCTGTAGGAATATTGCTGTGCCGTGTGGGATCCACATCAGATGGGACTGATGGAGTACATCGAAAAAGTTCAAAAAAGGGCAGCTCGTTTTGTATTGCGAAATAAGGGAGAAAGTGCCACGGATATGATACACAATTTAGGATGGCAATCATTAAAACAAAGGCGTTTTTCATTGCGACGGGATCATCTCGTGAATTTCAATAAACGACGTTCTCCTTCAACTGCGAAAATATTCTGTTGGCTCCCACCTATATAATGAGAAATGAACATGATAAAATAAGAGAAATCAGAGCTCACACACAGAAAGAATTAATAAATGTTCGTTTATCCCGCGCGCAGTTCGATAGCGTAACGGTAGAGAAATAGTTTGAAGGTGGTTGGATGAACCGTCTGCGAAGCACTTGATTGTGAATTGCGGACTGATAATGTAGATGTGGATGTAGGTTCTCGGTGACCAGATTTTGCCCTTTCTTGCTAAGTTTTTTATGGACGCCCCCGTCTACGGAGGTAAAAAGCCATGTTCACTAGCTGCACGCATTTGTTGGTTTGACGAACACTCAGGCTCCCTATCGCATCTCGATTGGCACGCTAAATATTCCTATGTAAATAACGTAGAAAATGTATGGGACTACTTGGAAGAGCGGGAGACACATAATAATAGACATCGCCGCGACTTGCTGGTTCTATGGATCTAACTGTCAATGATGGGCTTCAGATGAATATGACGTACGTAAACAAACTTGCGTACTTGCATCCTGGCTGAATTGAGGCCATTACCACGTCTAGATGTGTTTTTACACGGTGTTAAGCGTGATGTGTCTTGAGATGACTAATTTTTTTGCCCTACTAGGTTACGCTCAAAAGAAAAAGGCATCTCGACTTGTAGATGTATCGTGGATAAGAGGCCGACATATGAGTAATTCAGGTAAAATAGTTTTTGGACTGTTCGATACGTGAAACCAATATGCATACGGCCTCAGATTGTCTCCCCGACAATCAGATATTTGTGGTGCACGCCTCAAGGGAGTTGCTGCCGTGAATTTCAGCCAGCATCAGAGCAGTTGCGACTGTCACTCCCACCCTGCCGACCGCTCCACTTGCAGTTCCGGAGCACAGAGGAACTGGCGCAAGTTTCCTGGCGGCCACCACAGTAGCCTCCCACTTCCGAAGAGCCGGTCGCCTGGCCTCGGGCGGCGCGGCGTGGCGTGGCGTGGCGTCCCGCATTTGTTGTGCGACGAGCCATCGATCGGCGCCCTCGCAACGGAGCGCTATCGAGTGCGGCTGCCGGCCACGCGCGAGTGCGGCAGTCGCGGTCGACTCCATAAACTAGTCCCTCGGCGCAGCCCTTGACAAGACTTGTGTACGACTTGTTCCGCGCCAACAGCTGCCGCTTGTCAAGCCAGCTGTAAATTTGAGCCTTGTTGGCCTGAGGGAAGGTTCCAGTGTGGTTCTGTATACACATTCGTGTGTGCCAGAATAATAGTTTACCTAGTTATTTAACTTGTGATCAAATGTCGAAATAACAATAATCTTCCCCAGCGAAATTTTTAGTAACATAACGTAGGAAGTAGCAGTATTAAACTGGAGAAATGTGTCAAGCACCTGGCACCTGATTGACAACAATGGTTTGAGTAATGTTACGCTGAATTTATGATATATATAACAGAAGTGGAAGATAGCACACTATGAAACACTAGACCAATAATTATTAAACTTGTGAAGACATTCATCATCATTTTGAGCCTGTGCGATCTCCGACGGTACGAATATATTCGTCTATTTTTTGTGTCATAGAAGAAAACAGTATGCGAATGTCATCTTGAGGAATTTCTTGCTATGGTAGAAATCCTTGCTGTCTCAATTCATGATGGTTACTCAGTGGAATGAAAGTATACTTCTTCCCATCGGATCTTACTCATATTTTTTGGGTGACAAATCAGGGTATCTGGCAGGTCAACCAACCACCCGCGTGATACTCAACGTGTTAGTGGTGTGAAATGCGATGTTGGTTCGCCATTATAGTGCTGAAATATGCCGTTCGGTACTGTGGTCATGAAGAGTTTGACAGCAGGTTTTACCCTTCTTGTCACATACTGGTGAGCATTCAGGCTCCCTTCATCAGTTACTAATTCAGTACTTCTGTCACATCCAATAGCTCCCCAAGTCACGATTCCAAGAGTTTGTTTGGTATGGGTCTCAGGAATCGCTGCTCCGTGTGAAATTTCACCAGATCGCCTAAGGAAACATTTGTGTCGATCTAACCGCCACAAATAGAAGCAAAGCTCGCACCAGAACTCGGCGGAATGCTAGCCACCGCCCCAGGTGACACTGGCTCTACACTGTCAGAGTCCCTGTTTGTGGTGTGGCATCAGCAGTAAACAGCACATGGCAGCTCGAGATCTCAACCGAGCTTCAAGTAGGAGTTCGCGACGGTTTGAAGTCACTCTCTCCCTGTAACCTCTGCCCGGATTTCAGCTTCTGCCATCAATTTTTTCGTCAGGCACTCGAAGTTGCCACCCTCTCAGCCTGAGCCCATCTCGTCAACACTCTTTTCTGCATTCATTGCATACAGCCAAGTGTACGTACGGTATGTCAGTACGAAGTTATCAAATGTTTCATACCAGTTCTTCTATCTGTCCGAAAAATGGCGATAAGCTGTAGGTGCACGTCCACTAGGCAAGCTATTTTGCGATTTCCACTTGAAAAGGGCCATTTAATTCAGATATACACCTTAGCCATCGTGTACTCTCACCTTTCACCTTACATATATTTGTGAGAGTAAAGATCGCTTGATTTTACGGCCTTTATTCCAAATACTAGTTTCGACAGAATCGTTCTGTCATCTTCAGATTGGCGTTACACTGTATGAAAAGAAAGTAGGCCATCGGTAATCTGCACAAGATAATAACCAGTTTTTGGGAAGACTCAAACGGTACAAAAACTTTTACATGCCTTTGAATATATGTTCACATACATGTGTCGTCCATAAGAAAAAAACACATGGTTTGCCATTTATAAAACAGAATGCTCCCAGATGGGTTGTCTAATGAATAAAAGGTAAAAGTACAACATCCATAGCAGCAGTAGAGTTAAAACTAAACGCCATGTTGACGACCTCACATGGACTAAACTGAGGCGCCGCAGTGCCCTTGTGACTAGCCGTGTAGACGTCAGGTGGCGCCATCGTATTAATCGGTGATATATTGAAATATTTTGAAATTAGGCCAAAAAAAAATTTTTTATGCACAATTTAAAAACATTCTATAGACTAAAGGAACCACTAAGGTAAATCTTTACGCCTGATGTGGCGCATTTCACCGTTATAAATTACATGTATGGAAAACGTAATGGTAACAAACATTTATAATCCTCCTAGACTGTCATCATGTGCTACAACGCGCTCAGTACTCCGCAATATCCGATGAGTTCGTCCACTGTACATGACAATCTTTTTATTTACATCCTGTACATACCATTCACTGATCCAGCCAAGCCTAATCATACAAAAAATTATTGTACGCACCGTAGAACAATAAATCCAAAAAGCAGGGGGGTGGGGTAAGAGGATGGGTGGATAGCGGGGTAGGAGAAAGGGCGGCCCTTGGGGGGAGATAGTGGAAAGGAGGCAATGAGGGAAGGGGTAGCGGGAAGGGGAAGGAATCCTACAGGGTTAGGGAAATGTATAGGAGGAGGGGCAGAAAGAGGATGGGTGGAGTGGGGTGGTGCAAGGTTAAAAATTGTTTGTTATGGCAAGAATAAAGGGGAGTTGGAAATTTGGGGTGGGGGTGAAAAAATGAAAAAGTGGGGTGGGAGTTGTGGGAAATAAAGAGGGGGTGGTCTCTGATAGAAGACTGCATGTAAATTTTGTGAAGGGGCAGCAGGGAGTGGAGGAGGGGGTCTCAGTTTCACAATATATCTTCAAAACTATTAAAGGAACTGTTAATTTTTTACTCTTAGGTGGCAATATTTTCGTAATGTGTTCAGTTTCATAGACTGTATGGTTGGAGAGTCGTAAATGCTCACCAAAAGTTGTTTTATTGTGATTACCCATATGCTCACCAAATATTTGCCGGTCTGCCCTACAAAGAAACTGTCACTCCCCTCCCCCCACAATGTGATAGGTACACAACTGATTTGCTACATAAATCGCGGGGTGATACACTATTATGGTGAAGTATAAATTGTATCTTATGACCCATACTAAAAGCTGCTATAACATTTGTCTGAAACAGTTCCTTGGTTCCTTGGTAGGTCATTGGCATGTACTTGGTTTTAACCAGCAAACGTGTTTCATTTTTGATCTGGTTCCTTTTAATTGTTATATTTAATTCATATACTAAGGATGACTCAGATTCATTTCTAATGGCAGTGTATCTCAAAACAGTAAGTTCATCAATTGCTGGTTGTTCTAAGGGGAGATTCAAAAGTCTATATATCATTGAACGAAAATATGCTTTTTTATAGCTAGATTGGTGACACGAGTTGGCGTTAATTACCAGATCAGTGGTACATGGTTTCCTGAAGCTCTGAAACGAACTACCACAACTACCACTGTCAATGGTCAAACCCAAAAAGTTACCTTTGTCATTATCCTCAAATTCAGCAGTGAACGGCGTGCTTCTGTGCATACCGCTGAAGTCCTGTAAATAAACATCTACATATTTTTATCACCTTGGATTAGAGCTATAATGCCATCAACATACCGCATAAAATATTCTTGTGTACTCGGTATTGGGTAAATAATTTTTTGTCAAGGTCGTTGACGAAAATATGTACCAAGGTTCCCGCAAGACAATTCCCCATGAGCAAACCTTTTTCTGGGTAGTAATATTTATCGTTAAATTGGAAATAGTTGAAAGACAATGGCAACTCTAAAAGTTCTATTAATTCTATTGCTTCTTTCATCTTTAGGGATGAATTTTCCCAAACTGAAAATAAGCTTTCGTAAGGATGAAATCTGGATCTAACAGGCCTGCAATTTCTGGAGTATTTGTTTGGCAGCCTTCGGTCAAGGTGGTCATGATGTAACGGTTTTCACTTCAATCAGTGTATACAGGGTGAGGCAGAACTCGATTGACAAACTTTCTGAGGTTGTTCAGGGGTACTTTCTGAGTATTATGGTATAAGAGACCCATGGTCTTCGGCGCCTCGTTACAAACTAATAATGTAATTATGATTCACTCGGTGTTTCACCGTAGTCACCCTCTGTGAAAATACCTTCACAGCAGTGAAGAATCCCATAAAGTGCATTAGCCAAAACGTACCCCTCACAATACACAGTAATACAACAGCCCTCAAACGAAATAATGTACTGTGGCGTGGCTACCGTCGCTGTGAGAAAGGCTCAGCATAGCGTCGTTGTGCCACTCTTCCATTGTATTCGGTGAACCGGACACCAGCTGTGTGTAGGCCAACTCTTCGTCAGTAAACGTAGCCGTATAGCCGAGTATCACTGTGAACGTATGACTAACACTGCCGGAAAAACAAGTCGAAGACAGGAACGAGCAGTACTGAATACAAGCTTAAAGATGAAGAGTAAAATGTGTACCACCGTTGTCAACAGCAGCTACTGTGAGCGAATGGAAATCAGACACACAGCTCATATTGTAGCCACTTGCTCTGATGTGCCCTGTTTCCATTGGAACACAGATACGAAGCTAATTGTGGCAAGGAACCAAACGAAATGCAATAACTTTGTAACGAGCCACGGGAGCGTGGTTCCCTTCTACCAAAATACTCAGAACGTGTCACTGAACAACCTCTGAAAATATGTCGGTGTTCTGGTTCACACTGTACAAATATAGCCCTGAAGTGTTTCCTCCTTCATACTCGGAATGTTTTGCTGGTTGAGTTTACCCTAAATATGCGACTGTTATCTTGTTACATGTGTAACAGTTCTCGCACTGCATTGAACATCGATTAGGGAAAGCGATTTCTGTCGCAAACTGTTCGTCTCGACATCTCAGATCTGGAAGGAATCGTAAGGACCTAGTCGCATGCTACAACTTTATAGCTACCCGTGAAGTATATCCGGAACTCGATAGGAGAACCTCGCAAACGAAAGAGAGGTGCCTGTTTCCACGTCTCGATCCAGCATGCTGTTTGCATTGCCCACAAACATTTATTTTCAAGCAATCCTTGAAGATGAACGTCTGCTTATTTTTAAGCGTTAGTGTAAAGCAGAAGTTGCTGACGTATGCGGATGACGCAGCAGTGTGTGAATTTCTAAAGATATAAGAGTTATTTTATCACTATTGTATCACTGAGTACTTGAACGCAGATGCGATGGCACCGTGTGCATTTAGCTGCTAGCAAACATTATTAGGTTTCATACAACGGTTCTATTACGATGCACACAGCTCTTGGTATTTCCAGTAGATTTGTTACTGCTCATATTTATAGGGGGAATTTCTTTGATGCTTGTGTACATCCTTACAAAGTGGAGTGGGTCATCGTCTTAACCTACAATACAACAGCGTTTTTCTCGTGGTTTGATATCATTGTCAGAGAACAGTTCTGCTCGTGAAATGCCCAGATCCATCTTCTAACCTGCCTCCGTAGAGCTGAGTTTGCCAAACTGCGTCCCTTGAAATACTGGCGTTCCGCGGGAAGTGTATAGGTGCTGCGTGAAAAACTATTAATAACATGGCGGTTTTTTCGACATTTTTCTTACTTTTCAAAGATTTTCTTATGATTTGTATGCTATTGGTTATGATTTAAAACTGAAGTAATCAATGAATAAAACAAGTTTTTCTCGTTTCATTAAAACTTTTATTACTCTTCAAAATAAACTTTTCCCACAATAATACAAGGATTCTCTAAGTGTTCCGTCCGAGTTGACAACCACTGCCGTAGAGCATGTTGATGCTAATACCCCTCCACAGAGGTTCGACGCACTGAGACAATGTACTGGTACGTTTTACTTATGCCGATTCGTATGTCTTACGTATTGGCTCAGTTTCATTGCAAGCAACACTCAACATTCTAAGTTACCGTTATTTTCCTCTTATTTTGTGAAAGACACTGCACTTAGTGTGTGATCTCTTGAAATTTACTCCATTCAGTGTCGTACGTATTTATGCTACAGTAAATGATGTGTGCTAATACAATATTGGACTCCAGCCACGTTTGCAACAAATGGTCCACACTTTCGGGGTGACACAGTGACTCTCATTCTGGAGGGTGGCGAATCAAATCCCCGCTCGACCATCGCGATTTAGGTTTTCGTAAATCGTTCAAGACAAATGCTGGTGTCACTCGCTTGAAAATAACGTAACAGAGTCCCTTCATCATCCATTCCCAATCCGAGCATGTGCTCTGCCTTTTAAATAACGTCTCTGCCGACGTGGCGTTGAACCATTATCTCCTTTCTTTTTATATTACAACTTCATCAGTGGGATTTCCATGTACATTTGTATTCCACAAACCACCTTATGTTAAAACTCTAATCTTCCTTCCTTCCTCTCTCCTTTCGTCTCTCTCGACGCGAATTCGAGTAACGGCCCCAGTCTCCATGGGCAGGAAGGGCCGAGCAGTTAACACGTTCTGCTAAGCGCGAAGACTTAACAGTTACTGGTGCTCTACAGCGCATCGATCGAGACGGTGGAAAGAAACTTGTGGAGAAAGTATTAACACGGCCCAAAATCCCCACCCTTGACGCAATTTTTCGCACTTCCCTTAAGTCACTTTATGAAATACGGTAACAGTTCCTCCAACAAGACCGCGATTCGTTTGTGTTAGCTCTGGCTGTTCTCATTTTCGTCGGTATGTCATTAGATAAGACGGTTGAAAGTATTAATCTTCAGCAAAATTGGTTCTCCTTTTAGTACTATGACTTGATAGAAACCTTATTAAAATAGACTACTGGTCATTAAAATTGCTACACCACGAAGATGACGTGCTACAGACCGTCAGACTGTTTGCAAACTGCAGCACACACAACGCGTTCTTCTTTCATACTACAAACTGAGAAGACGCACGGAGAGTTTTTGAAACTCTAGGCGGCGCCCATTCAAACAACACACATTTCTTTGGCGGCGCGTCCCATGTTTAGTAATTATTACCGTCCAAAATGAGGTCATTCCTTTTGAAACACCTTGTATTTCATTTAACAATAAGACGTTTCGCATTTTTACCAAATTTCCACCTACTAAGAATACCCTCATTTTCAAGCAATTGGTTATTAACTATCGTTACTCGGTATTTGTTAATCAACGTTTCAGTGTGATATAATATAGAATTCAACTAAAAGTAAAGAAGACAGCGTTTAGCGAGAATTGAATCAGCAACCTGGCGATTACTGGGCTCCAACGCCGCACTCTTGCCCATAAGCAGTTACGTTAAATCGCTCTAAATTTATTATATTTAACTGCGCTCTTAAACGTTCAAAGTAGATTTTTTCGAGTTTTTTTAGAAAGTGTGCTTATGGAAATTGATGTCCGGACACTGATCTTCTCACATTAGAAGTATGAAGAAAATCTTTGTGGACAATTCAATCCGTGCGGCCCCTTCTCTACCATCCTGATTTAAGTTTCCGTTATTCCCCTATATGCCAACTTAGAAATTCAGTAGGATCGCGACCGGTTAACTATTCTATTCTTGGCCAACTGAGCTGCTGTTGCTCGATCACTGCGTTAAACTAGAGTCAAAAGCAGCACTACTGGTCGTAGTTAATATCGCCAGGTCTAGAGTAGCCGCGGCTGAATTTCGACTCTTTAATCTGTAACCTTAACGTGTCAGGCACTTTAACAGAGTTGACACACTGACTCTCCCAGCTTGCTGTGTAGTGGCCATTGGCCTGTGCCTCGTGTTCCCTGCAGTATTAACCACCAGCGTGGAGTACTTGGGGAGTTAGCGCGGCGATCCTGAGCGCCGAGTGTTGTGTGTCCGCTCGGCTGCTGTCGGTACAACTCCCATGTGCGGCAGAACAGGCCAGCCGGATGAGCGGTTATCAAGTGTCGGCTTTGAGCCTCGCCGGACACGCCTCTTCTGCACTGCCTCTGACAGACGCGCCTTTGTGTCTGCCTCTGCAGTACACGCTGTTACTCCGAATTTAGCTCTCAATACAAACGGCTTCTGTCGAAAAATAGTAGTGTTGTGCGCTGCAATGTGCTTGCAGTAGTTGTTGCAGCAAGGAGGCTAAACGGTATCCCCCTATATATGCCTGTTGTTTGATTTTCTGTGTAGATGATTCCTTCACATTCTCTGACGTAATTAATGTTATTGACTAAATTCGTTGCTGAGACACACAGTCGATTGCTGCATGTAATCTCCGGCACCAATTACTTCTGTTGTGTAAATTCAAACACTCTAATAGAAGCCAACAAAAAAAAGTAGTAGTTGTATATTTATAATATGTAATTCGTTTTGATTCATTCGTTGTCTTCTCGGCGAGCAGTTCCTTTCTGTCATCATTTCCTGCTATCCGTTTCTTTCTTTTACAGATCTTTTTGTCTTCTCCCACTGTTCATTGCACTTAATGCCTGACTAATTCGTCCCCACTTGTTCAGTCTTCATCGCACCCACTTTCCACAAGTATCTGCCCTTTCTATGTCCTTTCTCTGTGCCAAAGTTCCTGCAGTTTTCAACGTAACACACAACACAAATTATTTATAAGATATTTCCTCAGACTGAAGTCAATAATGGGGCAAAAATATACTCCTGTTCTTTATAAACAGGAAACTTTTCCTGCGTACATCCGTCTCTTTTAATTTCTAAATTTTTTGTTCTTGGATATATTCCAGTTCTTCCATATTCAATATTATTTCTTCTTTTACTGTTTGATAGCTTTTGTTTTCGTGACTTCGATATTTATTACTTTAGCATTTCCATAAGTGACTACTGTTGCCGTCATTTCCGGAACTTCTTTTTACTGTTTGGTAAAAGGATCATTTGCCTGACCCCCAGATATTTAATATCGAATTTACGTTCGTTGGTCTTGATTGTAAGACTGGTGGCCACTATTCTCGTGATTTCCACGTCTATAACGAGAAGTTTAGATATTACTCAGGGTTACGTTTTTAATACGAAACATATCGCTGTTGAAATGAGCACAGTTCATAGAATATACTGTTTTGTCCCACGACTAAGTTTTACATTGTCTCGAGAGCAAAATTGGTGGAAACATTTCGTGAGCGCCAGGAGTAACCTTCCCGGAGTACTGAAGGCACCCAGAAGCCGAGAGTTCGCACAAAAATCAATCGGTGACAAATATTACAAATGTGTCAGTTACATCGTCCAGTTCTTGTTTTTTCGTGATTTAGTGGCACACTGATGCTTCCCTTTCTTTACTTTTTTCCCTTCTTCGATGTGTAGATGTTTCAAACGTTAGGTTTCCTATACGAAGCCGCGTGTACTGTGTATGTTGCTGGTTTCGTGTGTAAGCATATACACTCGACGGTCTTCGATACCTGGCCCCATTTCTATGGGCTCCTCTGCTCCACGTTTCAGCACTTCATTTCAAAGCCACGATGCATGTTCATACAGTGAATAGAACACTGAAATCGTCTCAATTGTGTTTGTCGTAGTTTCGTTACAACAAATTATTTTCGTCTATAGTTAAACTGGGAATTAAAGAAAAGTACCTAGCAAAGTGGTTCAGTGGTCAGCACACTGGACTCGTTTTTAGGAGGACGTCGGTTCAGCTCCCCGTGTGGCACTCCACATATTCGTTTACTGTGATTTCCCTAATTCGCTTAGAGCAAATTCCGAGATGTTTCCTTTGAAAAAGGGAACGGCCAATTTCCATCGTAATACTTCCGCAATCGGAGCTTGTGTTCCGCCTCTAATGACCTGGATGTCGACGGGACGTTAAACTCTTTAATTTCCTAAGTTCTTTCTTTCCTTTAAACAATCACACTGAAGATTGCGTTCGAAATTAAAGAATTTGCGTGTTGATTAATCATAGGTCACGTCACGTATTGAGGAAAGTATACATTATGACCACATGCTTAATTGCTTGCTTGTCCGTGTTTGGAACTACATCAGTGATTGTGCGTATCAGGGATCCGACAGTTTGTTGGTAGGTTTGTGGAGGGGCGTGGCGTTAGAGGTCTACGCACAGGTCATATAATTCGCTTAAATAAATGGCCGCTTATTTGCGTACGCGGTGATGACGAAAATTTCTGTTCCGACACTGACAATGTTGAGTGTTTATGGAAAAAGTTCAAGGCAATCGTAAAATGCGTTTTAGACAGGTACGTGCCGAGTAAAACTGTGAGGGACGGGGAAAACCCACCGTGGTACAACAATAAAGTTGGGAAACTACTGCGAAAGCAAAGAGAGCTTCACTCCAAGCTTAAACGGAGCCAAAACCTCTCAGACAAACAGAAGCTAAACGATGTCAAAGTTAGCGTAAGGAGGGCTATGCGTGAAGCGTTCAGTGAATTCGAAAGTAAAATTCTATGTACCAACTTGACAGAAAATCCTCGGATGTTCGGGTCTTACGTTAAATCAGTAAGTAGCTCGAAACAGCATATCCAGACACTCCGGGATGATGATGGCATTGAAACAAAGGATGACACGCGTAAAGCTGAAATACTAAACACCTTTTTCCAAAGCTGTTTCACAGAGGAAGACCGCACTGCAATTCCTTCTCTAAATCCTCGCACAAACGAAAAAATGGCTGACATCGAAATAAGTGTCCAAGGAATAGAAAAGCAACTGGAATCACTCAACAGAGGAAAGTCCACTGGACCTGACAGGATACCAATTCGATTCTACACAGAGTACGCGAAAGAACTTGCCCCCCTTCTAACAGCCGTGTACCGCAAGTCTCTAGAGGAACGGAAGGTTCCAAATGATTGGAAAAGAGCACAGGTAGTCCCAGTCTTCAAGAAGGGTCGTCGAGCAGATGCGCAAAACTATAGACCTATATCTCTGACGTCGATCTGTTGTAGAATTTTAGAACATGGTTTTTGCTCGAGTATCATGTCGTTTTTGGAAACCCAGAATCTACTATGTAGGAATCAACATGGATTCCGGAAACAGCGATCGTGTGAGACCCAACTCGCTTTATTTGTTCATGAGACCCAGAAAATATTAGATACAGGCTCCCAGGTAGATGCTATTTTTCTTGACTTCCGTAAGGCGTTCGATACAGTTCCGCACTGTCGCCTGATAAACAAAGTAAGAGCCTACGGAATATCAGACCAGCTGTGTAGCTGGATTGAAGAGTTTTTAGCAAACAGAACACAGCATGTTGTTATCAATGGAGAGACGTCTACAGACGTTAAAGCAACCACTGGCGTGCCACAGGGGAGTGTTATGGGACCATTGCTTTTCACAATATATATATAAATGACCTAGTAGATTGTGTCGGAAGTTCCATGCGGCTTTTCGCGGATGATGCTGTAGTATACAGAGAAGTTGCAACATTAGAAAATTGCAGCGAAATGCAGGAAGATCTGCAGCGGATAGGCACTGGGTGCAGGGAGTGCCAACTGACCCTTAACATAGACAAATGTAATGTATTGCGAATACATAGAAAGAAGAATCCTTTATTGTATGATTATATGATAGCGGAACAAACACTGGTAGCAGTTACTTCTGTAAAATATCTGGGAGTATGCGTGCGGAACGATTTGAAGTGGAATGATCATATAAAATTAATTGTTGGTAAGGCGGGTACCAGGTTGAGATTCATTGGGAGAGTCCTTAGAAAATGTAGTCCATCAACAAAGGAGGTGGCTTACAAAACACTCGTTCGACCTATACTTGAGTATTGCTCATCAGTGTGGGATCCGTACCAGATCGGGTTGACGGAGGAGATAGAGAAGATCCAAAGAAGAGCGGCGCGTTTCGTCACAGGGTTATTTGGTAACCGTGATAGCGTTACGGAGATGTTTAATAAACTCAAGTGGCAGACTCTGCAAGAGAGGCGCTCTGCATGGCGGTGTAGCTTGCTCGCCAGGTTTCGAGAGGGTGCGTTTCTGGATGAGGTATCGAATATATTGCTTCCCCCTACTTATACCTCCCGAGGAGATCACGAATGTAAAATTAGAGAGATTAGAGCGCGCACGGAGGCTTTCAGACAGTCGTTCTTCCCGCGAACCATACGCGACTGGAACAGGAAAGGGAGGTAATGACAGTGACACGTAAAGTGCCCTCCGCCACACACCGTTGGGTGGCTTGCGGAGTATAAATGTAGATGTAGATGACGCCCGATAGTGACCCAGGTGAGTTTCACAGGACCACGCCAGGCGAATTTGGTCGGAAAAACATCAACGTGAATTCACTGTAATGCTCCTCAAACCACTGTAGCAAGTTTCTGGCTCCGAGACACGGATAGTTATACTGCTGAAAGATGACATCGCCGTCGGGGAAGACATCGAGCATGAAGGAATGTAGGTGGTTCGCAGCTATCAGCGTAGTTTCTTGGATTGCTACCGCAGCGCAGGAGAATGTCTCCCACGGCATAATACTGCTCCCGTCAGCCTGCATCTGTGGCGCGCTGCCGGCCGCGGTGGCCGAGCGTTTCTAGGCGCTTCAGTCTGGAACCGCGCGACCACTACGGTCCCAGGTTCGAATCGTGCCTCGGGCATGGATGGGTGTGATGTCCTTAGATTAGTTAGGTTTAAGTAATTCTAGGGGACTGATGACCTCAGATGTTAAGTCCCGTAGTGCAAAGAGCCATTTGTGGCGCGCTGCACGTTTCGAGCCGCCGTTCACCTCGATGACGGCGATTGTCGAGACGACCATCGACCTAGTGTAGCAAAAGTGTGATTGGCCCAAAGAGCAGACACTTTCCATTGTTCTACGGCCGAATCCCGATGGTCCCTTGCCCACTGCAATCACACTTGACGATGTAGTTGGATCAACATGTGAATACTTACGGGTGGTCTACTGCGGAGCTCCATTTTCCGGTGTTGCTCTGAAACATTTGCGCGTGCACCAGCATTGTGCTCTTTCGGCAGAGATGTCTCAGATCACCATCTATCGTTCTTTACAGAGCAGACAAGCTTCCGAACCGCGCGATCTGTGAAGAGTTAGCCCCTAATGGTAGTTTCACTGTCTTTCTAACTCTCTCCGTAGATATTCACGACATAGTACGTGAACATGCGACCAGCTTCGCCGTTTTCAAGATAGTCGTTCACTGGCTCTGCATAATAATAATCTGCCCGTTGTCAAAGTCGCTTATCTCAATGGATTTCCCCATTTGCAGCCCATATCTTGGTTAGGGTGAACCCCCTTCCGTGTCTGCTCTGCTTACATACTTTTGTGTCCTCCCCGATAGCTGAATAGTCAGCGTGACGGAATCCCGTCCTAAGGGGCCCGGGTTCGATTCCCAGCTGGGTCGAGGATTTTCTCCGCTCAGGGACTGGGTGTTATGTTGTCTTCTTCATCATTTGATCCCCTTCCGGCGTGCAGGTCGCCCAATGTGGCGTCGAATGTACCTGCACCAAGGCGGCCGGACCTGCCCCGCCAGGGGCCTCCCGGCCAAAGACGCCAAACGCTCATTTCCGTTTTACATACTTTAGTTACCGCGTCACGTCCCCGCAACGCCCCCAGGCGGCTTCCAACGTCGTAGTGTGCAGTGGTTATAATGTTTTGGCTCATCAGTATATACATCTGCCGAAGTACCTCCTCTGCAATCTGGAATATTCATCAGCATTTTGTATGCAAGCAGTCGCCGCCGCCGCCGCCGCCGCCGCCGTCGTCGTTGTAGTAGTAGTAGTAGTAGTAGTAGTAGTAGTTATCGTAGTTGTCATCTATTGTGATGAGGGTGCAACAGGTAGTCGGACGCGACCTTCCATGGTGATCCATCCCGGCATTTGCCCCAGGTGTTACGAGGAAACCATAGAAAACTTAAATCATTATTGCTGATCGAGGTCAGGGCCTCTATCCTTCCGAACACAAGGCCAATGTGTTTAAAACAATGCAACCTGTATCGATTTATCCATTGCGTACAATACTGGTTCGTTGATTGATACATTCTTGAAAATAAGTTCCAGAATGAGATTATTTAGTAGTTGTATTAGGCTGGTGTTATACTGTTCAAGACTATGACGATAATATTTGGTTTCCATCTTGTGTACCCCACTTCCCATTTGCTTCTATAAAAAATCTGTCATCCATGATAAGTGAGATCTTGAGTCAGTAAAAGGGTAAGACGGTAGTGTTGACCAACGCAGAGGTTTGGTGTGAAGTTCTGCAGGAAAATAAATATTTTATTCGAGGTTACGCATGTAATACGAAACATATTGCTGTTTAAAGGAGAACATTGCAGTTCAGAGAATATGCTCTGTGTTGTCACATGGCGGAAGTTTACCTTGCCTAGTAAGCAAAGCTGGTGAAACATATCGTGAGCGCGGGAGCAATCTCGCCTTGAGTACTGAAGGAAGGAAAAATGCAGAAGCTGGGAGTTCTCAAAAAAGGCAGTCGATGGCAAGTTTTATTAGTGGGTCAGTGCGTTTTATTATTATTATTTACTTGTGTTACATTTTTTGACAAACCCATACTCTGTTACCTAAGTAGACCCCCACCTAGCAAAACGTATTCCATTTCAAATAAGTTTTAGTAATCTCCTAAAGAAATATATTCTGCAATTCTATTCCTTGACAGATTTGATGTTTATTCTTCATTGGTAAATAGAAATTCTGTCCAGGCCTTGTGCTACATCCATGGCTAAAACAATTTACGCAGTAATTATGTAGGTCGTTTTGTGTGTGTAATTGACTTGTCAATCTACTGACGTGGTGCAGTTTAAGTCTTAAACATGTACATATTTTTCCAATGAACGCGATTACTATTTTGATTATTTTTCTTGAGACTATTTTCTGCAGTCTGAAACTTTGTTCATATTTTCTGCGTTTGTTCCACGGGAAAGTATTCAATACTGTTAACTTTTAATTTTGTATGTTATGAATCATGTTCGAAACTTCTAGACTACCAGCAGTGTGCTCTACAAAGCAGGTAGAGGTATGCCACAGGAAGGAGAGTTGCTCACTTTTGGAATGTCGCTTTTGTTTCCACGGAATGACGTATTCTCTCTGAGGACAAATCTGCTGTTGTTATGGCATTCATGTACTGATTTCTTACCTCATTCTAACGTTTTCATGTAGAAGGCACCTCATCGTCTGTTTACCATTCTGATAGCGAGTTGGAGGTTATGACCATCTCACATTCAGGTTTATATTTAAACTTTTCTCATTCGGGTCCCTTTATTATTATTATTATTATTATTATTATTATTATTATTATTATTGTTCTAGTAGTAGTAGTAGTAGTAGTAGTAGTAGTAGTAGTAGTTGTAGTAGTAGTAGTTTTTGTCGTCGTAGTCATCTTCAGTCCAAGACTGCTAGGTGCAGCTCACCACGCTACTGTGTACTGTGCAAGCCTCATGATCTACTAAGTGTTGCAACCTACATCCTTCTAATCTGCTTCAAGTGCCACAAATTTCTTGTCTCCCCAATTCCAGTCAGTACCTCTTCATTAGTTACCCAATCTATCCATCTACCCATCTAATCGTTAGCATTCTTCTGTAGCATCACATTTCAAAAGCGTTCATTCTCTTCTTGTCTGAAACTTTATTAACCACGTTTCGGTTCCATAGATGCGCCACTCCATACAAATACCTCCAGAAAAGTCTTCTATCATTTAAGTCTGTATTCGATTGTGGCAAATTTCTCTTCTTCAGAACTCTTTTCTTGCTATAGCCAGTCTAAATTTTATTTGTTTTTCGTTTTGCAGTTCCTCTACAACGGTTGATACGCAATAAAAGCATTAAACCACTCGTAATGGTGCAGTCAGCTTTCTTATTACGTTTTTCATATGCAGCAGCTAAAGCTATTCAACATTTCATCTGTTGCAAACTAAATAACGGACGGTGATATTTTATTTGGGTATAGTATCATTTCCTAAATAGAGTACCTGGTGAAACTTCTGTGTCTCTAGAATCAAAGTTCAATATTTCAATGAATAACAATATTTACATACCACACAGTCTGCATACAAAATTTACAGCATTTACAGTGGGTCCAGTTGCCAGTGCTGTGAAGTGATTCACTTTAGAAAAAAAGTGTATGATATTTTCTTCTGCTCCCCCTCCCCCACCCCTTTCTGTTCAGTATTTGCTGTATTTGTCCTGCCTGGACAAAATATCGTGACTGTCACCAGTTCAGAGAATGGTTTCTCTTCCCTAAGAATTAAATCTTCCAGGCCCACTGCATTTCATAATTTTCCATCCTGTATATCTTGTTGAAGACTGAAATTTTTGCTACTATGGGTCAAACTCCAACCACAGATGAAGGAATGTTCGTTCAGCTTACAACTTAATGTATAGACTGTGTATTAACAAGTTCAGTATCTACAATACCTATTATTATTATGTGTATTTATACCAACATTTGATATGGATTAACGATGTAGCACTTGCAGCATCAAGCAATAGAATTAAAGATAACTGTTCCATTTATTTCATAGCCGTAGCTATCATGAGCTAGTTCGTACCATATATTTATATGAACAACGCTTTTTAGCCGGCAGTATGTAGTTCACAAATTCGGCATATTTCCGCGCGGGGAAGCAATTTATGCGCTATTGATGCACGGCGTGTGAATAAATTGAAAATGAGTACCGGCGTTTGATTCGCGGTTTCTTCCCGATTAGAACTGTTGCTGGGTTTCTGTTCCCTCATTAGGAAGTCCTTGACACAGAGTTTTTGCCTTTTATGAATCCAGATCGATAAGTGATTAAAACGTCCCACTCGTCTGATCAGGTTTCGTGACAGTTCTCATGACGTGTGTGGAGATAATAGCTCTGTTGGCCGTTATTGTTTTGTTCATCCTGTGCGATTCTGCATAGGTGCAGAGATGCATTGGTTCATTTGTAAAACTGTTACAGTTCTTCTTCTGTTCACCACTTGACGATCGGTACTGGTTATTATTTTCGGGTTAACGTTTCATTGCCATTGCCATCGCCACCTGCCCGTCGTCGCAGTCAGCTTTCACTACAGAGGACTTTACACGCACTGACGCTGTAACCTCGACGTAAAAAGCCGATGCGCTGATGATAGTACGTTTGACATTGATAGTATATAGAGATAGTGGTATAGCGGGTGAATTACATGTTTGCTGTTGCTTCGTTCAACATGGAAATTATGGAGCTATGTAGAGTTTTGTTATGTACATACAAAACCGTTTGAAATATCGGTTGATTCAATGGAGACGCAAATTTTGATGTTTCTCTACCAGTGCCTCACTGTGGTTTGACCGACATTGTCGACTATTGTGTACAAACAACATGGTTCACTTATCTGAACCGTGAAAGATCTTTCACAGAATGTGGCGAGGGTGAACAGTTTGACGAATAAAGAGAAATGTAATTTCTGTGGAATGCAGAAGCGGCAAACAACTAATGCTGATTGTAGGTTTTGACAATAAAAAAAGTAATTGAGCTATTAGAGGTTTTCGTAGTGAAGTCTGGAAGACATATCCATGTATTTAGAAACGAAACGCTGTGTGTGTGTGTGTGTGTGTGTGTGTGTGATACAATGCCAAAAATTTAGGAAAACAGATTTTTCAAACATATCTTCATTTTGTAGCGCACATCTTTCTAAATGGTTTGACATATAATACATATGCTTTAGAGGAAATGTAAGAATGTTTTTCGGTCTTACGTGTCCCAAAGCGAAGTGTCACTCCTGTTCCCACAGCATTCTTCTATCGTACGTCACTCTATTTCGCTCTGTGGAATTCAAACATCTATGTTTTTGTAATGCAAGCCTTCAAATCTGTATTAAGGACAGTGGAAATCAAAATGTCCTGTGGTGCCTCTCCTACTCCCAGTCGGGTAGGCCGGTTTGATATACTATCCCCCTTTAGGAGGGGGGGGGGGGGGGAAGCTCACAATTGATACTGGGTGGGATTATTTGTGACCGAGAGAATAAGAACTCCTTTCTCTTTTGTGCGACATAAAATTAAGTACAGAGAAAATAAAACCTGTAAAGACAAGAGTCAAGCAAGACAGTGCACATTTCTTCAACCCTTCGGTCCCAGCATGTTTTTCTCTCTAATCTTGCTACACGGCGTGCTTTTCTTTCTGCGAAAGAATCTATTACTTCATCAAAGTTCATCGAACGTTTTGTTACTTGATAAATCAAAATGTCGTTGTATAATATTGAAAAATCTGATGATGCGAATAGTATCCAATAATGGTGAGGTTTCTCGATTTGGTTGGTTGGTTTTGGGGAAGGAGACCAGACAGCGTGGTCATCGGTCTCATCGGATTAGGGAAGGATGGGGAAGGAAGTCGGCCGTGCCCTACGTCTATTTTGTCACTGTCTGCTAAATAAAACGGAATAAGCCTTTCAAATATTGCACCAGTTGTAACACAAGCCAAGTAAGCGAATCTGTTTTGGCACAAATGGTCATTTTTATGTATCTCATTTACATAAATAACACGAAACAACATAATTCACGAAATACCAATATCAAATGCATGTTGGGCCTACTACAAGCAAAAAGTTTTATGTTAGGAAATAGTTTCACGTTTCATTCATACGACCTAGTTTCTCAAGCATGAGATCGAAAAGTGTTAGTATGAAATTTTTATATAAATTTGGAATCGTCATATTCTACCATATAATTTGTGTGATGTCCCCGTTTCTTCTCCTCATTCGTTCTAACAGTCAATCTTGTCGTCACTAATTCTATAACTGTTCCTGCCATTGTGAAAACTTTTTCCCCCAGTTAACTTCCCTAACGCTGCCAGAATCATAGATTCAGTTATGCCGCGTTTATTCTGGCAAACATTTTCTGTCAAAATTTCATTTTCTTGGATACACCGAGAAGATAATATGTAATCTTTCATACCTGTTATTCCTGTTAGTCGTTTTTTTCCACTCTGGTATTCCGAATCTGTGGACTTCGCTAGTAATTATAACAATGCTGATCATTATCACACCCAATCAACCACATAAAAAACAGCGATTGGCATTTGTCCGTTTGGGTTTATTCTACTCATTTCCTATAGTCCCGTTCCATGCGGGAAAGTATTTTACTTCTAGATGCGACGGGGCTTCCCCTGGCTGACACATCACATCACATCACATGCACCACTCAACTTATGACTGTACACTATGAACGCATTCAAAAACCAACTTACGACTCGTTCAGAAATCAACTTAGAATTTACTAAAAAATATTCAAAAACCAGCTGGACGCGTTTCAAAATCATATGAATAATCGATAGACCAGTGTGCGCTGGATGTTAGGCGCTTTGTGAAACAAGGTTTTTTCCCTTCAAGAATATGAATTTGGCGCCCCCTGAAATTGCCGCCCGGGACAGATATCCCGGTTTACCCCCCACCCCCGGGCCCTCGTGCGTGCGTGTGTGTGTGTGATATTTTGCTTAGGTTTTAATCTGTGCTCTGAAATTTAGTGAAACAAATAACCCTTCTCAAACCACCAACTTTTTTTAGAATTGGCGTAGCGGAGAAGAATGCAGCAAGCTTCACCGCCCTCAGGTAGTGCCACTCTAGACTAGAGAAATGGGAGCCATAGTTAGTATATCGTGGTGAACATCTGTGCAGCTAAACTGACTCGCAGATGTTTGTAAGTTTTATGGCACAGAAACTGAAACTACATATCAAAGGAGTCGTTAACGACTCCTGCACTGGGCGAGTACATACTTCTGGCGCAAAATAATCGAAGCGCCAGTCGGGGAACAATGGTCATAGTCGTCGTTCGTTCTGTTTATTGCCGGTTAGGGGCTAAGAGCTGAAGGTCAAGAGAAGAGACGGCGAATCCCAAATAACTGATAAGTACTGGCATGAGAAACAGTATCTTATCGTTTCAAGTGGATAATGACGTTTAATTTCCGACCTTTTAAGTCCAGAGACGTTTTCCTGGTTCTGGTGTCGTTAACGGCTGTCCATTTAGTGATCTACTTTCCAATGGCATAGTGAGGAATTAATTTGTCAAAATGGCAGAGTTTCCCAGAAGACACTTTGGTCCGAAACCTTACCTGGCAAAAAAGAACGGCAATGGTTCAAGACGTGAGTATCGCTGCCGACTGCATGCAGCGCTAGAGAGGCTGTATTGGTGCGTCGCCAGTGCACTACACTCTTACAACGTAATTTTAAAACGCTCTGTGTGCCTCCATGTTTGTTGTTGCATCATCAGATTATCTATCCGCGCATTGTAAACTAAATCTTCCCGAGAACAGTCGCGTACGTTTATAAGTGTGCGTTACGCTGCAGTCGCACAGTTCCCTCATCACCATACTAAAGTATTTAACCTGCAGCCAAACAGTAAATCGTCAAATGTCATTTACTACAATTTGAAAAACGATGAATTAATATACGATAAAACTTGTTTTATGCTTTCCGGGTTATTCGTTGTGAAGCCTCTAAATGTTTGACGAGAAAACGAACAATAAGAAATGAAAAAAAGAATTCTGGGAACATAGTATATTTCAACTGCTGTTCAGATGCTGACTGCCGGCACTTCGATTATATGTCTCACAAAGCACGTCTCCTGAAACACAGTGATATGGTCAGTAGCGTTGGGAATGTATTACAACTGTTGGTGTATTTGTGTCCACATAAAATTTATTATATGTATTATGGGCAGCTTATACTTTGTTAGGAGGACTACCGTTATGCTTGTAAGTACGTGACCTGTAGTAATATCCAGTTTAATAATTAGTATGTTTTCCGAATCATCTTGTTGGTCTATAGTTTATACAACTTTCAAGATGTGTAAGAAATAAGGAAGTGTATGATGGTCACAATTTTTTAGCTTAACGTACCCCTGTCTGTAGCTACTTTCTTTCGTAAGCAGGCGTTGATTTGATCTCAGTACAAGACAAAAAGCAAAAGAAAGGGGAAAAAAGTGCGGAGCAGGATGAAAAAGGAAGCAAGATTAGTGTGCTGTAGTATCTCGTCATTTATTCAATGTCCGCGGCTCGTGGACTAGTGGTTAGCGTTGTTGACTCTGGATCACTGGGTCCCGGGCTCGATTCCCGGCCGGATCGGGGATTTTCTCCGCCGACTGGGTGTTTGTGTTGTCATCATCATCTCATCATCATTCGGGAAGTGCCGAGACTGGAAATGGAAAGATTTGGAACTTGTATGGGCACTGATGACCACGATGTTGAGCGCCTCCACAAACCATCACAACCATCATCATCGCTTCTTCTGTCAGTTTTCCCTTGATAACATGCCAAACTATTACAGCTGTAACACTGAAATGCGAAATAAGCGAGCATATAGGAAAAGAAATGGAATTGTGAAATTGTTACCATTATTCATTGCGCCGGCTGTACTCACATTCCATTCCATGTGTCACGTCCATAGCATTTTTGGCACACCACTGGGCCTGATCCGTTGAGAGCGTCCCTATATACATTTTATTCCAAAACTGTTGGATCTCTCTAACACGGGAGGTAGAGAAATCATACCCCTACACACACCCACCCACCCACACACACACACACACACACACACACACACACACACACACACACACACACACACACACAAATTAGAGCGCAGATTGTGATGCCACGGAACATTCACAGCACTGCCACTGAGAGTTTGAACCAGGTCTGCAGGCACGCTCAGCTAGCCTAATGATTAAGGCGGCTGCTCGAACCTTTATTAAACTTGCAAGCAGTCGAATGCGTTAGTTACGAAGAGTGCTTTCAGATCATATCTGTTTTCAAATTAAAAATTTTCGTACTCCTGGTGGGACTCGAACCCACACTCCCAGATTTAGGAGACCGATGCCTTATCCATTAGACCACAGGAAAGCAAGAAATTCTGGTTACAATCCCGGTCCGCCATAGTTTTGTGTTAGCCGAGGTAAATTAGTTTGAAAAACTACCAGAGACAGTCGTTTAATATGATACAGGCAACTGTTGTATTACATGAGCTGCTCGAATGTGCGACCAACTGACATCACTGTGTGTAGAACAAGATGCTGACTGCACGTTCTAAAGACTCTTGGTGTATACCGAACGGCAGTAGTACGATAGAAATTACTGTGGTGGAGTCCTCTTCTGATCCAGTTATGGTTTGATATACGAACTACCTTGTATGTTCACAGTGATGAAATCGAGACAAGAGGCGTCGGGTAACCGCGGCGCCCAACCCGTGGCGCCACCTTACCCCATCTATGGGTTCCCGAACGTGGCTGCCAGACGGCTCTTGCAACACCACATTGCCTTATCGGAACTACGTTACTCATCTGGTACACAGAGACACATACTGCAGCACGTTTGGGTTTGGTAACTTGCTGTCGAGGAGTGCGAAATATCGTTGTCTGTTGAGACAGGAAGGAGATCATGGGGGTCAAATAACTCATGGCCTATTTGCATAGCACGACGTTGAACCGTTCTAGATGAACACAGGCTTTTGTAGTTAATGGATTTTGTTCTGTAGAAACTTGCACATTGTATGCCGCACGTTGTCGTTCGCTAGTCTGAGGCTAGGACAGAGGCTCTAACTTCATAAACCAGCGACCGTGTGGTGGTACTGTACTCCAAACGCACTCCCCCGTTCTCAGTCCCCGGTATTAATTTGAATGAATAACTGCGACACCTGATACGTACGCTTATAAGCTGTTCTCCCCTCCCCATCAAGTATCAAATGGTGAAAATTTGCAACAATGGCAGTTGTAAATGCTGTCTATGCATGCTTAATCGCCATCAACAAACCACAGGACCTTGCATATCCCAGCAGCGCAATATGCGCTTCGAGTCCCATTAGACCAAGGGTTCGCAACCTATGAAATTATCTGAGGGATAAAAACAAAAGGATTCCATTTATGGTGTTTCAGTCACGAAATGAAATTTTTTAAAAGACCATTACTGTTATCACTGTTTTGTAAGAATGTGTTACCGTTTACATAAGTTACCAATAATTACTTTTTTTTCTTTCAAATCCTAGCATTAATGCCTGACACACTGTGGTGGAGGTTCAAGCTTGTAAAGCAAATGTATAAACATCTTCCTCACACACACAGTCCACACGCTACACACAGACAGTGACATTAGTCAAAGACAAAATATTGATAGCCGGAAATCTTCCAATTTCTGAAGGAAGGATTCCAGCAGTCAAGTGATTCATAAACATATAGTGCACACGTTGTAACTTCGTCGATGTTAAACGGGGGTGCTGAATGTGGGTGAAGGAAGTGCTGCTAGGGAAAGGAAGCATGTTTTGTGACAAGTGTCTGCGCTTAGTGTGATAGATAACTTTCTTTTGTGGGAAAGAGTTGCAGGTAGTGCTCGCTGTTCACCGAAAATTCCTACAGCACTGTGTTAAAAAAACTTTTTAGAATGAATCAGCACCAATTATCTCATTGAATCATTAGCTACTAATCATGGGCTACTAAGACACATATAACTACTGAATGCCATTTACCTTTCGTCATTTCAAAAATAAAAGTGTTCAGAGAAATTTATTTTTTGTCTTAAAGTTTATTTTGACGCTAATGTTGATAATGTTTAGGGGGGGGGGGTGTGCACCAGCTAATATCTGATTGCACTCAAGTATGAGCGGCCTCAGAAAGTTGGGAATCACTGCATTAGGCCATGTATGGAAACCCCTAGAGGGCTGTTCGGGGCTCTGCTTTGTGTGCGACCATCGGTCGCCGGTCCCGCCAGCAGAGCTGCTGCCTCCGGCGTCGCCGGGATCACAGCCAGCAGTGCCGAGTGGCGCCCTTACGTCACTTTTAAGAACCTCCGCGCGTTTCGCCATCAGGCTGTTATTTTTCCATTTCACTTGGCACGCTGCGAGCGTCCCGACGAAATATGATCGTACTTCGGTAGCTACAGTTGACAAGTCTACTGGAGCGCGCAAGAGGACATGTGGTATCCAAAGATGGACTCTTCTAATATTTTAACAGGCTATTACTATCGTGATAGGACCGTTTGTTTAACCATTTGCTATGTCCCGTGGGATACTAACAACAGTAACAAAAGCGCTGTAGAGAAGGTATTTAAAGTTTCAATACAGTGGCCTACCTCGAGCACATTTTTCATGAAGACAGTGAACTCCGAAAATGTCAACTGAGGAATACACTAGTGCTCCCTAGAATACTGGTCTTGCAAGGATTATGAGAAGATTAGTTTACCAGTTATCTGTGAACGAACTAGTTTATTTTAAGTGGTTTGTAAACAAAGAATAACATTTTCTGCTGTGCAGTTCTCCGTGATTTGCAGATGAAATTAATTCAGTTCATCTCCCATTCTTCTAGCATGATTATCTGCTGCTCACATTTAACTATTAATATTCAGAACACAAGCGATCCGTGTAAAATTAAATGCTACAAAGAAAGTGTTTTTTTTGTTTTTTTCCTACACAAACTGTTATCAGGATATTCATGAGTGTACTACATAATACCCATATTTACCGAATTTACAAATTGTTGTTGAGTAGCTACAGAATGAGTTCCTTCTTTCTGTATTTCCCATAAATAGTGCGGTGGAAGAACAGTTACCTGTACGCTTTTATTTGACTCAAAAATTCTGTTAATTTTTCCGTCTTCGTGATTATGGGATATTACGATCCAAGAGGCGCCTGAATTCGTGATTGGACGTCTTAGGTGTTTGAAGAAAATAAATGAATAGAAATGAACTCGTACGTGATGAAGAATGATATAGCGGTTGTGACATCTTTGACAACTTCTGTGATTCTTTGTTCATAATTTGAGATCAGAACTTAATCCAAAATCTCACATGTATCCAAACATTAAAAAACAATTCCAAGTTATGACTATGTGTTTTGATAAGATATCGATCGAACCAATATGGAAGTGGTAGGAAACCCAACCTTGCCACGTTTTTACATTGAAAGTTCTGCCAAATTCACCACGGAGACAGTAGCGCGAGGAGCCGGATGCATTTCGTGCACAGCCCGTTCTGAGTTATTTACTCTTCCGAGCTTTATCCAGATCACTGCAGACGAATACAGAAATAATCCGCTGACGCCCGATTTGTTTCCCCGTTAGTGTAAAACCGAACTCGCACTTCACTGCCAGCGAGCTCATTTCCAACAATATAGTGACTCATTACAAAAAATATGCTATTACAAATAGATTTTTACAATCGCTGCAATTTGTATGAGAAACGCAAATAGCCGCGAACAAATTTTCCGCCGCCAGAGGTACCTTGTAACTACAGTTACGTTGCCTACCGCGAAAAGTTAAACACCCGAAAGGGGAGGAGGAAGAGAAAAGAAACTTCAAAATTTGAAGGGTACGTGATGTTACTTCAGTTATTACAAAATAGAGTCAAATTTACTAAGAACTTGGCAGTATGATCCAACTTGTCAGTATGAAGTTGCACTCCCCCTGACCTAAATGTCTGCACTGGTTCATTTGGTAAACCGTTGTATCATCTCTTTTTGTGAGGAGTCGACAGAAAGGACAGATGGTTTGGATTCCATGTTAACAGTAGGCCTCCTTTCCCCGATTGGATAACAGGGGTAAGTTAGGGACATGCAGGTCCCGTAAGTGGCGTCCAACTGAAAGACTTGCACCAAGCCATTGATACACAGGAAATTATTATTATTATTATTATTATTATTATTATCGTTATCGTCTCTTTAGGCAAGCTGGCCCACAACTTTTGTACCTCGTCCTTGATTCTGGCACTGGGACGGAGTTGGCGTTACAATTGGTCCCACACATGTTCTGTCGGATACAGATCTGGCCTGGGAGTGCCTCATCATCATGCAGACAGTTCATAGTTCCTTACCGCGTGTGGAAAATCATTGTCCTGCTAAAAAATGGCACTACGATTCTGTCGCGTGGGAGGAAACACATGAGGATGCAGGATGTCCGTGGCGTACCGTAACGTAACGTAACGTATCGCTGTGCCGTCAAAGTTCCCTCAGTCACTACCAGCCATGACTCTCACTACCAGCCATGACTCGAGTCTTGCCTGATGGTTCCCCGCACCGCTTTGCCATTCCAAAACACTGGAAGAACGGCACCTCTCTCTAGGTTGCTGTATGTTCGCCGACGATAGTCATCCGCAGTAGTACAGAACCGCTTTTCATCGCTGAACACATTGCGACACCATTCACTATTTCGTGCTTCCCGGTCAAAATCTCACTTCAAAAGCAGCCGTTTGTATCGTGGTATTAGTGGCAGCCTACACATGCGACATTAATTCCCTTAGTATGGCTTTGCTAGCCCCGACCGATGTTGCAGGGAGTCCATTACTTGCCAGGCGCAGAAGTGAAGGGGTCACTACGATGTGCTTGGTGCCCAATACGGCGATCGTCCCTCGTAATGGTCAAACTTGATCAACCAGAAACATGACAATGTGTGTGCCTGACATCAGGTTCCCTTGCAGTCCAACATCGGGCTATTGCCTTATCTGAATGCCCCACAAACGTGGATGTTGCACAATTCTGCCAGCCGGCCAAATGAAAACCTGCAGTGAGGTCTCTTTCAAAGTGCGTCAGGTGCTGATACCACACTAACACGAGTACGCGGCATCTCCGTGTCCTTGACAGTGATAACATCTAACGCTGTTCACACCCCTTATACAGGGTGTTACAAAAAGGTACGGCCAAACTTTCAGGAAACATTCCTCACACACAAATAAAGAAAAGCTGTTATGTGGACATGTGTCCGGAAACGCATAATTTCCATGTTAGAACTCATTTTAGTTTCGTCAGTATGTACCGTACTGCGTCGATTCACCGCCAGTTGGCCCAATTGAAGGAAGGTAAAGTTGACTTCGGTGCTTGTGCTGACATGCGACTCATTGCTCTACAGTACTAGTATCAAGCACATCAGTACGTAGCATCAACAGGTTAGTGTTTATCACGAACGTGGTTTTGCAGTCAGTGCAATGTTTACAAATGCAGAGTTGGCAGATGCCCATTTGATGTATGGGTTAGCACAGGGCAATAGCCGTGGCGCGGTACGTTTGTATCGTGACAGATTTCCAGAACGAAGGTGTCCCGACGGGAAGACGTTCGAAGCAATTGATCGGAGTCTTAGGGAGCACGGAACATTCTAGCCTATGACTCGCGACTGGGAAAGACCTATAACGACGAGGATACCTGCAATGGACGAGGCAATTCTTCGTGCAGTTGACGATAACCCTAATATCAGCGTCAGAGAAGTTGCTGCTGTACAAGGTAACGTTGACCACGTAACTGTATGGAGAGTGCTACGGGAGAACCAGTTGTTTCCGTACCATGTACAGCGTGTGCAGGCACTATCAGCAGCTGATTGGCCTCCACGGGTACACTTCTGCGAATGGTTCATCCAACAATATGCCAGTCCTCATTTCAGTACAAATGTTCTCTTTGCGTTGAGGCTTCATTCCAACGTGATCAAATTGTAAATTTTCACAATCAACATGTGTGGGCTGACGAGAATCCGCACGCAATTGTGCAATCACGTCATCAACACAGATTTTCTGTGAACGTTTGGGCAGGCATTGTTGATGATGTCTTGACTGGGCCCCATGTACTTCCACCTACGCTCAAAGGAGCACGTTATCATGATTTCATACGGGATACTCTACCTGTCCTGCTAGAACATGTGCCTTTACAAGTACGACACAACATGTGGTTCATGCACGATGGAGCTCCTGCACATTTCAGTCGAAGTGTTCGTACGCTTCTCAACAACAGATTCGGTGACCGATGGATTGGTAGAGGCGGACCAATTCCATGGCCTCCACGCTCTCCTGACCTCAACCCTCTTGACTTTCATTTATGGGGGCATTTGAAAGCTCTTGTCTACGCAACCCCGGTACCAAATGTAGAGACTCTTCGTGCTCATGTTGAGGACGGCTGTGATACAATACGCCATTCTCCAGGGCTGCATCAGCGCATCAGGGATTCCATGCGACGGAGGGTGGATGCATGTATCCTCGCTAACGGAGGGCGTTTTGAACATTTCCTGTAACAAAGTGTTTGAAGTCACGCTGGTACGTTCTGTTGCTGTGTGCTTCCATTCCATGATTAATGTGATTTGAAGAGAAGTAATAAAATGAGCTCTAACATGGAAAGTAAGCGTTTCCGGACACATGCCCACATTACATAATTTCTTTCTTTGTGTGTCAGGAATGTTTCCTGAAAGTTTGGCCGTACCTTTTTGTAACACCCTGTATATTCTACCGGAACCTGGTAACAACACTAAACATGACCAACACTTATGCACTATGGTAGCCGTTCTACCCTTCACAGAGAATTGCACTTCTAATCCTTTACACACCCGGCGATGTTGTTTACTTGTTTGCAGTTACATTGACATCCGACCATATCCATTGGATGCTTCAGGTAGTGTATATAGAAACTGAGCTCTGCATTATTTGTAGGTTAATTAAAAGCGATGCACGTGACATGCATTGCGCAGAGGAATTTTGTTCTCAGGCGGTGCGGTGTCGAATCAAAGGATATAACTTTTATCATATGCCGCCGGTTTACCCTTCGAAATTTCACTTTCCGAATAGATCTGCAAGGTAAAAGTGTCTCCGCCGTATTTAGTCATTACTTATAAAGCTAGTGCATTCGTGAAGTCTTTTCTAAGTTACCATTTCCAAGTTGCTTAATAGGAGAGTCTGTAATCTTACACCTGTTACACACTAAAATTGTTTCTTATTGTCTTGATGAGGAGAATAAGTAGGTTTTAACAATGGAAAATACCAGAAAGTCCATAAGAGTAAGTTTTCATTACTGTAGTAAGCTGCTGCGAAAAAATCGTAAAATTTCCGTGTTAAGAAGTAATGAATAAGGCGTAGAAGAAAGGTGCAGTGTCCGGTCTGCTTATTGGTACATTGCGTGTATTAATCTGTATCATTCTCGTTTACAGCAACGTGATCAGTGTTCTTTATATTAATGTGAGGACTTACATAGGGTTGTTCAAGGAATAAAGAGTTTTGTATTTTGTAAACGCATTTAGCGAATTTCAGAAACAGCAGCGGCGCTTAACTGGTCGTGTGTGCTAAAGAAGTAACTACTTCACGGTAAAAGTATGTAGGCAATAGCTCTAGTGGCTGTACCGCATGACAGGCCGATTGCACTAGCGCACACCCCAAGTTGGAACCTGAATTGCGTTTACCGCAGCATCAAGTATCTTCCCAGCGTACCACTGTTGTGAAGACTGCAGTTTAATTGAGGAACTGACATTACCTGACTGTTTTCGTATGTCGGTGTTTAAGAACTACATACTTACGAGATTGTCCAGTTACAAGACATACGAGTCATTCCCTGACAAAGGAAAGAAATAAGCCTATAAGAAATTCGCCATGGGATGACTACTTTATTTCATGGGGATGCTTCATCTCTCTGTTAAGTTTTAAGCCATGCAGTTTCAGTGTGACAGTGACTCGACAGAAGACGGCTTTTATCTAGAAAATCTTATTGAAATATGTTCAAAGAAAATTTTAAGTTGCAGATACCTTTTGGAAATATCAGCTTTTCGAGGTGGCATTTATACTTCATAACTAGGCTGCTTACCGAAGGGACCTAAGCAAAAACTCCATGGAAAACAGTCGACTGTTGTGTTGATACGCGTTGATAATGTGTCACGCAACGCGCAGAATCGAACCCGACACATTTACGTCAGAAGGCAGGGGTGTTGCCCCTAGATCAAGCGATATGCTGTGTGGAGACGCGGCGAGGTGGGCTCAAATCGCCGTATTGCTGTCCTGATTTCGTTTCTCCATGATTGCGTTAAGTCGCTACATGCAAATTCTGGTGTGCTTCCTATCTAATTTCATCATCCTTGCCATGTCAATTTAGTGCTCCACTTCTGTTAAATTCGATGAGACTTTAAACACTGAAGCAAGGGATTCCATACTACCAAAACTCTTCTTTGAAGCAGACGTAGAGGATGATTTCGGATCCTTAAGCTCGTAAAACGGAGGAGGAGTAAGTGTTAATGGCACGTAACCAAACCTCTTTAGCTTTGCTGATGACGTAGTACTGTTTGCCTGCCTCTGGTGCGAATAAATTTCCCCAACGAACGGAACAACTTAATAGAGCAAATTTTAAAGTAGACATGAAAGTTAATTACAATGAGACTAAAAATATCGATAAGAAAATAGTAAAACTCAACATTAAAGTCCCAGAAGCTGTTGGTGAGTTTTTGCATTTAAGGCAGTTGAAGACAGTTGGATGGACAGAATTTGAAGAAAAAAAAAGAAAAGAAACGAGCCACTTATTTATCTGAAAAGGAATCATTGTGTATGGGTGGTTTTGACATAAATGGAGTTGAAGCGTGGAAATTTAATGCAAAAACCGTTAAAAAATCGGGATTTCTCAGGGAGCAATGGAGAGACGTATGGGTGTTGCTAAGAGACTCAGGAAAACAAAGATGTGCAACAAGGAACACTCAGAAGTGTAATACGTAATTATTTGTGACTGTGTTGGAAATGAAATGGGAGTGGGCGAGACATTTAGCCAGACCAACGGTGACAGGCAGTTGTTTAGCTTCAAACAGGTAGAAACATCCCGAGACGACGACCTAGCAAGGCGGTGTTAGGAAACATGTAGTAGCGGACATGATGCATAAAACGGAAGACTGTAACATATGGATTCTAGAGGCGGACTTATCCAGCAATGAATGTCGAATGTCGCACGTCTGATGACGATTAATCTTTAATTATGGCTCTCTTACTCCAGTTACCTATACTGTGCACCAACAATTTAGCGCAGAATCCGAACAACGGTACAGCTTAGAATATGGTCAGGGGTGAAATCAGTGGTAAGTGATAGAAAAAGTAACTCAGCATCGTGTGAGGTTTGAATCCCAGGAGTTTGGGTTTGTAGTTTGGCATCCTAAGCCAACTAGCCACGTCGTACTAGGCAGTACGAATTTAAGTACGTCGCTGGTGGGAGACAGTTCCTACGCCTATTAAAGAGAAAAACAGTGTAAAAATGGACAGGTAAATGGAGTAGATGGGGAGTAGAAGTGACAATAAGAAGATAACACTTTAGGGAATACTCACACAGAGATCACGCAAACTCTTAAATGGTGTATTACAAAAATTACGCGTTATGTATCGATACTAATGTTGGTGGTGGAACACCCAAAATGCCAACGGGCAACGCGATGTGACCATTCTAAACACATTTGCCGTATTAGGAGGCGCTGCAGAAGACTGTAGAGTCGCGCTGGAGAGAACCAGGGCTCGGATCCATGTCTTACCAGCTTGATCAGGGACTTCCTTGCTTTCTCAAAATCAGTTTTACTGATAGAAGAATGATAATTGGAAAAGGATCGTGGACAATTTCTTTCCCCAGTTTTGCCCAGCGCTAGATAACGCCTCGCTTCTGATCACGTCGAGGGGAGCTATGTTCTTTCATTTTCGCTGCAGTGATCATTTATTGCATGATCACAGCTTCTAGTATTAACAGTTGCCAGTGCTGTGACGTCTGCAATTATGGCTGAACAGACATCGTCAGTTCCTATCAATCTTTCCCAATTGAATGTGAATCTTTGTGGACTTCTGTTCCAGCTTGATGAGTCGAGCGTAGAAGTACCGTCGCATCCCAGCACTCAAGCAGTGACGCCATTCAGGACCCATTCTGGCGAGTTCCTGGTAGTAGCTGTTTTTCGGTAGTTGCAGCTGATAAGTCTGTTTTTATGTTTTTATCTCCAGCTCATACCTGGAGGAGCCCTTGAATTTAAACCTTGAGCGTCCCACTGGTCTCTCTCCGCGCGCAGCCTTCTAGAGAATTATATCATGCAGTAAGCTGCTCGGGTCCGTTCCGTGAAATTGTTACAGCCAGCAGCATCAGCTGAGTCTCGTACTGGCTGGGATACTACTGCACTGTGCCTTCTACAAAAATGTTTCGTCATTCATCTGATACTGTCTATCTAAGAAACTCGTAAAATATTCCGCAAGCATCAGATGTAGAAAGCAGTTAGTTATCATTCCAGGTCGGTGTTAGTAATCTTCGCTTCCGCTGCGTACCATGAACACAGTCCATGTTGTGAGAAGTATGGTGGAAATTGTGAGTCACACTCGGGTAAAGAGTTCCGCCGGCCGGTGTGGCCGTGCGGTTCTAGGCGCTTCAGTCTGGAACCGCGTGACCGCTACGGTCGCAGGTTCGAATCCTGCCTCGGGCATGGATGTGTGTGATGTCCTTAGGTTAGTTAGGTTTAAGTATTTCTAAGTTCTAGGGGACTGATGACCACAGATGTTAAGTCCCATAGTGCTCAGAGCCATTAAAGAGCTCCCATTGTACTAGATCGTCCGATGCGCATATCGATATGCCTCTTGCTAGAGAGGCAATACTGCAGCCAAAATAACGGAAATTATTAACCGCTTGGAATGGTGAATGATATTGGGAGGTTGATCTACATCAGTATCCATAGAAATTGTCGTTTTAATTGACGCATATCGCGAATAGTTGGCAGGTATGAAGGAGTATCGTGATTAACAACTTGTTGGTAACGTTAAAGAGAAAATATTGGGAAGCCACCCGTCTTTCTTTAAATGCTAATGTACCCTGACGCCGCAGTCGTTAAATCCAAGACAGTGAAGGACGTGTGGATAGTTGCTCTTTTACCTATGGGAGAAGTCATGCGGAAAAAGACGGGTTGCTTCCTCCTCCTGTCCCGTGTAGATAGACTAGCATAGTCAAAGGGTGAAACAAGGAAAATTTAGCAATCGATGTATCATTGTCGTTGTCGGGCTAGGGATGCGTATCGCGTGTGGTCTTGCCGGGAGCCGTTCGAGATCGCGTGGGCGTGTGCACGGCGTTTGCGCACAGCTAACGGCAGTCTTCACCACCGCCTTAAAATATCTCGCGGTAAGGTGCGTGAATCAGTGGCGAGCGGGTGCAGCCTGCTGCCGTCGGCGCGCGCCGCTCGCGGTTCAGTCAGTACAGCGCCGGCTGCCCGTGGGCGTGCTGCGAGCTTCTTCGTGGGTGAGTCCTCCCGTTGTGTCGTGTGTTCTATTTGCGCCGTACTATGACGTCATCTGGCGTTTTCCTCTTATTTTCCACATTTTCATCATCTATGGTTCTACCTTGTATTTCTTTGGTAGATGAGTTCACAATCAGCTGGAATATGATCTCGCAGCGGCCAACCCGCCGAAGAGTTCGTGTCGTGTGACCGAAATTCTGTCTGTGGTCGTCCATGCAAGATCATCAGTGTCTCCATCTCACGATGAATTATGGCGAGGACTTCACGTCATTGATATTTATTAGCCCGTGCGACTCTTCTGATGCTTATTCGCCTTCTGTGTACCTCAGTATTTCCGGTTAGATTAAAAAAAAAAAAAAAAAAAAAAAAAAAAAAAAAAAAAAACGTTCCCAGCTGCATCACGTAGCGTTTGAGAAATGCGACCGCGCGATGTGAGCTACACCAGGTTAACGAAGAGTTTACTGCCAACATCATTACGTTGTCAAATAATTATTAGAAATTCCCGCGAAGCACAGCGTTGTATGCTGCACAGTTCCGCGTTATAAACCGACACTTTTGTTTGGCGCAACATCGTACGCAAGTGACTGAACAGAAATTTATAAAACTGACTATGATCTTTGAAGAAATCTTGCACAGCTGGAGCCGACGTATCATTCGTTGCGCAACGTCAGTACCGGCGTGAGTCATGGTGTGTGTATTCGGGTCAGACATCTGCCAGGTGCGGCCTGTGCGAGATCCGTACTGCAAATCTCCGTTCATTGCACGGAGCCCGATGTCACGCGAATATACGTATACCTGTTAGCCAACAAGCCACAGTAATCATAACACATCTGACAGCATTTAACGACATATTATTGCAGGTGTCTTTCTTAGCCTAATTCAAAAGCAATTAGCCCGAGATTTTAGCCATCGTCATGGTGATTGGTGAACAATACAATACCGGGAAAGTCTGAAGAATCACAGCACACTACTTTCTGGACATGACCTGCATGACCCCTGTTTAACTAGGCCTAATTCATTACATTTCTTTCAAGATCTATGTGCTGACCTAATGTAAAAAGAACAACAAGAAAATAATTAACAGTGTGTAACTCTCAGTCGCGTATATGTTTAAAATATATGGACTCTGAAACTTACAGTGATTTATGTACGCTCTCTTTTCTGTTTACACAGGTGAAGCAGACGGTCGCCCCTCCTCTGCCGAATTCGAAGTACTGATAAATCGTTTGGAGAAAGTAACGACACGCCTAGAGAAAACAGTTGAAGTTGCTGAATCTGCCCTCAACCTCCGTGCCAACATGAGTGTTGCAGGATATAATGACATAATACAAGGGGCTTTGGCTTCCTATTTGAAGCTTTCGGGGCAGATAGGTGGTGATGTTGCCTCGCACGCTAACCTTGTCAGCCAGGCATTTCAGTAAGTATAAATATTCATTTGCATTGCAATTGTTGTTGTCTGTACAGTCACTTTCTTCACAAATCGTATTTCCTAAAGCTTTCCAACATTAAAATGTACTGTAATTAAATTCACACGTTCTTAGCCCAGAGTTTATTGTTAATATATATACTGCTTACAGTGGGCAGCATACAATCACCTGTAAAAGTGAATTATTTTACTAGCCTGTAAACTACTGTCTTAAATTACACTGTAGGAAATACTGCAACCACCCCCAAGTGTGGAAGATTGCGGTATTTCCTACAGAGTAATTTATGAAAACAGCCATGGTCTTCTCCACTCAAATGGATAAAACTACCTTTTTTAATACACTTTACAAATTATCATCTTCTCCTGCTGATGCTGATAAAGATAATAGTATTGAACAAAGAATCCCCCCAAAATGAAAAATACTAATTGTATCTATTTTATTGACACTGGTTGACAGAGATCTACTTAATTAGTATCATCAGATTTTGAAATTGTAGAACAGAGATTTGTAGCAAACATTTCAGTATGATTTACTTTTTATTTTATTTTGCAGGGCCCAGTTACAATATTTGACAAATGCTGCTCAGTCAAAAGAACCTAATCAGATGCAAAATATAGAGCTTCTGAAACCAACATCTACTCACATTCAGGCTATTCAGGAGTACCGTGAGAAACACAGAGATTCTCCTCACTTCTTCCACCTGAGTGCAGTTAGTGAGAGTATTGCTGCTTTAGGATGGGTTACTGTCGTACGTAAACTTTCCTTATAAATGTGTATTTTCCTGACGAGACACCATATAAAGTTTCTGACTTTCATGCTTTGATTATTTGCCTTAAAATTCAGTGGCAACCATTTCCGTTTTGAATTACAAAACAAAATAATTTCTTTTTAGAATACATTTTATTTAAATATGCAATACTTTGTGTTAACAGAGCCCAGCACCTTCGCCATACATCAAGGAGATGAATGATGCATCACAATTTTATTCAAACAGGGTACTGAAGGAATGGAGAGAAAAGTAAGTGTTTAGTACTTTCGAGATATTGCATGATGATACACATGCAATTAGAATTTTTAAAAACTATTTGTATAACTATTTCAAGATACATTGAGCAGTTATCCAGCTAAGCAAACTGTGTTGTAGATGAACATTGAAAAATTTTGAGCCTGCATCTTTGCTAACATCTTAAGTTTGAGTTCATTTTTCTCATAAATGAAATTAGTTCCATTAATAGTAAAATAAGAAAAAAAAACTAACAAATATAAGAGTGCTATTGGTGAGGTTTTATGGAGATTCTTTCTTAGCTACTCTTTTATGAGTCATATATACCTATGAAGTTTTAAATGAAATGGTTCAATAAAGCATATTTTTTTGCATTATTCTTCTGAAGTAATAAAATAGGATCAGAGGGTGTTCTAGTTAAATGCAGGCACATGGAACCATACTCTGAAAATGACTGTAAAATGCAAGACTGTGAGTTCTTCCTATTTTACCGCATATTATTAGGGTTTCCTCCAGTTCCATTGATATATGCAGCAGGGAAGAGAGACTGCTTAAATGCATCTGCATGCCCTGTAGCTAGTCTGTTGTTGTCTTTGCAGTCCCTATGGGAGCATTCCTTACATGGTTGTAGTATATTCCTAGATTCCTCTCTTAATACTGGTTCTTGAATATTTGAAAGTAAGATTTTGTGGATCAGTTGACATGTAGTCTTCAAGTATCTGCTAGCTCGTTTTTCAGCATATGTGCAGCTATTTGTGTCACCTTTTTTGTATACTTTCATTATCACCTGTTAATTCTTTTTGGTATGAGTCCTAAACACCTTGACAGTATTCGTGGATGAATCACGCATGTGTTTTTGTAGGCTATCTCCTTTGTGGACTACATTTTCCTAGTGTCACATATCAATGATCCGAAATGTGACAATTGCTTCATTTATGATTAAGCCTGTGTGATCATTTCATTTCAAATACTCGCATATTGTTACATCGAGGTATTTGCAAGAGCTAACTGGTCATAAATTTTTGTGTTTTTGAAATACACAGTTTTACATTTCTGGGGATGTAAAGCAAGTTGCCAATCTTTGCACAACTTTGAAATCTTATGAAGATCTGACTGGATATTTGTGCCACTTTCCCAGGTAGTACTTCTTCATTATAGACAACTGCATTATCTGCAGAAATCTTAAGATTACTTATTAATCTCTCATGTCAGGTCATTAATATACAAGATGAACAGTATGAGCCCCAACACAGTTTTTTTTTTGGGAAATGCATGCAGTTACTGTACTTCTGTCAACTACTCACTTTCCAGGATAACATGCTGTATTTTTCGTACCAGTAAGTCCTCAATTCAGTCTCAAATTTCATATGAAACTCCATATAATACTACTTTCGCTAATAAGCTTTGGTGCAGTACTGAGACAAATGCTTTACTACAGAAGTCAAGAAATACCCCATCCAGCTCACTGTTGTGAGTCACAGCTCTGGCATTCAGGATGTTGTTTGGAAAAAAAAAAAGTACAAATTGGTTTTCACATAACCGATGTTTTTGAAATCCATACTGTTTGGTACGGAGTACGTGTTTCTGTTAGAATTATCTCATTATGTTTGAGTTCATGAATCCAGGATACCACAATAGATGGTTGTCAAAGATTTGGACAGTAGGTTTATGAATTAGTTCTGCTACCCTACTCGTCGACAGATGTATTGTGTGTTCTCTTTCAACTGCTAGACACAGTTTTCTGTTCAAGGGACCTACAGCATATTATGGTTAAAAGAGAACTTACCTCTGTGGCAAATTCTGGTAAGAATCTAACATCGATTCCATCAGTTTGGATTTTATGAGAGGTCCTAAAATAAGATTCGTGCAAGTCAAATCACTTGATAAATTCCATTTGATTTCTGGATCTGTTCAACTACAAAGCTTCCTCGAAAAAACCTTAAGCAGTTAACACCCAAAAACTGATTTTGTGTTATAAAGGGAGAAGAACCTGTGTAACACCGCATATTTAAATGCAGGAGGATTGTTGCCACAGACAGCCACTTACTACAATAAGCTGGCAGAGCATTGTGTCATTGCACACATTTAGGTCCTGCAGATGGTCAGCGAGCGGACAGTTACTGAAATGAACATGCAGCATGTGTGATATCTGTGGAAGGCACACAATAAAAAAGTCACTTTGGCATGTCGAAATATTGGTCATCCGACCAGGCTGGACACATCTATGAGTCGTGGAGTCAGCATCCGCAGTAGTTTCAGCTTCTGCCACAGGGCTGATTTGACTCCACTGTTTGCCTGACAGGACCACCTGCTAGGGACCCCAGTCATAGCATTGATAGGCTGAGGTTCAAACCGAGCCACTTAGTGCCCACTAGTGCCAGACCTACCCGCCACCCAGGGTCACTTAATGCGAGCCTGGCTATGCCACCTCACACTGCAACTGAGTCATCACCACCATCAGGTTGAGTATGCAGGCTTTGCAAGGTCCCTGCACTGCTGTGCTTAGCTAGACATGGCTACATTTGGCTGCTTTGTGCACTGACGACCCACCTCCCCAATCCTCATTTCATGTGGGCATGAGCCTCCTGTGAACACTTTCGGAACATGAATAAATGCTGCTACTGGGCAATGAACTGCTTGTGACTTACCCGCAACCCACCATCCTCCACTGGAGAACACCCGTTACACCTAATATAAAATTTACTGGTTCTCTGAAGCTAGTTTGAGCTTAGAGTCTTGAATTTTTGTTTTATGAACGTTGCACTCACTAACAAACTCTTGTACAAACTTTAAGAAAGTAATTTGACATATGAACCCAACATAAACTGCTGTTGAAGAGGTAAACTAAATGGAACATGATATGAGAGTTGTAATATGTGCAGAACACATCATTCAGCCACAGTATCAGACTTCATAAGAACTGAGTTTATATTCCAATCATACACCTTTCAACATTTCTGTAGAGCAAAATGGCTGAAAAGTGGGATGTGGTGTAAATATTGCACTAAATAAGTACCTACAGTGCAGTCAATGCAAAGGATATTCCATACCAGAAGTTGGTGCCAAAAAATTTTAAATGTCACTCCTTCCTTTGTTAAAAGAGAGAAATTGCTATACAAAATTATTTGTTCAGTGTTGTAGAGTGGATCATAGAGAATTACTTTTTATTCTTTACTCAGTAATTATGTCTAACAATGCTCCTCTTCATTTTACTATTTATAGTTTGAGGTAGTGCAGTCTGTTACTAAGTGAGATGAAGTAAAATTAAAGATAATGGACAATTGTGCAAATTCCACCTGGCTATCATGGTAACGGTTTTCTGTGGTTTATCCTTATCTAAATACTCTCTTGTGTGTTTGAATGAGCAAATTGATAACTATTTTATTTTTCCTGCCCAAAGGTTGTTTAGTAAACGTTAACTTAGCTGTAAACCTGATAGAAATTCACTTTTTCCCATCCTTTTTTCTTCTTCCTTCTTCTCCTTTGTTTTTCTGGTGTGTCTCTTTCCAGCTTTACAGTGCTTTATGTGCATGAAAAATGATGGATTAATCTTTAATATGAGTGTTGTTATAAATTCTTATGTAGTTGCTGGGCGAGCCACTTCACAGATTGGATGAAGTGAGGTCAGTTGAATCATATCTTCTATCACACCACTATGGTTTTCAAAGGAACATTTTCCTTTCTTAGCAAAAATTTTCTTCATCCTCCACTCATTTTTTTGCTGATCCTCACTACCATTACCATAATAATCATGGTTGATGATTTGAAGCACAAGTCTCTCTTTGTGATAGGTTTTCTAGTGGCCTTTAGACCACTCATTTTAGAAGTAGGCATTTAACATTTTTAACACTTGTTTGAGTTTTTTTTTTTTTTTTCAATATTCTTGCATTTAGATATAATGTTTCTATTAAGTTCCATTAAGTTGTGATTCATGTAAAGTTATTCTGTTTCAGAGACAAGACTCACGTTGAATGGGTTAAGGCTTGGGGCCAAGTATTGACAGAGCTGCAACAATTTGTGAAACAGCATCATACGACAGGCTTGGTTTGGGGTGGTGGTAAGGCGAGTTCTGCAGCACCCCCTCCCCCACCTCCTGGCCTGCCTCCTCCACCCCCTGCACTGCCTACAGGGGACATTGCCCCATCACTTGATAGCTCTGCACAGGACCGGTCTGCTCTCTTTGCTGAAATCAACAAAGGCGAAAGTATAACAGCCTGTAAGTAGTCTCTGTGTGCACTATGACTTTAATTAGTTGTAGAACTAGTGTATGCGAACATTGAAAGCTTTGTCATTCACACATGGAAGTTTCTGCACAAGTAATAGTGTCCAGTCTGCCCGCAGCTGCACAGCAGGTTAGTGCCTATCTTGTTAACAGTTTGTCCACCATCTCTGAAGAAACAAATGTCATTTTATTTTTGCATATACCATAGTTCATTTTGTGAAAAACCTGTCCTAAATGTTTACCTTTAGTAGCAGATGTCCTTCGCAAGTAGTTTGGAGCCATACCAATTTCCTGTTTTATAACTGAAATTAGGTTGGATCTGGTGCAGAAACTACAGAAAAACATCCATGCAAGTTCCTTCACACCAATTTGTGAATAAGCACTGATGGAATTGACTCACATTAACTTCTATTGCAGGGATACATAGGCAGAGCCTCTATTTCATAATTTTGTGTAGTTACATCAAATGAAAAGACATTGACAGCGAGTTTTGGAATACTCGATATGTATCACCTAAAAGGCAAATTGCTTAGTTTGATACAGTCACTAAATATCTCGAGCATAAAGAATTATATGCTTTCAAGTATTCAGGAAGTAAATCAACCAAGAGAGGAAGCATCAAGGATGAAATTAGCGAGTGAGTTGATGCAGTGGTTAGCACACTGTAATCACATTCAGGAGGATGACAGTTCAAACACGCATCCAGACATCCTGATTTAGGTTTTCCATGATTTCCCTAAATCGCTTCAGGCAAATGCTGGGATGGATGCTTTGAAAGTGCATGGCCAACTTCCTTGCCTATCCTTCACTAACCCAGTGGGACGAAAGACCTCGCAGTTTGGTCCCCTTTCCCAAACCAACCAACCAAGGATGAAATTTTAGAGAGAATAGAAAATAGTTCAAAATTTTGTTATTGTGTATTGGATGTTATTAGAAACTGGAAAATATCTGTCAAAAGCAAAGTTCCTGGCTTACAGATCATATTATCTGCCAGTTTTGACAAATGGCTCAGAATGTTGGACATTGACAGTGAAAAAATAAAAACACCTTCAGCCATCCTTATGATTTTATTTTATTTTGTCACTACCAGTTTCGACACTTAATTGCGTCATCTTCAGTCTGTTTTGATGCGGTACAGGTTGATACGATCCCCATGCACAACCCATCATTTTGCAGCATTACTGGATTTGCAGATAATGTGTCAGTATTCCAACCATCAACTGTAACGATAGTAAATGGCCGTCGTCCCAGAGATGTCGTGCTAAAAGGATGGACATACAAAAGCTTGACAGTGGAAGGTCTGAGCAGAATACAAGCAACAGAGATGTGCTTTCTGGGACCCTGAGTGAGATGAGAAGTAACAGGATAAGGAATGAAACAATATGAAACACCCCACAAATCAAGTCTCAAAAAGAAGCTGTGGAGAGTAATAGGCTTAAATGGCTTACGACAAAAGAATGTGATCTGAAAGACTTCGAACAAGAGTCCTAGAATGGACAGAATCTGGACAATAAGATCATGAACAAGATTGAGAAAGCAGGTGAAGAATGATGTGAATTAAAGGGGACTGCAATGAGTGGAGATGCCAAATTATAGACTTTAGGAGAAAAAGAGTGGCTTGGAAGAGACACTATAAATGACCTTCATAAGTAGAAACATTTCAGAAAGAAGAAGAAGAAGAAGGGGGAGGAGGTGGAGGTGGTCTTCGAAGGCTTATGGATGGACTGCATCCAAACGATTGTTAAAGTTGGATGGAGTACTGCAGGCTTTAGGCAGTGCAATTTTGCGGAAATAGATCCTTTGGTCAAGAACCTTGAACAGTTCCTGAATGACAAGAGTTTTGACACTCATTCGTGATCTTAGTGATGATCATAAAATGATGATCTATGTCATCTAAGCTAAAACTAATTTATTGGCATCATATGTTTAGGTGCAATCATAAATTCAAACATACTCTCAGAGTCCCCAAATTGCTGTCCCACTATAAATCATTGGGACCTGCTGGAACTATGCTGCAAACTTTAGGAACAGCATCCATGCATTTTTAATGATTTGTATTAGTTGCTGCAACTAAACTGGCTGGACGTGAATGTCTTCAACATTGGGAACTTTAAGTTTCCCTACCACACTGAATAACAGTTGTAGAGATGTAATTACTGTTAGGACAGTGGTTTTATCTATTAAGTTTAGTAATTAAATTTATCCTTTTAGAGTTTAGATTGAGAAGTTTAGAGCATGCATGACGAACAAGAATGCACAGTCTCATTTTTCTAATTCATATGTGCAGCTGCTCACTTTCTGTGCTCATACTCACAAGTACAAACTCAGCAAGGATCTGCGGATGCCTACAGCATGATTTATGATTTAATTATGGTGAAAGAGCTATGGAAAATATATTCTGCAGAGAATTCATTCTGAACTTTATTCTTATCATTTTTACGTGCCTTTTTACTGTGAAACTGCGTAGGTGCAGCATGTATGTATGAGTCAAAGCTGTGAATGCTTTTGCTTAACATGAGTTATTATAACTCATCAACATTTTCAGCTGATTGACATCCACTGCTCTCTAAAGGCTTTATCAAAACTTCTCCATCCATTACATTCTTCTCTGTATGTATCCATCTGCAAATGTAGACTTCTGCAGTGGTGGCCTCTTCAGTAAACCATTCCTGGTGTTTGGTGCCATTGTCATATTGTTTTTATAGACCAAAATTTTGACTGCTGATGCAAGTGATCTTAATCGGGGTGGTGTGTTTAATCTCCATTGTAGCAAGAAACAATGTAAAATGCAGTCACATACCTGGAAAACTTTTATTGGAGTATTTTGATACATGTTGCTCCTGCATGTTTTCTAATGTTGTCCACCCACATTCCATTAGTTCGTTATCTTGTTCCCCTCTTATATCCTGCAACCCGGCAAAAAACATTGTTGGTCTTCTATAATTAGTTTACCTGGCAACACATCCTCCCACCTCAGTTTCATTTTTATTGGTCATAATTGCATTTTCTGATCCATTGTGTTTCCTGACCTGTTTGTTTTCTTATCACTCCTAGTAATTTCAGACATTCATCTTTCTGTCATTTGCTAGACAGCATTCAGTTTTTGAATTGTTTTTGCATTGGTAGTCCATGTCTCATTGCCATAAGTAAAAATTGGTAATAAACACCGATTGTAATCTTCCTCTTTTAGACACATTGGAAGTTTAGTTTTGAAACTCCTATTTGGTTCATCACAAGCAACCCAAACCAGTTTCGCTGGCCGGTGTGGCCGAGCGGTTCTAGGCGCTTCAGTCTGGAACCGCACAACTGCTACGGTCGCAGATTCTAATCCTGCCTTGGGCATGGATGTGTATGATGTCCTTAGGTTAGTTAGGTTTAAGTAGTTCTAAGTTCTAGGGGACTGATGACCTCAGATGTTAAGTCCCATAGTGCTGAGAGCCATTTGAGCCATTTTTGACCAAACCAGTTTCAACTCAGTTTTTTGTGTCCATACAGCTGGCGCCTTCGAATGTATTAAATACAAAAAGAGCCTCATCTATCGATCCTATGCATTATAACAAGGGTGTGCTGAAAAGTGACACCTGAATTTTTTTTTATGTGAAAACACTCAAAGCTTTTTCCATAAAACAAATGTTAACATTCTGCATCTTTGTTCTTATTATCTATGTATTTATTTCTGTACACAGTCACCTTGGCGCCAAACCTATTTTGAGACCAGTTTGTTGGTACTGTCATTGTAGAATGATTAACTTTCTTGAGGAAGCTACAACCTCACTTATGCTTGCACCACTTTATCACTATCAAAGTGAAGTCCTCATTGGTGTTCTTTAAGTTTTGGAAACAGCTAAAAATCAGATGGGGTTAAGTTGAGACTTTATGAAATATGATCGATGACAGTGACCCAAGGCATCGGATTATTGCAGATGTGGCAACACTCGTTTGTGGTCTGGCATTGTCTTACTGAAGAATTGGTTGCTCCATGTAGACAAACTCTTTGAATTCGAAACTCTATTACAACATGCCGTTTCTCATGTTACACACTACAATTCGGAGCCCTCTAGCGGCAGAGGGCTGCAAATATGTAGCCATGAAGAAAAAAGATGAAGAATGTTAATAACATTTGTTTTATTTAAAAACCTTTTAAGAGTTTTTGCTTGAAAATTTTGGAGGCATTACTTTTCAGCACACCCTCGTAATTGAATTTGCACCAACATCTTTTTGGAGAGTTTACTATGCGCTACTTATCGCTTGCTCTATTTTTTTTACAAATCTACTTTCAAACTACATAATTAGGTTCCTATATTCACTGTTGAAGGATATTTATCTTCGTGGCTTGGTTCTCAATGGGTGTTAAACAGGTTTCGTTGACATGAGTGAAAATCTTTCAAAAACAATGGATCGCAGACTGAGTATTAGTTCATACTCATTGCTGGGTTTTACAATTCATCCACAACTTGCAAGCAGCCTGGTGTGCTTAATCCTCTTCCAAAGAAAGCTTGTTACATCATACTTTCACCGAGTGAGGTGGCATAATGTTAAGACAATAGACTTTTATTCAGGTGGACTGCATTTCCAATTCCTCTCTGGCCACCCCAATTTAAGCTTCCCACCATTCCCTAACCCAGTTAACACAAATGCTGAAATGGTTTATATGAAAAATACACTACTGTCTATTAAAACAGTAACATCACAAGGAGGACTTGCAACAAATGTCAGATTTTTAGCAAACAGAACACAGCATGTTGTTATCAATGGAGAGACGTCTACAGACGTTAAAGTAACCTCTGGCGTGCCACAGGGGAGTGTTATGGGACCATTGCTTTTCACAATATATATAAATGACTTAGTAGATAGTGTCGGAAGTTCCATGCGGCTTTTCGCGGATGATGCTGTAGTATACAGAGAAGTTGCAGCATTAGAAAATTGTAGCGAAATGCAGGAAGATCTGCAGCGGATAGGCACTTGGTGCAGGGAGTGGCAACTGACCCTTAACATAGACAAATGTAATGTATTGCGAATACATAGAAAGAAGAATCCTTTATTGTATGATTATATGATAGCGGAACAAACACTGGTAGCAGTTACTTCTGTAAAATATCTGGGAGTATGCGTGCGGAACGATTTGAAGTGGAATGATCATATAAAATTAATTGTTGGTAAGGCGGGTACCAGGTTGAGATTCATTGGGAGAGTGCTTAGAAAATGTAGTCCATCAACAAAGGAGGTGGCTTACAAAACACTCGTTCGACCTATACTTGAGTATTGCTCATCAGTGTGGGATCCGTACCAGGTCGGGTTGACGGAAGAGATTGAGAAGATCCAAAGAAGAGCGGCGCGTTTCGTTACCGGGTTATTTGGTAACCGTGATAGCGTTACGGAGATGTTTAATAAACTCAAGTGGCAGACTCTGCAAGAGAGGCGCTCTGCATCGCGGTGTAACTTGCTTGCCAGGTTTCGAGAGGGTGCGTTTCTGGATGAGGTATCGAATATATTGCTTCCCCCTACTTATACCTCCCGAGGAGATCACGAATGTAAAATTAGAGAGATTAGAGCGCGCACGGAGGCTTTCAGACAGTCGTTCTTCCCGCGAACCATACGCGACTGGAACAGGAAAGGGAGGTAATGACAGTGGCACGTAAAGTGCCCTCCGCCACACACCATTGGGTGGCTTGCGGAGTATCAATGTAGATGTAGATGTAAATGTAAATGTACTTCTGTGCGTGAAAATGCCATTATTAGCATTTCATCACAACCACACACTGTAGTTTGGAGTAAAGCTTCTACATTCTGTGTATAAGGAAAGATACTGCAGTGTTTCTCTCATTTAGAAATTGTATTGGATTGCTGGTTGTTTGTAAGGAGACTGTATTATGCTTCATGTAAGAAGGAGAAGTGTCTACCAGTGTAAGTTTGGATTCAACAGCAGAAGAATCATTGCATGTCAAGGATGGGTTTAGTGTTAAATTTGTAAAAGATTTGGAGTTATAAAGGGTGAGAAATGTACTACATAGAGCGCCAGCTCTTGTAGCAACAGTGGCTGTAATCTGGCTGGGCATAAAGTCAAAGTAAGTTCGAATGACAGTTATGGCTATGCAAATCCATGATCCTTCAACTCTGTGGGCCTGTCAATCTCAGTGGCAGCCAAGGGATGATGTGGCATTCTCTTGGCAAACTGTGTGACCAGATTTTTACAGTTGGTGAGAGAGCTGGAGAACATGCTGGTCAGAACAACGGCTGAACAACTTCTGTACCTTAGCATATCAGGACAGCACTGGCACCTTATGGTCTCACATAGTCATGTTGATAATGATCACGATTTTAGTTGGGTATATTCCGAATCCTCAGAGCCTTTGGACCTGAATATATCCTTTATGATGCTGTCTGCTGAATTGTACTCATCTGAAAATATGACGTGATACCAGTTGTATGCAGTGTTATCTTGGAGCACACGACTGTCTGTCTCTCTCTCTCTCTCTCGCTGCTGGCGGAGGCACATTTCTTGGCTCAGCATAAGTGATGCGGCTGTTTGACTGTGCACAGTTGAGCAAATAATTTGTCTTACTTGGTGCAAGTCGTGTAAATCTTCGTAGGCCTTACACGAGACATAACATTGTCTTCTCACAAACAGCCGACATTCAAATGTGATTTCTGAAGAAAAAACCAATTGTGTAGTCTTTTTCTTCGTATTCATAATGCAGGTTGCTATGCTCGTCCCTACTTTGTGGCATTATGCTGAAATGCAAAACGTTTGTGGCACACTTCATGGCTGTTTGACGTTTGTAACTTGCCAACTTCATGGTGTTTCAGTACTAAGTTTCAGTATTTATTGACAGCAGTGTTAGCCAGCATAATCTGGAGATTCCAAAGACTTTAATGAAGCATTCATCTTCCTCCCTCCCTCCTTTTTCTGCCTTCCCACATCCATAAGAGACAGCTGAATAGTTCTATTTAGTTTAGTGCTTGAAAGTCTTTTCTTCATGTGCCTTATTCACGCTTGAAACATCTCATGTTGTTCACTTTGTGAAATAATTCTCCTTTTTGCCTGTGTCTGTACAATCTTCATTTCTATTATAATGAACTTAATATTTAATGTAGTCTAATCTAGATTCCTGTTCTTAAATGAATTTCCCTACTCTGCATCTTTCCTAATGAGTTTGTTTCTTATGTACTCTGCTCCTATTTTTACTCAATATTGACAAAGTTTGTGATCACTCTAAATGTTTGTGATCACTCTAAATGCAAGACTGATATAGGTTTGTTACATCTGATATAATTTATTAATTGTTTGACTGCAGTCCATTCCAATTGTTCCCTGACTTTCTCATAAATAACCGTACATGCAGACAGCTGGGGTATACATATTCCATCCGAGGGGTGGGGACGGTGGGTGGTGGGGGTGGGAGGGGGGTGGTGACATAGTGCAAATAGAAGGGCATCCTGCCACCACTTAAACTAACCATGCCACATATGTTCATAACCATGCCAAATACATTCATATCCGTCCCAAATACATTCATAACCATGTCAACTATATGCCAGTGCGGGGAAAAAGGCACCAGAAAAAGAATTACAGATTTGGTTTATTTGTAAACAAATCTTTCCATTTTGCCTGAGATTTATTCAATACCTGCAAGTTTATTTTAAGACTCTGGAAAGTCCAAAATAGTATTACAATTACATGAATAAAGATAAAGGAGGCTCATGGTGGCAGACAGGTGCATTTAAAAGTAAAATAGACCATCAGACAATGTCTTCAGAACTCACACTTGGATGGCCACTGTCACCTCCATGTGTTGAAGTCTGATTGTAATGAGCATCCCAGCCAAGATTGCTGCTCACTGCACTCAGGCTTCAGTGCCCAGAGACCACAGAGGCCGTGTGTGTGTGTTGTCTTGCAGGTTGCATAAGGTTGACAGCACATTCATGTAGCTGTATAAGCTAGGAACTGGGGACTCATTGTTAGTGGCTGCAGTTATATAGGGAGATGAAAATCAACATTATTACAATTAAAGCAATGAAATTAATTATATTAATTACAATTAAATGGACTGTACTCACCAGTGCCGCAGTAGGTGCAGGAAATGTTTTCCTCTTTTCTTGAAGCCATAGTTCAACACTTTTACATTTGTTTGCAAACACCTTTACCAGTGTTTCTCATGTAATCCAGTGCGGATAATTAATTATTGCTGTCTACAGTTCATACATTGTCTCTGGATTATTTTGATACACAAATCTCTTAGCCACACCACAAAGGAAATACCCAGGCAGATACAGATCTGGTGAGTGCGGGGGCCAGGGACCTTTTGTAATTATTCTGCCTCCAAAGATTTCATCTAAAGTCATAGGGACTAGTGTGCCATATGAGCAGTAGGGTTGCCTTGTTAGAAAAGTGAACTATCAATCTCATTTTCATTCACCAGGGCAATAAATCGATAAATCATCCAGAAACAATAGACATCTGAAATGACAGTAGTATCAAAAGAGATTAGGCCTATAATTCATCCTCACATTACGGCATCCCACACTCCAATTTTCTGCAGGTGCACTGGTGTTTCTCTTAAGACATGTGGATCCTCAGATGGTGATATTCATGAAGTTTGGGAATTAATGCAGCCAGATAGGTGAAACCAAGAACCATCAGTGACAAAGGTTTCATCTAATATACCAACTCCACTTCAATTAACAAATCGCTGAAATCATTCACAATATGCTCCTCATTTTGTGAGGGCCTTACAATGTAATTGTTGAATGGCAATAATTTTGTACAGATACATTCTCAGTTCTTTGGATACAGCCTAACATGCTGTCATAGAAGAGACTTTAGCATCTTGCGATCATTTTGTCACTGATTTTGTTGGGCCCCGCAACACAGAGTCTGAAATGTCATCAAGCTTCTTTCTGTTAAAACTGTGGGCCTACCAGTTCGTGGTGCATCATGAAGTGAGGCTGTTGTCTGAAATTTGTGAATTAAATTGTGTACAGCGTCACAATGCGGTCAACTCAAAGCACGAAAATGCAATATAAATTACCACCTTACACACTCTGTAAAGTTTCCTCTTCCTCTTGAAGTTTCCTCTTCCACTGAAAATGCTCTCTGCAATAGTAAGCATCACCACTACACTTGTCTTTCACAAGAACTAGACAGTAACACAACTAACAGCTGCAACACATGTGCAACACTACTGCCCCCACCCTACCACTGCAGGTCCACACACATGTGCAGGTGAGACTTGAATGTGCTGCCAGCCTTACGCACCCTGCTGGAAGAGATGCACAAGTCTCTTTGCTGCGGAGAAGAGACTGCAGATGCGCAGTACATAATATTCTCATTTGCTTTGTTGTCAGTTTCTAACTGTTCAAAAGATTAATGCTTGTTTTAAAAACATTTGTTACAGAACTCTTTGTAGTGTACAGGTAGTATCATTTTCCTGAAGAGGCTTACCTTTTTCTTTTGGCCTACTATATCTCAGGAGTTTTCATCTTCTCCATATTTTGTGCATTATATTTCTAGTGATTCATAATTAGAGCAAATGACTGTGTTTGACACAATGAAATCTCAGGTAGTGATGTAATACAATAATTTTTTGTTTTGTTTTAATATCTGTGGTAGTTATATTTCAAAAGCTGTGAAAAACATCATCTGAATACTGCTGTGCTTGCTCATGGCTGCTGCCACACTGGTGAAACTTCATCACATGATTCTGACAAGTGCTGTCTTACATGGAAAGCAGTATCTTCAACTACAGAGAGTTATCAATAGAAACTAGAAGCAGTAGAATGATTTATCACACCCACAATATTTTGCAGGTGTTTTCTATCACCTATGGTACTTGGACAACCTTCAAGACTGAACAACTCATTGCATGATAGCATAGGATAAAAGGTCTCACTCATAGCAGTGCATGGAAAATCAAAATTGTCACCAGGTTGTTCCTATTAAATATTTATTGTATTGAATTGCTGGTTTTTGCTGTCCCAGCAAACATCTTTAGATCATATTGCTGCCATGTCAGTATATTAGCAAGTTATTGTGTGGTGAAACTACATGCACCATCAAAATGTTGTTCTACGTTGATATTACATGCAGTTCAGTATGGTAATCACTTGGCAAGATTATTGCTGTGACACTGAGACCGATAATTCAGTACGATAAGTGTAATATTGTTGGTGAAATAAACATATTTAAAAAGAGAACCAAATCACAGAAGAAATCTCTTGTCACCTCACAGTGTTTGCTTTGCTTTTTCAAAACATGATTGAACAAAAAATGAAAATTCTGTATCTGTAACCAGAATGTTCTTCTTCTTCTTCTTCTTCTTCTTATTATTATTATTATTATTGTTATTATTATGCCTTGTGATTCTCGGAGTGCTTGTATTCACAACTGATACCATGCTTAAACAGTCTAGTAATTTTATGGATAAATTTCCCAAATTAAAATTGATTTTTGACATAATTACTTTACTGTGTAGCTGAAATTGTCTAATGACAGTTGCTTGTTTTAAAGCTGATGTAATACTAAACCCAGTTTACAAGGTTTAGAATGAAGGAAGAAAGGAAGATTGGGTTTAATGTTCCACCAACGGGGTTTTAAATGTATGCAGTACATTTCCTTTGTTGCAGCCTAGCATCACCTATAATTTTAAATCTAGTGTTCAACAGACACTTCAAACATTTTTACCAGAATACTCAAATTATGAATAGGAATTGCAACATTATCATTTAGTAGAATGAGTAGTGCTTAAGAGTTGTAGATATTTTTTAAATTTTTTTGGTATTGCTTTACCATTTTATGATGTGTGAGGAGAAAACATTTACGAGTGTGCAACCTACCACACTTTAGGTGCTCTGCCCAACTAGGCTGTTAATTCATCAACTGATAATGATATTTGGATCTTAATGAAACAAAAAGAAAACTGTAATTTCTCTGTCTGAAAACTGTGACATATTTGAGAGTGCCAACACATAAAACTAAAGCATTGTCATCTGCTGAACATATCAATGCTAAATCAAAAACCCGTAATAGTAAGGTAGATGTGTGTTGTAAAGTTTGTATAGTGATAAATCAAGCTTCAGAAAAAAATGAAAGCCATTTAAAGTGTAAGAAATCAGCTCGCAAGTATTCTACAACACAGATTTCTTGGTAAAATGGCTTTTTTGACATGTATTACCATGAAAAAGACTGTGATGGTCAGATTTGGTTGCACATCAGGTGTTTCTGTACAAGCAGACACCCGCACTCTCCTATAATACAGTGCCACAGTGACAGCCACAATCATTGTCTGAAGTTAGAGAGAATATTTACAGAACACAGTAGCTGTAAATTATGTAAACAGTGCACACATTCGAGTTTTGAGACGGTAACTGAGATGATTGAATATAAAGTGCATTGCACAATAACAGTCCGAACTAAAACACATTCTTTGGTTCAGAAGACTTGATAAAAGTACGTCAGGCAAATCCACACATCCATGCTAGTCATATATACACAATCCATTCATAGGAATGTTAAATGTGAACTGCATGAATACTGATTAGTTGTATGTATGTCAATACGGTAAATTGTCAGCACTATGTAAAGATAGAGCACAAATGCTAAAATCAATTTTAAACACTAAATGTAACAAGATTGATGAAATTAACATACTGTTAACAGATAAACTTGAAGATATCTCAGTGTTATGCATTTCTGAGCACTAGGTTAACCCATAATGAATAGAGAATACGAAAATAAACAAATTCATTTTGGCTTCTTACTGCTGCAGGAAAAACAGCAAGCTGTGTGGGGTGGCAATTTACACAAAGGAGAATGTAGATTTTTATTACCCTACCTGACTTAAATAGAATAAAAGTCGAGGAGTATAATGAAATTGCAGCTATAAAAATTATTGAGTTCAACCTGGTTATTACTATAGTTTACCGATAACCATCTGGAAATTTCGAACTTTTCTTAAACAAAATGGAGTCATTCCTAAATAAAGTAAATAAAATGGATTGTGATTTGATAATCTTTGGTGACTTCAGTATTGATTTCCTCACAATTAGTGGAAATAGAGAGCCCATTTTGATCCTTGTAACATCCTATAATTTAAAGGCTGAAGTAATAGCTGCTACCTGAGTAACAGAAACATGCGGAACAGCTCTAGATCAGTTTCTAGTCAAGAAGAGTTTAACAACATTTCACTAAAAATTTCCAATGCAGGTTTTAGTGACCATCTTGCTCAAATATTAAGCATAAAAGTAAAAGGCAGTATTATTAACAACATGTGTTTAAGAATCTGATGTAGAAGTTATCAGGATAATGTAAACTACTTCAACATCTTATTACAGAAAAAAAAATTAGTCATAAGTGTACAAAATGAATGATATAAATGGAAAAATTCAGCACCTTCAGTGATACATGAATCCATTTTCTTTCAAATTGCATTGCCACTGAAAACTGTAACCATACGGGGAACTCTAGAACAAACTGCTTGATCACAAGGGGAATAAGGGTTTCATGCCAGAAGAAAAGACTACTTCATGAAATATGTAACTCAAATTCCTCACCTGAAGTATGTGAATACTATAAAAAATACTCCAAAATATTAAGAAAAGTAATAAAAGCAGCCAAAATAATACATAATGATAAATACATTTATAATTCAGCTAATAAATCAAAGGCTATATGAAGTGTTATAAAAAAGAATCTGGAGAATACAGACAATCTTGCAAAAATATAACACTATCATAAAAAATAAAAAAGTAACAAACTCCTTATAAGTATCCAACACATTTAACAATTATTTCACTGGTGTTGCTGGTAATATGTTACAATGAAACTATCATAAGAACAACCAGGCAAATAAATATAAAATAAGTGCATGTAGAGGATCAATTTACATCAGTTCTGTTTCACGAGATGAAGTAGCTAAAGCAATGAAAGGACTAAAAAATTCAAACCCTGCAGGCATTGATGGTGTACCTGCGACAATAAAAAAAGGAAGAGAGCATCAAACCTAATTGAAATACTCACACACTTATGCGACTGCTCACTTCAGGCTGGCACTTTCGCTGGTATATTGAAAACATCAAAAGTTATTCCAGTATATAAAAAAGAAAGATAATGTACATAACTACAGACTCATCATAATTTCCTCCTCATTTCAAAAGTATTAGAAAAAGTTATGTATGTCAAACTTATGAAATTTATAAATAAAAACAACATCCTATGTAATGAACAACATGGATTCAGAAATAAGACGCCAGTGACAACTGCTATTTACGAGTGCATCAGTTCCATCCTAAACCTGATGGACAGAAAACAGGAATCAATAGGAGTATTTACTGACATGTCAAAAGCTTTTGATCTCAAGCACACAAATGTTGAACTAAAAACAGTATCCGAACACTTATCTGACTATAAACAAATTAAATGTGGTGTACCCCAAGGGTCAGAAAATGGGACCCTTCTGTACGTGAATGATCTAAGCTTAAATGTTGATGCACATAAAACAATAATATTTGCAGATTAGAGCAATCGGCAAACATGGTCACAAAACAACTTAGGAACTGGGCACAGAATAATCAGCTTGTAATAAACAGTAAAATAACTATCGCACTAAAATACCACTATGCTCCTAATAAGAACATGTTTATTCCGTCAGTCTTTGTCAATGGCAAACTAGTTGGTAACAGTACTGAAACCAAATTCTTAGGACTTTGGCTGGAGAGCAGTGTAAAATGGAATAGACATAATGAATAAATCAATGCAGAACTGAGAAAAACATGTAACCCTCTTTGCTCACTAAAATCATGTTGTAGTGAGGTAACAGTAATGAATGCATATCATGCCTACTTTCACTCTTGTCTTAGATGTGGGGTCACTTTGTGGGGGAAACTCCCAAGACAGTTAGTAGCTCTTTTAAACTACAAAAAAGGGCCATTAGCATCTTATTTGGTTGCAAACCTGGAGACTCTTGTAAACCTCTGTTTTAAGAAATCTGATATTCCTCCATTACCACGTGTATACATTATAGAAACTCTTTTATTCTTTAAAATAAATATATTAGGAAAGGACTGCAGACTGCAAAAAAAACTGTGATATAAATGATCACTTTACCAGACAAAACAGAAACTTATATATAACTCAAATCGGCACAGCTCTGTGCCTAAAAGGTAATTTTCACATTAAGCTTTATTAAAACCTTCCTGAAAACATAAAAGCTATTACTGAAGTCAATACCTTTGGAAAGTCTCTAAAGTCATATTTACAGCATAACTGCTTTTACGCCATTGAAGAATATTTAAATTTTTGAAGTGTGTTATGTAAATACTAATATATAAAGTGTACTATTGTGACCTTAAATAAGTATGCCTAGAAATGACTTTCAGCTGTATACTTATAACTTGACTTGTCCAATGTCTTTTGCATAAGCTGCTTTGTAGACAAGAGGACCAATAAATACAGTACAGTACAATACTCAGACAAGTCTTGGCTTATCGAAATCTCACGTAGGTGTTGGACATGTAATAGCTGGTTCCAGACACAATCGACATTGATTTTACTTGTTGTTCACATGACAAAGTCTCTTACATTAAAGTTACACAGAGGTGTTATGTGTTTACTCCCCAAGTGCAGACCTTTTATGGTCCAAGTTGTTCGTAGATGTTACTGTTGATGTATCTGAGTCTAGGCTGAAAATTTTGGTGTCCAGCTATTTAAAGACTGATGCATGAACGTATTGTGATCTCGGAAACTAAATAATGATTTGAAAAATGGATAGGTTAGATTTTACCACTTGGAATGGAATATGAGTATTAACAGTAATTTTGTGTGTGAAATGTATGGTGGTCTAAGAAATTAGAGAATTTTATGAAACCATTTTATGCAGCCGCATTGGGAATACTCTATTTACGAATACAGGCACCATATTGAAAATTATGATAAATTATACAAAAATCTTTATTAATTGCATAATCAGTTAGAGAAGTACATCATATTGTGCATAAAAATTAAGTCAACAAAAGTATAATGGCAAAGGTCTTTGTCAAGCATAGAGGCAAAATTTGCAATGGAAAATACAGTTACTCCTTAAATTTAATGTTAATTATAAGTTAATTAGTTTCGCAGACATTGGAATACATTACTGACGTGGTGGAATGCATAGTCTTTCTAATGAGTTGTCATAAATACATATAAGATCACACAAAAGTTGCAGTCAAACTACAGTGAAAAGTTCAGTTTGTCATATTTCTTGATTAACAGATTTTCCAGTAAACTAGATTCACCACTGGAATCAGAACATTAAAAATAATGCCTTAAATAATGAATTTAAATAAGGGAAAAGCTTAGTTAAGGCTTTTTAAATATTGGAGCACCTGCCACCTACTTAGAAAATGTACGGAAATTGAAAAAATAAGTAAAATAAAAGAAATTAATTATTAGTAGAGGTGCAAGTAGAGCAGATGGTAGATTCCAGCTTTCTTTCTGCCATTGTGCCCATTACTTCAGTAAGGTTTCCAAAGTAGTTGTTAACCTACAGAAGGAATGGGAACTATTAACTATTACTTAAGTAGAAGATCTTGGAAGAAAGTCATAGAACTTATAAAAATGTTATCATTTTTATTTCATGCTATTTAATACTCGATTCTTAGTGTGAAGTACTACCTTCATGGGTAGTTGCCACATATGAAATCTTTAATTGTTGCTAAAAGTGCAGTGATAGCCAGTAAAGGAAACCCAATTTGAAATAATTTGGGAAAGAATGTACAAATAGGTACCACCTAGTGTTTATGAAAGAAAAAATAGGCAGGACTTAAAGTAAGAAACTTGGCTAATAACGACTGGCTACGTGCTTGGCAGATCCAGGGACATTGTTACTCAACCTGAAAGTGTACAAGGTGCTGTTTGGGTGGGGGGACTCAAGGCAAAACGAAACACTCCCATTTGTTTGAGTGAACTTTCTCACAATGTATATACACTCAAGTGAAACAAAGTACTTCAGATGTCTGCTTTTTAATTTGTTGCTTGTCTAAAATTATGATCACAAGAGAGAACCACTCATACCTATTGAGCTTCGTATTTAATGAGCAGCTAACTCGTACAGTACAGTTTCGGACTACAAAACAGGTGCTTCTAATTCATCATATAACTGTTGATATCTCATTTATGTTTTCTGTAGCACAGTGAAGTGAAATGGTGAAGTGATTTAAGTTGCTTAGTTCATATTTAGGACCAAAAGGAGCACAAATTCTTGTCAAGTCATCCTCATTTGAATGTCTGTGGTTTCTTTAAACTGCTTCAAGTAAAATTTAGAGTGATTCCTTAGCTATGTCAGGGATGATTTCTTTCACAATTCTAAAACAAATTACTTCAATGTAAGTGCGACATTGAATCTGACCTAAGTATTTCTATTCTCTTTGGAGCACAAATGGCATCTGCTTATAGCAGTTTTACTTAACTGTTGAGTAATCTTCCCGCTCTTAAAGATACACTATTAGTTAATTTGGAGTGCTGTCATATCCATAATTGCAGTGCATTGCAAGGTTCCCAGATTGTGATTCATAATGCACCGTTAAAAACTGGAGACTGGAAGTTCACCTGGCATTACCTTGTGGGTTTTAGGTGCTGATTGTGATGATTGAATGCCACTGTTTAGATTTTGTTGGCACAATTTGAGCACAGAACGTGATGGACACTATCCTCCATTTGTTTATACGGCACTCAGTTGAGCAGATGAAATGTTCCGAAGTAGGATAGGGTTAGACAGAAAACAAGGACGACATGAACCAGTGTACCCTATGGTTGATCAAGTGGCTCAGAATAATCATCAATTTGATACTGTTTAGCACTATTAACTTTTTTCTAATAACATTTTAGGTAGACTTAATAAATGTGTTATGTTTACATTGATAATTTAATAGATAGTTACAAAATAATGGTTAAAGGTACATACATCAATTTAATTTTTGAGGTTTTATGGGAAGTGAAGGACTATACCATTATTAGTAGGGTAGTGAACTATATTGATAACACACTATTCCAATGCCTTTGCTTCACAAAGGCTTCAGTAAGTCTAACTATAGATAAAAATCCAGAGCCCATAAGACGTGTGCCTTTGAGGATAAGAGCATTATTGAGTTTTGCTGTGCATCAGGCCACATATGAAATGAAGAAATGAAGTATGAAGGCAGAGCCAGCTATTATGGCCAATAATAAAGTAAGAATTTTTTTTTATCTTCTAGAAAGCTGTCAAATTGAAGGGCCATGAATTGGAAGGATATTTATGGGTGGAAAAGTGAAATCCACTGATTGAAATTGTTACTTGTGTCTTCTCACAGTAATTGTTAACTACATTGTTGTCACACAATGATAGTGATAAATTTTGTAATAGAAATTAATAAGGAAAGAACACAAATTTTAACATTCAGTGTATTGTACAGAGCTAACCGTCATCTCGAAAACAGATGCATTGTGTTAAAAGATTAGCATATTTCACATAAAGCCTACTACATGATGTCTTTGAACTCATTTCCACAGGAAAAAGATTAGTATTTCTCATGGTATGGATTGTGAATTTCAGCCCTGAAACGAGTGACACCTGACATGCAGACACACAAGAATACAGCTCTACGAGCAGGTCCAGCACCTTTCAAAGCACCTTCACAGTCATTGACGACGAGGCCAGTTACTGCTCCAGTTAGTGTTCCAGACAAACCACCAACTTTCACTAAAGAAGGGAAGAAATGGATGGTGGTAAGAAAATCTTTTATTAACAGCCATAAGAAATTTAACATTTTTATTGTTACTTTTGACTGGCATACAGATGGTATGATCATATATATTGTGAAATGAGGAAAATGTATAGCAGTACAGCCATCATTAAAATCAAAATTACTAAGCTATTAAAGCATTGTAAATTCCAGATATGTGTTAAAACAGTTAATAATTACTACAGCTTTCTATTCAAACTTATTGCACACAAATAAGCAGTTTTTGAAAATATAATTTAATTTGAGAGATAAAAAATTTACTCAACATGCGGCAGCAGGAAAACACAAAAATGAAAGGTATTAAAGTCTGCAAGCTTTTGGAGCCAGTAGGCCCTTCTTTTGGTAAAAGGGTTGAAGGGGAAGGAAGATGTGCACACAGATGTTGGACTACTTCTTCTTGCTATAGCTTATCACATTTTTACTAACAGCAGAAAGAAAAACTTATTCTGGTTTTTACACAAACCTAGACAAGCCATAACAGGAAAAATCATTTTTCTTGATATCTTGTTCACAGTATTGACGGTGAATTCATTAAACTGTTGAGCTTTTTTCCATTGGACAACAGTAAGGTGAAGAATCAGCTGTGGCCTAGTGTACTGAATTGTTCTAGTAATTGCTATAGTCTGATTGAAATTACTTGATAGTTGACATCCGACTCCTGTCACTACAGTGTTGCCACATTGGCTGTCAGCAATGTTGTGAGGTTAAGGATGTCGGAACGCCCAAAAGAAAGTGTGTCGTGCAGCTATTTTGGCTGTTGCTGGTAAACAATAAAAAAAAAGGAAATAAGTCTGAGAATGGCTGAAAAAAGAAGTGACTTCTCACATGTTAAAATACTCTCTAAAATCATAGCCATGAAGCAAAATGTGTCGTAAACTATTTTCGTGAGTCCTGCAACTTATGACAAATTATTAATATAGATGCAACATAAAATATAGAAGCAAAATTTGTTAATGGGAGAGAGAGTTGCAGTCAATGAGAGATTAGGTAACTGAGATTTGTGGCAACAGGCATGTCATTTGAATGCTTGAAGTTTAGTGGTGTAATATCAGCAAAAACAATTTGCAAAAATGTTATTGAAACACATGAAGAAATTATAATGTGTACTGCAATGATATATTCAGGTAATTAATGTAGTGTGTGTGTGTGTGTGTGTGTGTGTGTGTGTGTGTGTGTGTGTGTGTGTGTGTGGGCGCGCGCGTGCGTGCTAGCGTGGCGGACATGAATTTCAGTCATTGTATAGATACGGCAAGGCCTATTAATTAATAAAGAAAGCAGTGCCATAGAGACTCTTCCACTGACCACTGTAAAGTGGTAGATATGACTGCTACTGCATAGTCCTATTAAAATTGTTTTGTGTTAAAAGACTACTTGAAAAACTGAACCGGAGAGATGTCATACTCAAAGGTGAACTGAAAACATAAACAGTGGACACTAATGCTTTGTGGCTGATTTATGAAGTTCTGCCAACATCTGAATCTTGAATGTTATCGAACTGCCAAAAGTCAGTCACACATTCCGTACATATTGACAATACTGAGAATATATGTTTCACATTGCATCAGTTGTTGGAGGGCAATCTGAAAGTTATATTATTCTTGAAGAATCAAGCAAGTACATATAATAATGTCACACAATCCAATGATGACAGCATAGGTTTGTCGAAACCAGTAATAGTAATAAAAAGAATTACTAATGATTTGGCAAACTTGATTCTTAAAGAATAATAATACTGAGAATATCTTTGGAGCCATCAATGCTGCTCATCAGTATTTCTAGTATTGACAGTATGCCAGTACCCACCCTTAAGAAATCAGTACATTAATAGATTGACAATAATACTGAAAGTGTGAGAACCCCTATTTACATGAAACCCTGAGCAGTGTGACAGTGGCCGCCATGAGGTATGACGCAAACACGAGATGCCCTGTCAACAGCTGACTAATGACAGAACTGCTAACATTACCACAACCCAGTGATGCGAAATGTATCCAAGAAAATGATGGTCAACAACTAGTTGCAGAACTATTCATCCCACTTGCTGTGTTCAGTGTGTGAAGCTAACATTAAGGAGCAAACTGAGACAGAAATCATTGCTAAAAGCAGACTGTAATATCTTGCTTTGATTGGTTACATGAAATTACCCTCACACTGGCTTCACAAGCTGACACATTACAGGTTAGAGGTTATAGGTGACACAGGCACAGCATACAGAAATAAAGTATACTATTTAAGAGGAATAAATTTTTTTTTTTTGTGTATGTGCCTCCACTGATTGCAAACTGCATTGTCCAAAAGAGGATAGATACTGCTCATTTCAAACCAGTTGAACTTTGCAAGCTGGTTGAGCTACTGGAAGCAGTAATAAGTTCCATAACCATATCTTAGAGAAAATCTTCATTATTCCATGCTTCGTCAGTTACTTTGTATGCATCACAGTAGTCCTCCAGTCCATTTCACTGACATTTTCCTGGCTCTGAATAGTTAGTTCTCAACTTCACTCACAGTAAACTTTTTTTATTTTCGTGAGTAACATATTCTTTCTTCTGCATCCAGATAAGTTCAGTTGTGTTAAAGTGCCAGTGATAAGGTGGCAGTCTTATGACTCTATGTCTGTGTTTATAAACTACCTCATAAATAACATACATTGGAATTGTGGCTTATGAAGTGACAAGAGTTCTAATAATGTACTTTTTTCAGTGTGTCACTCACAGTTACTTTTGTGTTTCCATAACCACTGAATATTGTCTTCCTTTTGAGAGGACAGGATTAGAACCTTATCCTTGTAAACTAAATGGTACGAAGCATTGTAGAAAAAAATTGCTGATGGCAACATTTTTGTGAACCAATTTTGTAATAACTTAAAGTTGAACAAATATATTTCAAGGAAGACGCAATACATGAAAGTCACAGATCAAGTAAACAGAGTAAGACATGTGTACACTTTAACAGTCAAATCATAACTGAGTCCAAGTCTAGTGGCCGCTGGCTGGCTGGCGGCTTAGGTGGCGGTGCGGCTGGATGGCTGGCAGACAGCGCTGCTTGTAGAGGACGCGTGTAACTGTGCGGTGGCACTTCGAAAGATCGGCGACTCACAACATTTTTTCCCCCTTTGAATGTTTTGCACAGGTCTTGATGGAGGTGGCCTGTAGATTGCTAACGTCCATAGGTGTTGTTTGAAGGGCCGTAAAGTCTCGAGGAGGCGGCTTGCTGTACGGTCGGAAGTGCCCCCAATGATAACGGGTCGAGATGACAGGAGACGTGGGTGTCGAATCTGCTGGGGCCCCGTGCACCAATCTGCCTGTTGCGGCAAGTCCTGTTGTTATAACAGGAGACATGGACGATGTGTCCGCGTCCGTAGGAGAAGGAGACGAGTAGAGTTGCTCCAGCAGATGATGGTCATCTGGTTCCTGCATGGGCACGTCTCCTGGTGGCGTCAGTTCTTGTGCTGGCACCGATATGATGATGAGAGGACTGTGTTGTTAGTAATGAGAGATTCCAGTATCCCAAGCGTCAGGTAGAGCCGAAGGTGGTGTAGCGGCATCCGGAACAGGCGTTGCCGGCACACAAGGCCGAAGCTGGTCCGAATGACACACTGCAACACCTGTGTCCATCTGGATTTCATACAGGCGTCGGCCACGGTGTCGTAAGATGCAGCCAGGACTCCATTTTGGCCGCCTGCCATATCCCCGTACCCGTACAAGGTCGTCGGCGGTGAACTGTCCAAGCAAAGGCACCCACAGCCGTGAGGTGGAAGGCCGCAGAAGATGAAGTAGTGTGTGGGGCTGTCGGCCATGTAAGAGCTCAGCTGGGCTGTGGTCGCCCATGGGGGTGAAATGGTAAGAAGCCAGAAATTGGAGAAGCGCATCATCAGCAGAAGAAGTCAGGAGTTTCCTCATCTGAGCCTTAAATGTGCGGGCCAGTCGTTCAGCCTCACCGTTTGACTGTGGATGGAATGGAGGGGCCGTGACATGCATGACGCCGTGACGGGCACAAAAATCCCCAAAATCGGAAGAGGCAAATTGCGGACCATTATCAGACAAAGATGACTTCGGGGTAGCGGCCTGTGACGCACAAAGGCTGCAGGCAGCGACCATGTGTGCAATTTCAGTTTCGATGCCGGGCCAGTACACATGACAGCGCACCAGAGATTTTGTGTGAGAGGCACCCCAGTGCCCTTGGTGAAGGAGGTGCAAGACTGAAGCACGCAAAGACGCAGGTACCACAACATGCGGCGAAGCATTTTCGGTGGAATGGAGGATAACACCATCCCTAGCCATGAGGCGGTAATGCAAAGCGTAGTAGTTCCGCAACGGATCATAAGTCTTAGCGGATGGATGATCTGGCCAACCCTTCTGAATATAGCGGAAAACCCGGGAGAGGGTAGGGTCAGAACCCGTAGCAGCCGCCAGCCGGTCCCCGGTGATGGGGAACCCGTTCACAACCCACTGTTCGGCAACATTCAGGTGGAAACACAAACGTTCGTCCCTATCGAATGCCAGATCAGCACCCATGGGAAGGCGAGACAGTGCATCAGCATTCGCATGTTGAGCCGTCGTCCGGAAATGAATATCATAATTGAAACGAGACAAGTAAAGGGCCCAACGCTGGAGGTGGTGTGCAGCCTTGTTGGGAAGTGACGTTGATGGATGAAACAAGGAAACAAGTGGTTTGTGATGTAACAAGATGAAATTTGGATCCATAGAGAAAAACACCAAACTTATGAAGAGCATAAATAATGGCCAAAGCTTCTTTTTCAATTTGAGAATACTTTTGTTGGGCAGCTGTGAGCGTTTTGGAGGCATAAGCAATGGGTTGTTCAGAACCGTCAGAAAAACGGTGCACAAGGACTGCACCGACCCTGTATTGAGAGGTGTCCGTGGCAAGAACAAGATGTTGGCCAGGTCGATAAGTAGCCAGGCACGGGGCCTGTTTCAGCATAGTCTTCAATTTCTGGAAAGCTGCATCACATGACGCGGACCAGTGAAAAGTGCAACAGCTGAGCCACTGAAGCAGCAGACGGTAAAAACTTGTGATAGTATGCTATTTTCCCCAAGAACGCCTGCAGTTCCTTAACAGATAAAGGGTGAGGAAGGACATCGATCGCAGCAACAGTTTGCTGAAGTGGACGAATACCATCCCGAGAGAGTTGAAACCCCAAGTACGTGATAGATGCCTGAAAAAATTTTGAGTTCTGAAGATTACACTTAAGACTGGCAGTCTGAGAGACATGAAAAAGTGTGCGGAGATTTTGAAGATGTTCGTCAGTGGTGGAGCCAGTGACAACAATGTCGTCCTGGTAATTTATACACCCAGGGACAGTGAGCAATAATTGTTCCAAGAAGCGCTGAAAGAGAGCAGGTGTGCTGGCAACCCCGAATGGCAATAGTTGGTATTGATAGAGGCCGAAAGGCGTGTTAAGGACCAGAAACTGCCGGGAAGCAGTGTTGAGAGGAGGTTGAAGGTAAGCTTCTGACAGGTCAAGTTTAGAAAAATACTGGCCTCCAGCAGTTTAGTGAACAATTCTTCAGGTCGAGGCATAGGGTAAGTGTCGCTAAGGCATTGAGCATTTACAGTGGCTTTGAAATCGCCACAGAGACGAATATCACCATTTGGCTTAGCAACGACGACAGGAGAGGACCACTCACTGGAAGTGACAGGAAGCAAGACCCCTGAAGCAGTGAGACGATCCAGCTCCCAGAATGAGATTTTCACTCTGCAGCGGAGTGTGTGCTGATATGAAACTTCCTGGCAGATTAAAACTGTGTGTCCGATCGAGACTCGAACTTGGGACTTTTGCCTTTCGCGGGCAAGTGCTCTACCATCTGAGATACCGAAGCACGACTCGTGCCCGGTCCTCACAGCTTTACTTCTGCCAGTATCTCGTCTCCTACCTTCCAAACTTTGCAGAAGCTCTCCTGTGAACGTGGCAGAACTAGCACTCCTGAAAGAAAGGATACTGCAGAGACATGGCTTCGCCACAGCCTGGGGGATGTTTCCAGAATGAGATTTTCACTCTGCAGCGGAGTGTGCGCTGATATGATCCAGCTCCCGTTTGACCTGATCACGAAGGGCCACAGGAATGGGCCGAGCCCGAAAAAACTTAGGGCGAGCAGTGGGTTTGAGCATGATACGAGCTTCAAAGTCGTTTGCTCGGCGTAACCCAGCAGAAAAAAGGGATGAAAATGTCGTCAAGGAATCCAATTGAGCATAAGGAATAGCATCAGAGACGATATTGACAGTCATCTATGGAGAACCCAAAAACGCGAAATGCATCGAAACCAAAAAGATTCTCCACGTTACTATGGTTGACCACAAATATGGGAACAGTGCGAACGACAGATTTGTGAGATACCTCAGCATCAAATTGTTCCAAGAGAGAAATCTTCTGTTTATTGTAAGTTCATAATTGCCTAGTGACAGGTGACAGGATTGGGGAACCCAAATGAACATAGTCTGAGAATTGATGATAGTGGCAGCAGAACCAGCATCCACCTGCATGCGAATATCTCGACCAAATATTTGGACAGTGAGGAATAACTGAAAAGGAAGAAGTACCATTGAGAGACAACACAGAATCAGAATTAGCGTCATGTTCATGAACATCATGTATGCAGTCGAATTTGCAAACGGATGACACATGACCCCTCTTTTTTTTTTTTTCATTTGTGACACACGGCCCAACGTTGTGGACAATCTTCTTGTGAATGTTTCGTAAAACACCGCGTACATGAAGGACGTTGCCATGGGTTTTGCTGCAGTTTCTTAGAGGGTTGTTTACGGTTAGGCCGAAGCTGTGCTTGGGAGCGTACTGCGGCCACGTCGGCCGGCGGGGACACGCCACACGCTTCGTCAACATCGCACAGAGGTTGTATTTCCCCGACGTCGCCCCATGCCTCTATTTGCGCTCCAGCGGCGCGAGAAATTTCAAAAGACTGAGCGATGAATAGGACTTCATCTAGAGTCGGATTTGCCAACTGAAGGGCACGTTGCCTTACTTTGTTGGGCGCCGATCGGATAATAGCATCCCATACCATGGAATCGGCGTAGGATTCTTTGTGAACTTCAGTAACAAATTGACACTTTCTACTGATGCCATGAAGTTCAGCAGCCCAAGCGCGATAGGATTGATTCAGTTGTTTTTGACAACGATAAAAGGCAACACGAGAGGCTACCACATGCGTTTGCTTTTGAAAATAGATGGACAGAAGTGAGCACATTTCAGCAAAGGACAAAGACGCAGGATCTTTCAAAGGAGCCAGTTGCGACAACAACCGATACATTTGAAGTGAAATCCATGAAAGGAACATGAAATGCCAAGAAGTGCTGTCGAAGACGGTTTTCGTAATCAGACCAGTCTTTCGTTGTAAGGAGGAAAAGTAGGTAGAGACAACAACGAGAGACGCCCCACATTTGATGCCGCGATGAAATCCTGAATCGCATTTGTGAGAAGCGTTTGCTGTTCTATGAGACCTTGCAATAGTTGCTCTAAAGTAGCCATGGAAACATGTGGGCCAACGAGGGAAAAGAAAAATCACTACCTTGTTGCCAATTGTAATAACTTCAAGTTGAACAAATATATTTCAAGGAAGATGCAATACATGAAAGTCACAGATCAAGTAAACAGAGTAAGACGTGTGTTCACTTTAACAGTCAAATCATAACTGAGTCCAAGTCTAGCGGGCGCTGGCTGGCTGGCTGGCTGCTTAGGTGGTGCTGCTGCTGCATGGCTGGCAGACAGCACCACATGTAGAGGACGCACGTAACTGTGCAGTGGCACTTTGAAAGATCGGCGAGTCACAACAAATTTAAAAATGTTTCACAGTTCCTTTCTTCATGGTACTCTGACGTTATCTTGGATCTGAAAAGCAGCTGACAGCCATGAATAAACCCATGGTAGATACCAGCATGTAAAAGAGTAATTCTGCCACCTTTGCCTTTGGGGAGTGCCATACCTTCTCCTTTGCCATCACTCCAACCTTTTATAAGAGTATGACGTTTCGTCTATCCAAACAGTGTCCATGAAATTAATGTCTGCATTGGTATGCGACTATGTCTTCTTGTTTCACCAACATTTTATGACCTGAAATATTTTTATATTAAAAAAAAAAAAAAAAAAGAAAAAGAAAAAAACCTCTGCAGAACCTGTCGCAATGACAGTTTGTTGCCTTCAAAAACTTCGAGCTCGTGCAATGTCATATGCAGCTGATCTAATGTAGACCAATTTCGATTATGATGGTAATTGTATAAGTGGTGCTGAATTGCTTCTTGTGCCAAAAGATCCAGATTAGTTACAAGTTTCTGATTACTTCTTTTCTTGCCTGGTGTACGAAGATGAGGGTCCAGCATCACACCTTTCCTTCTCATATTTTTCTTTACCAGTACAAAGTACAATCACTTCACTAACCAGAACCATGGCTGTTTTTTGTGCGAATACTCTGTAAACCAGTTAGAGAGGTCTCCTATTTTATGCCTCTCTATCAAATATTCTCACACATTGCACACGTGTTGTCGCGATTGTCATTAAAACATAATTCTTTTCCCAGTTTTCTATGCTGATGTGTTTCCATCCTAAATCCTGAGTCTGCCTCTTTGCATTCACATTTCATCAGAGATGATAAGTGTGCATGCACGCGCGCACACACACACACACACACACACACACACACACAGTGTCATTACCTCATACCTTGTACCAGTAAAATATAATTGACTCGGAGAGTGTGCCTATGTTATGTTATGTTATCTCTGAAGGAAGAATTGTTCAGAAGCTCAGCAGTCTTCTCAATCTTGTACATTTGTCTATTGAAAACTCAGTGTCTCAACTGTTTGGTGATTTTTTTTTTACCTTAACTCTCTTGATTATTTATATTTTTCCAAGGACTTTTCATTACTGTTTTTGAATTTAGCAATATATTAATTACCATCTTGGTTTTGGAGGCCATTATTTGTAGCCATTCAGCAATCCATTACATGTACCCCATGTAACCACTTGTTGACCCTTTGACTGCTGTGAACAAGTTATCTCGTCATGCTCCGCCACTCCCCTGGTGCTGAGAACATGTTTAAATGCAACCTATGGGGTTTTCCTAAGTGCTATTGATATGTTTTTGCATTTCATTCCACTGACCCTATAACTGCTGCAGATGTTTTACTTCCATATATCAGTGGAAAAAAAAATTGAGAACATATCGTAAAGCATATGTGCCTCTTTGTGTGCTATCATTTGCAGAAAACATCATCCTTCTCTCTTGAGCCATTTATGAAATATGATTGTTGTTATGGCACCAGGATTCCTAGTGTGCAGGGACGGACTTTGGCACATTGTGCACAACTGCCTGCCTGATATAAAAGCCAATAATTTGAGAACAAAATGAGACATTGTTCTGCTCTCAATTTGAAGTAAAATATCGATATGTTATCTACAATTCATACACAGAAATGTGTGAGCTAAAATCAAATATACACAAAAAAACTTATGCAATGCGAATTTGCAGACTGAGAATTTTAACATTTCAGTAAGTTTCACATAGCTAAATTCTCATAATTACATTAGTACCTACCTTAACAAATTAAAAAACTGTAGTTTTCTCAAAGAAACAAGGCTGAATTAATTTATCATCATTTGATAATTATTTTGCAATGATCTGGCCTGCAGTTGAGGATATTAGTCAAACCATTGAGCTTTTTTGCTGCCTTAAGAGGAAAATGTAATAATGGCTTTGTCACTAAAAAGATTGTTAAGTAATTTTCATGTACAGTTGTTGATTCACTTGTACTGATTCTTTGTGCTCCTTTCAGGAATACCAAAAAGGCAATCATTCTCTTGTTGTAGAGAATGCAGAGATGAATAATGTTGTGTACATGTTTAAATGCCAAGATTCTACTCTTACTGTCAAAGGCAAGATAAATTCAGTTGTGTTGGACTCTTGTAAGAAAGCATCAATTGTTTTTGACAACTTGGTGTCATCAATTGAATTCGTGAATTGCCAGTCAGTTCAAATGCAGGTAAATGTTATTTATTAACGTCATCTTATTTTTAAATTTACAAATGAAACATAATGCAATTCATGAAAGGTGTGTGAAATATGCACTGAATATAAATTCTTGACTAAAGAGCTTTTTAAGTTATCATCAGTTTTGTTATTTGCATGTTGGAGAAAAAACACATCACATGTATGCTTTACCTCTACACTAGTGTACAGAGAAGTTGTTATTACACTTTACGAGCCAGTTACATTGTAACTTGGTCTGTGTGTCTCATGAATATAGAAATGGTAATGATAAGTGAAAAACCGAAAAATGTTTGTTACGTTGACCTGGTGTAGAACAGTGCTTTTGAATGTTCCTTTGGAATTATGTTACTCTTAAATGTTAGAGATGCAGGTAATTGTTTGTAAATGAACACATTTTTGAAACTAGTCACCATTAAACATAATATGCAGTGTGACAATAAGATGTGAAATGGCAGTTCAGTGGTAATTAGGGTGGAAAAGCTCCCTGTTTGGTGATGTAAGTAGTATTGATTAAACAAAAAAATGTCATATCCAGATATTCTGTCACATGTACAGCAGAAAGTAAAATTTTTGCCCAAGAATTTCCAAGTGGCTACTGTATCTAAGTATATAGTTCTTACAGGTAATGACTGGATTGTTTCATGTCAGCAGTGAAGTCTTGGAAATATGGATCCTGTGTGGGAAAAGGACAGTGCCATGCTTTGCTTGTCAACACAGCAATATGCTGAGTAGAGGGTTAAGCAAGTCATCATCTTTAGAAGTTCTCTCAAAGTTATTGTATGCAGTAATTGTATATTGGTTAGTTCAGTACAGCACACAGCCCTTATAATGTATGCCATTAAAATGCAGCATCTGAGGATATTTTAGTAGTCTCTCTTTCTATAGATTTGGGTATAGGTAGAAGGTTGCCCTTTTAATAGAGAAGAATACGGAGGGCAGCCACTCACATGTAGATGCTTAAAGTATGGCACATAAAAAAGTGCACCGTGCAGAGTTGCTACTAGGTTTTGAGCTACCATTCTTTTTCTGTTGTTAAGCACACTCACTCTCCCACACAAACATAGAGACAATCAAATGTATATTTATTATTAATAATACTGATGGCAGTGTTGTCTGATGGTTGCAATACTCATTCATATTGTTGGGGTGTAAGACGTGGCCTTTTTCTATGTATACACTCCACAAGCCACTATGAAATATAAAGCAAAGGGCACTTTCTAATGTACTGGTAATTAGGGCTTCTTCACATTTGATTCACATATATAGTATGGGAAGAATGATTTCTTAAATGCCTCTGTGCGTGCTGTAATTAGTCTAATCTTGCCCTCTCAGTCCCTGCTCGAGCAATACGTAGGGAGCTGTAGTATATTCCTAGATTCAGCACTTAAAGCTGGTTCTGGAAAGTTTCAAAGTTGGCTTTCTCAGGATAATTTCCGTCTTTCATCCAGACTGCAAGTTCAGTTTCTTCAGCATCAACATGTCTCTCCCATGCATCAGACAAACGTGACAATTCCTGTTGTCCTTCTTTGTATACTTGCAGTTCCTAAAGTATAGACAAAGAGAGTTGTACCAAACTGCTGCTGATACAACATTCTGCTGAGAATGTTTTAGGGCATTTGACTAACTGTTTTGTGGTTTTGACACAATGTCTTGTTTGCTTGAACACATTACAACCATTGTTCTATTCAGAAAGGATTCTAGCTCATACTGATTCATGAAATTAGATTTATCGACTGATCTTCATGCATCTGTAAGATCTCACCATGATGATGCAATATTGCAGAGACTGTCCAGTATTAGTACATATTTATGATGTTCACTTGAAATTGGAATATAAAAATACAGTGCCATATACAAAAAATGGTTATCTGACTTTTTGTCCTTCATTTAATGGTGCATTGGTTCCTCCACAATGATTTCACGTTACTTTTGGGCCTAAAGTCATGCATATTTTCCTCATCTGTATGTAGTGTCCTTTGGAGGAAAAACAGAAATTGGTGAATATTTAGTAGAGGAGTGTCTATTCCAAAAGACTGTTTCCTACACAGATTTATCCAAGTTTTACCTGATGTGTGAGGCATCGTGTAAACAGGGATATTCCACAAATCACACTTAATGCCTGGCAGAGGGTTCATCGAACCACCTTCACAATAATTATGTTATGCCACTCTTGGACAGCGCATGGAAAAAATGAACGCCTTTGTCTTTCCATGTGATCTCTGATTTCCCTTATTTTATTATGATGATCATTTCTCCGTATGTAGATTGGTGTCAACAAAATACTGTCATATTCAGAGGAGAATGTTGTTTATTGAAATTTCGTGAGAGTTTCTGCCACAGTGAAAAACGCCTTTGTTTTAATTATGTCCACCCCAAACCCTGCACATGTCAGTGGCACTCTCTCCCCTATTTTGCAATAATAAAAAGCATTGCTCTTCTTTGGATTTTCTGTATGAACTCTATTAATACTGTACTGATGTGTTACAGTGGTGGCATGAAACTTGCTATTATGCCTCCATATAGCTATGTTTATTTTTACTGATGAATATCAGGTAAATTTTGTCACGTAAAGAAAAAAATGATGGGTGTGATAATCTTCATTATATGTCTATGTGTTGTAAGGGTTTCCACACACTGCACTGTATTTTATGTTGGTCACAGTGTCCAGATGAAAACGAGAAGGGGGGATGAGCTGTTCTAGTATAGATGTTTAATGAAGGATGGCTAACCACAAGAAAACTACCACAAACTGCTGTTTTAGGAAAATATTTCCGTAAGCTGTGGTGCATGCAGTGTGGCATAACGGTTTGCATCTCTGGCTGATGTGCTGCAGGTCACCAGTTCAAACCTGACCAACAGCAATTGTTTGTTATTTAGCATTTGTCATTTCTGAAAGGTTCTTGAAATGTTTTATTTGAATGTTTGTATATTCTGGAGTAATCAAGGTTTGTGTAAATACAAGAATTCTGGAATATAACTGTTAAAATAGGTGCACTCTGTCCAGGAAGTGAGTTCTTTTCTATTGGTAAAGAGTGTTCGTTATGAAATCGCTTTCAGTGCTAAGTGTTGTACTTCATTGACACCCTGTTTTCAGATTTGGCCTTGATTGTGATTATGACATGACATTTTTTGGTGGCGACCCGGACATTTGAAAACATCTATGTGACTGTGGCTTCAGTTAGGCTACATAAAAGCCATCGCCTACACAGACAGGAACACAAGCAGTACATCATTTCCAGGGTCCATATATTCAGGGTACCAATGGATTGCAAGCCAACAGTAAGTCAGCTGCACATCAGCATCCATTGGTGTGATCTGGAGAGATTCTTGTCAGGGCTCAACAAAATGGCTGAAAAGATTTGATCGAATCACCCAGTGCAGCAGGTGGGATGATATGATGTGTTTGCAAATGTGTAATTTTACTTGAATGACACAGCCCGGCAGTGATCAGGAAGAGAAGCTCAAGCCGGGAAAGATTCCAAGCCAAAGTGAAGAAAATGTTGGTGACAGTCACAGCTAGTGTGCGTAGCAGAGAACAATTGGAAAAACAGGCATGGGAAATGGTACAGCCCTACATGCAAAATGTTTGGGTCCTGTGGCACATTGTGAATCTGCATATGACAGAATCTGACAAAATCTTGTGCTTGCTGAAAAGAGTCACAGAAATGTACAAAGCTCTTCTGGTAGACAACAGAGGAATTCATCAAGTGACGCCAGTTAATCAAGAAAATGCTACAGAAGAAGAAGAATTGGATGAAAGAGATATGAGCAACTACTGAGTGTGGTCTCTAAGGCAGTTGTGGAAGACCACCATGAGCTCACCTCTCATAAGTGAGATAGCAAGAGAAGAGATAAAACAGTGTATAGCAGCCTGAAATGTCAGACTGAGTATGCAAGAGAGAGATCAGCCATAAATTTTGACCCCACACGTCAAGTGGTAATAGAGAATGCTGAAGAAGAGGTGTATCGTTCTTTAGGAGCAGTCTCCACCATTAGCTGATCACGCCATGAAGAATGAACTAGACCAACTCGGACTTCCGCTGCAATTGTCAAATAATAAAGCATCCGACCAATGTGGGTACAAGCAACTCCTCCATGAAGTACAATGCCACACAGAGAAACAGACATTTGGAGGAGAAATGTCGACCTGTTGCTATGTTTCCACTGTGGATGCCCTGGACACCTTATATACTACTGCAGACAAGTGTTTGAAGACAAGTGTTTGATGACCATTATGCCACAACAAATGAGCCATATAACAGTCCTATTCACACCACCCAACTGCAAATCACTATAGTCAACTCGTGGGATGAAGCCCATCATTGTACCCAGGACAGGGTTGTTCCCCAAGATCCCTTAGCTATTCTCCATCACTGTACAGAGGTACCGATCTCTGGCATACCCGTCAACTTCAAAAAACTAAGTGATACGACCGTGTATGGAGGCAAGGCCTCCACAGGTGCAAGTCCTCCGTGGATGTGAGTAACTGAGATGTCAGGAAATCACATTGACAACATCATTGGTGGCCAACCTGTCCTAACTCAAGTTGAGGCAGTGGATTCCCTATCATCATAAATTAAAGAAAACTGTTTCCTATGATACAGAATTTGTTGCGCTGAAGGTCACAAATGAGAAATACGTGCAGCCAACAGGAATGTATCTTATTAGAAGAGCTATCAGTGCAGAACATGGCATTCAAATTCATTGTTTTAGCAGACTGTAGTCATGATGTTATTCTGAGATGGGAAGTCTTGCAGGTACTACATGCAATCATAGACTGTGGAAGGTCAGAGCTCTAAATTGTGAAGCTGTTCCAGTGAGCATGCCTAATGAAGATTGCTCTGGGTGGGTGTTTGTCATTAAAGACATTGATATTCTGCTATCATCATTGAGATGAGTTCCAATCATCACTCGAGATGCTCAGTTAAACTGTGAAGCTTTTGTTGATTACAAAGAGCTACTCAGGATTACTAAAGAAATCTACATGCTACTGAAGATCATAATTGTTGCCAGGTGCCAGGGAGAACTTTGGAACACTAATTGTAAACAGGAGCCACAATTCAGCCCTAAAGGTATGTGCTTAAGGACAGTCAAACCAATCTAGGGGGGTTGCTTAATGTTACTGACATAGAATTGTACTTCACTACTATCCTAGACAACACTGGGGAGGAACCTGCTGTAATTGAGATGGGGTGGAGGGTTGGCTATGATGTCAGGATGGCAGACGGAGCAGGACTGAAGCAGGGTAGCAGGCCAGTGGAGGCCCAGGAAGATGGAGCTGCCAAAATTAATATTTTCTTTTCTTCTCATACATTAGTACTGTGTCATTGTGAGCCAGCGACCATGCTTCCATTCCTCAGTAAGATGGCTGAGTGGCTGCACCATGCTTTTGCTTAGCTTTGCTGACTCTTGTGCTCAGTGCACGCCACGCGACTCTGTTGTGTCAATCACACTGCGTCAATGATGCTCGGAGATGGTTGGCAGTCCTGCTGTGGTAGCCAGCTCTGCGGTGGATGACTGCATCCTGATGGTCGTTGGTGTGGAGCATGGAGTGGCACCATCACTTTGATGGAAAACAGGTGCCCTGCAAGGGATGTCTCACACTGCCCCCTTGGGCAGGAGTCTGATTGCTGCTGGAGGGAGCCTGGAAGGCCCCCTGTGGTGTGGCACAAGTCCAGAGGGTGGGCTTAATCTTGGAAGCTGGGACTGCAACTGACTCTTGATCTCATAACTCCTACTGGAGGCTCCCTGTGATTCCCTCACCTGGTGTAGCACCCACATCCTAGTAGTGCTGCTGGGCTGCAAATGAAACTGCTTCAAAAATAACAGGTATTTTAAAACCTGTCTTACCAATGTTCCTCTTCTGGTTGTGTTCTCGGCGGCACCACTGAAACCTGCAGGTGGAGAAACCATTTTGCCTGTGCTGTGCATTACCACTGTGCTATGGATTCCATCAAGTGAGCTTGGCCTGTGTTACAGTAATTAAACAGCTTGGTTGCTATAACAGAAATGATAACACCCTGTGTTCACCAGCCACTTGCAGCTGCTGCAGTACTCCTCCATGTAGTCTTACAGATGTACTTATAAAATGATTGTAGCAGACACTACTACGAAACTGTGAGTAGGGTTGCCCTGCCGAAGAGCAGAGTTAGCAATTGATAGCCTTTCTGCTCAATTTTCAGATGCTTTCAGATCTGGTGCAGAGAAAAAACAGACCAAGCAACCGATTAACACTAGGAATTGTACACCAACTAACCAATACTCACATAATGTGCTGCCGGATGAACGACGGACAGTCCTGGAGGAAATGGAGAAGATACTGCAAGGTGACATCATTGAACCTTCAATGCGTCTTTGGTCCGCCTCTGTGGCCCTTGTGAAGGAGGAGGATAGCACATGGCATTTCTGTGTCGACTGCTAACAACTGAACAAAATCGTGAAGAAAGATGTCTATCCTTTGCTGCACATTGATGACACTGTAGACTACTTGAAAGAAGCAACGTATTTCTCAACTATAGACATTTAAACAGGCTACTAGAGAACTGAGGTTGACAGAGAAAAGATTGCATTCACTGCTCCTGATGGCCTCTATGAGTTATACTGTTTGGATTGTGTAACGCACCAGTCAACTTCGAACATACGATGGACGAACTTCTTCGAAACTTTAAATGGATGATGCATATTTGCTATCTGGATGATATCATTTTTTCAAGGAACATCTAAGCCACCTGACAACTGTGATGAAATGTGTTCAAACTGCTGGGCTGCGTATAAATCTGAAAAATTTCCTTCTTGCTGCTCAAGAAATAAAAATTTTGGGACATCTAGTGAATCCGTATCCATGAGAAAATAAGAGAAGTTACATATTTTCTGACTCCTTGGCATATTCATGATGTGAGATGTTTTATTGAAATGTACTCATACTACCAGCAGTTCATTAATGACTAATGTGCTAATGTACGTCCCGTGGAAGAACTACTGCAGGGAGACGGTAAACTTTTCTGAAATAAGGTGCCAGATTGATCTTTCATCGTGCTTGTGGAAGCACTAACATTTTCTCCAGTCCAAGCATTGTATGCTGAGAATGCCGAGACAAAACTTGACTGAGACACTAGCAATTATGGGATAAGGATAGTTCTAGTGCAAAGTTAGGAAGTGGTTTTCAGAGTAATCTCAAGCCTGAGATGAACTACTCTACAACCAAGAAAAAGTGCCTTGTTGTTAGGGCCATCAAAGAGTTCTGGCCACATTTGTTTGCCAAACCATTTGATGTTGTGGTGGACCACCAATCTCTGTGCTGGCTGCATAGCCTGAAGGATCCATCGGGTTGACTAGCAAGATGGGAACTGAGGCTTCAGGAGTATGATGTCACAGTGGTATACAAAAATGGGTGCAAATGCAAGGCACATGGATGAAATCTCAATTATTTCTCCATTAAATGATATTGCTGCTGAACAGAAGATAGACCCAGCACTGCAGAAAACCATAGAAGCCTTGAAGAATGAGGAACGGATCAAAGGAGAATTCCAATTAATAAACAGAGCTTTGTGTTATAGAAACTATGATAGAGTGGGGCCAAATGGTCGCTTATCATCCCTGCTCATCTACATCCAACTACACTGGAGTTCTTCCACTGCACTGCAACATCTGGTCACATGGGATTCATGAAGCCCGTAGGCGGAACCAGATGCATCTATCACTGGCCAGGACTCTACTGATCTGTGAGATACTACGTGAGCCACTGTAAGCATTGCCAGCAAAAGAACCATGTGCCACAGTAACCTGTGGGGCATATGGTACCAATCTCACATGCAGCAGCGCTATTCCACTGAATTGCAGTTGACCTCGATTGGTGGTCCCTAAGGTCAGAAAATGGAAAATTAATGAATAATTATCTACACTCACAGTGGGTTTCTTCGCAAAGAGAAGAACAAGGGCTTCCTAGTTTCTGAGTTGACAGAAGCTGATTGACTTTAGCAAACTCATGTTTTTCATCTGGCCGTTTCCAACCCCAGCAATCTAATACAGATTCTTGCACATGTAGCCCTTATGAAGTGACTGTTGTGCTGTGTTGTGTTGTGTAGTAAAGTAATGCACCTCTTTATGTGTGGTGAAGCAGTTCTTGGCCCATCACAGGCAACGCCAGATACTCCTCCTGTTCCTCAGAGAATGACAATGGTACAAATTATGGAGTGAAGCAAGAAAAATAATTAATGATGTCACTGAATATAGTGAACAACAGACGAAAAATAGAATTGCTCCACCTTCTCTCTTAGCTGACAAAATCAACAGTAACTTACAGAGGGGCAAGCTTCAACTCTGTGAGAAGAATTAACAGCTTTTGTAAAGACAATCAGGAAATCACAAGAAGCTCCTGGCAAAAACAGGAAAATTTCAGTTAAACTTTTGAACTTGACAGTGCTTTGACACTGCCTTTCCCTTTGTCTGAATTTCTTAAGTAGTCATGTATGGCAAGTTCTGGTTGAAAATTACAAATTACTTAAGAGGAGATGACTCACCAAAAGTCAGAAGGACTGCATTGTGCTGGCTCACGGTGTGTATACTAGGGTGAGAGGGGGTTGTCAGGTCGCAGGTCGGGTGGGGTGAGGGAAATGGAGAGAGCAGGAGGCAGGAAGTGTGCTGGGAAGTGGCTCATGGGAGAGTGGGGAGTGTCTCTGGGCTAGCTAGGGGTCCAGGTAGAGGGGGCGGTGGCAAGTCACATGATTTCACAGACTAGGGTGAAGGTGTGAGATAACAGCACACAACTAGCTGATGGGGGGCAAATTGGCCAGGGGATGGTGTGCGCGCGCCCACACACACACACACACACACACACACACACTCACACTCTTGTGTGTTGTGGGGGAGGGGGGCAGCGGTTTAACTTAGGTTTAGGCCAGGAAGGTTATGGGGGTGGAGGATGTGCTGTAAGGATAACTCCCTTCTGCGCAACTCAGAAAAGCTTGGCGGGGGGGGGGGGGGGGGGGGATCGAGATGGCACAGGTAGTGAAGCAGCCGCATTGAAATCTCCCATGTTATGCTCTGCTCATGTTGTGCCACTGTGTGGACCAACTGTTTTTGGCAACAGTATGGCAGTGACCATTCATTCTAGTTGACAGCTGGTTGGTTGTCGTACCAATGTAAAATACTGTGCAGTGGTTGCAGCAGAGCTGGCATATAACATGGCTGCTTTCACAGGTGGCCCGGCCTCTTATGGGGTAGGATAAAACTGTGGAAGGGCAGGAGTTCGTGGTGCTGGGTGAGTGGTTGAGCAGGTCTTGCATCTGAGCCTTCCACAAGGATATGATCCCTGTGGCAGGGGATTGTGAGTGGGAGTGGGATAGGGATGGACTAGGATGTTGTGGAGGTTGGGTATGCATTAGAATGCCCCCATGGGAGGGATTGGAAGTACCTTGGGTAATATCCCTTTGCCATTCCCATCCACAATACCCTGCCACAGGAAGATCCAGATGTAAGACCTTCCCAGTCGACCCACTCAGCACAACCTACTTCAGTCCCATCACAGGTTTGTCCTACCCTCATGAGAGGCTGGGCCACCTATGAAAGCAGCCATGTTATATACCAGCTCTGCCACAACCAACCAGCTGTCAACTAGAATGAATGGCCACTGACAAACTGTTGCCAAAAGCGAGGTGGACCACCCAGTGGCACAAATGCAGCAGAGCACACAACATGCAAGATTTCATTGACTGACTGACTGTTTCCTACAGCTAGAAAAAGGAAGTGCATTCTGAAAGCTAGCCAAGTTCTGTACGTTTTGTTTGTGTGTCTATAAATGACGCAGTGCTTCTGCCTTTGTGAGTTATCTCTTGTATTCCTAAATAATTTGTTACTTAAGTATTCATTTTGTTTGTGTGTGCAAAAGAATTTCTTGCCATGCAGTAGGCGACTAAAGCTGAAATAATGAAGTTGATTTTTTGTAAAAAAAAAAAAAAAAAGAACCTGTAGTAAAGTCACTTGGTTGGTATGCTGAAGGTAGTTGGCATGAGTCCTGCCACATATCTTTATGTCCTTTTTTTTTAACATCATAATAGAAATGGTGGTTTCGAAAAGTCAATCTTTCCTCTGGGGACCTCTCCTTGTTACTTGTAACTATACAATAACTGCAAATAATGCAGCCATATTTTTTGACTTTTTAAAAAATATCTGCTGGGAGAACCAAGTTGGATACCTCTGACAGAGGTGTCTTGAGACACTCAAAACATTGACCTCTACATGGTGCAGAAGATTGCTCCCCGTCTGTGGAAACTTCAACTGGAACTCAAGGAAAAGATTGGCTGGACTTGGAGTATTACGTCTGTATGAAATATTTCTCTATCCATCTCACTCATGTGGGTTGAAGTGGTGAAATAAGAGGTCTTTACTGTTAGAGCATGGAGACATTATTGATTGGCAGTTGCATTTTATTGTAAAAATGAAAAATATTGAGGAAGCAGCCACTGAAATATTCCATCTGAATGAAACTTGGATAGACAGTAATGTGATGGTTGGTAAATATTGGCGGGAGAAGGATGATGTCAGCGTGATGGGGTGGGAAACCCAGTTTTGAAAGACTTATTATTGGAAGTGTTGTATCAGGTAAGGGATTCATCAGGGATACACAACAAAAATTGTGAGCTAAAGCCACAAAAGGTGATTAACGTGGTCAAGTGAACTCGGGAAACTTTGAAAGGTGGTTTGCAAATATGATTCTCCCAAATCTTCCTCCAAAGTCGGGTACTGTGGTGGACAGTGTTCAATACCATAATAGACAGGTGGGGGAAAAACACCCACACAGTATGATATGAAAGTGAGTATGTTGGAATGGCTGCAAAAGAGACATGTTGCCTGTAATGAGAGCATGAAAAGCAGGCCCTGTTCACTTTAAGTCAAGAACATAGACTTGCAAAAACCTAACGATCAATGAATTGGTAAAAGAGAGAGGGCACATTGTTGTCTGCTTGCCACCCTACATTTATGATTTGAGTGCGGCAGAACCGGCACGGCAAAAGTAACACGGTTGTTTAGGGAGTGTTTCATTTCAGGGGACATGTAAAAGACAACCTGTTAAGGCTGCAAATGAATCCCTTCTGTCAGTAATTGATGACAGCTGGGAAAGGGTCCTGCAGGAAGGCCCAACAAGTGGAACAAGATTAGTGGTGGTGAAATGGTGTTGCCAAACTATCAATACATAAAATCATTATTCATACTGCTGAATCAGCCAGTGGCAAGAATAATGAATCATGCGCAGGGACTGATTCTGAGTTACTTCTGTGTGTATGCAATTCGGCGTTATGTATGAGAATAACAATTTTCATAATTTTACTCATTCTTTTTTTATTCCATTGTGTTAAGGTTTACTACTGGTTCTTTTTAATTTCAAATTGTTCTGAGAACTGATGTGGAATTAGTAGCAGCAAGCACCAGTATTCAACATGAAACAACCAGTTTTGATTTCACAAATCCTGTGAGCTTTTATTACCCCATCTTGGCTTTTACTTATGTCGATGTGCCAAATGTAGTGGTTGACAGCTGTCACAGGAGCAGCAGCATCAGCAGCAGCTAACAGATGACACTGTCAGTGCTGCTTGGAGCACAGCTTGTATGTAAATGTAAATATGTTGCCAGCACTGTGTCATGTTTGTTAGGAGCTTGCTTCCTTCACTCCCCCCCCCCCACCCCCCCCCTCCTCCCCTCCCACAATTCTTTCTTCTTCTTCTTCTTCTTCTTCTTCTTCTTCTTCCAAGTAGACTTGTACCTCAGCAACTATTTTGTTATCAAACCTGTGCCAACTGCCAAAGCTCCAGAAATTGCGAAGTGCCTTGTAGAAGACATCATTTTGGAGCACGGAGCGCCCCATGTGAAGAACTGTGATCATAGATAAGTTTTCCAGTTGACACTAGTAAAAGAGTTTACACCTAATTGTGACATCATTCACTGGATGAAAACTGTCTACCATCTACGGATAATGACCTCACAGAACACTTTAATAAAAGATTGGAAGATAAGCTTTTGATGTATGTCAATGTCGAATGGAGATATTAGGATAGAATAGAGTCTGGTTGAAATGATAGTGGATACAATGTTCCTGGTTTAACTGGATGTATACAGGATGACTACATGAAACACCTAATCATTGGAACCATAGAAGCAAGGCAACTGATTTGCAGATGGACCATGGATACTCAGGAGGAAGACTGAGACAGCTAAAATAACAAGCACCAAACAGTGAGATACTGCACAGGAGACTTGGTATGAATTTTTATGCCTATGCAGAAAATGGGGACTATCAGAAAATAGAAAATGTACTAGTTTGGGACGTTTGTATCCTTTGTCCATTGTCGACGTCACATATGAAGTAGGGGATTATGACCCTGCATTGTTAAGACAAAAGCACAGAGACATTGCCCATGTCTTCCGCACACAGATCAGCTACGGTGCAGAGGCACAGATCGATGATGGGGACTCTTCGTTCAAGGAAACTGAAGATCATGAAACTTTGACAGGAGTGCTACTGTTGCTGCTTAATAAATTGAAGAGGATGTAATATCATGACTAAAACATGAGGATCCAACAGCGCTGCTATACAGACGACCATTGACAAGTTCTAGATCCAGAGTGCTGTAGTTGACTGCAATGAGAACTTCTGAAACAGTGGGTCACTGCTTGTCCGGGAGAGGAACAATGCTGTGAAATGGTGGCGCACACATTGTAACATTGTAGTTAGTGACTCTGGCTGGTGTGTTGCTGGTTGCTAGTTCATATCCGACCACCAGCAGTCATTTTTATTTACTGTTTATCATTACTGGAATGGTTGTGAAATACCTTATGTTTGTACATTGTGGTATATTCAATGTTTATGTAAATGGATGCACTCTCCATCCAGGAAGTCAGTTCTGTTCAAGCAGTTCCTTGTTGTTCATAAAAAAAGTTGCTTTCAGTTTTGTGTTCTGTGCTCCATTAATGGCCTGGCTTTTGGATTTTGACTTGAGTGTGGTTACAATTGGATAATATTTAATTTCAGGAATTGTTTTTGTCCGAACCAAAACTGACATCACTCCCTATATTGTATATTAACTGTTGCAGGCCATTATGATTACTGTAACTAAATAAAGACTGTAACATCACTGAAAATTAGAGCATTTGATGTGGAACAAAGACAGAGGATCACATTAGTGATGTCACTGTGTGTTCTATGTCCCTCCCTGTTTAGTATTCATCATGTACCTCCCTATTTAGCCATTAACCACTCAGTGTCATGTATACTGAATTGCTGGTGTACTGAGTAACAGATTTTGCAATTGTCTGCCTGTAGAGTATTATGTTGTTGTTTTTGTTGTCATCATCTCTTCTCACTAGAAAGTATAATATAAAAAGCCTCCTGACAAAATACAAATTTCCTTACTGTACTTCCTATTACATAATAAGCCATTCGAGTCTGGATGTATTCAACTTATATTAATGCCTGTCTGTTACTTTTAAAGGTGTTAGGTAAAGTACCGACAATAACCATTGACAAGACTGATGGCTGCCAAATGTACCTTAGTCCTGAATCACTGGATGTTGAAATTGTCAGTTCCAAATCATCAGAGATGAATGTAATGGTGCCTAAGGGAAATGGTGACTATGTAAGTATATATGTTGGTTGTATATTAAACACAGACTTTTGTTAAAGGGTTAATGAATATACACCATGTCAGTTATCCCCTCTGAGCTCAGAAGAACAATTACAATTGTAGTATTCTGTGTAGTAGAGTTCATAATGCAATATAGCTCACGACTCAAGAATTTTTTGTAAAGATGTGAAATTATTTAAGTTACATTAACACATCAGTCCAGTTGAATTATCACTTATTTTCGTTTTACCAACATTTCCGTAATCTTCCCAACAGATGCTACAGCGGAAATTGTATAGGCGTTTCTTATGTACATAGATCTGACTGAGAAGTTCATATTCAGAAACACTTGGTGTCGATGTCTTAAAATCTCAGTTCACAATTAAACTGATATGGGGGCAGGGGTGGCTTTTGGCAATGAGAAAATTTCAATTGAGTGATTATCAAATTTGGAGACTTGCTTAACAGATGAATTTGATGTGGTTTTAAGCACGTTTTATAAAATACTTAATCCTTTGAGTGACAAAATGCATGTCAGCATGTACTCTGTGGAAACAGTAATGAATAAAACTCCTTAACTTATTTCTAAATCCAACATGAGGCGTGGAGTGGTAAATATTCATACCAATGAATCAGAAGAAAATAAATTATACATGGTAGTTAAAGTGGCATACATATTTACCAATGTCACTTAAAAGGTTAATATACAGTTTGGCCCAAAATTATAGGGTCAAAATTTTACGTGTTTGAGAAGAACTATGCTGATTATTTGGAGGAATAGGCCCAATGTTTACAACTGAATAGTTCAGGCACTGTTAGGTCATGAACAAGCAATATGTATGAAACATATTATTGTAAAAGTTCTGTAAGACAAATAGTTGCCTGCCCCAATGAAGTTGATGAAACTAACTCGAAAAACAGTACCAATTGTGTGTGATGTGTCCATGATAAAGATTATCATTGTTTACAATTTGTGACTGGTTGTCCATGGCAAAACATTAGCCACTACAGGAACCTGAAGGAATGCAGTTAATGTATGGATAATGGAAGGAATGCCAGGACGAATGATCAGATATACAGGGAAAGAAGCAAAAGGCATCAATCATCCTGATTCTAATAAATTTCTTGCCTTTGGTAGACACAAAGAACTCGATAATTGGCCATCAACTTGGCAGTTATCACCTTGAACAGATGCTATAAGCTTTAATTGTTGTTAAAAAGTACAAGTTACTAGTAAAGCACTAAGAAACTAACTGGACATTTCCAACTACTAGCTTCTCATTCAAAGTACTTAGCTTAGGACACCCTACTATCTGTATAATTGTGACCCGACCGACGACACCATTTATAATTTTGCAATATGCAATTTCTTGCAGCCAAGATAAGCTTTGGACCCAGGAATAAAGCTAAACTGACTCAGAGCTTGATACTTCATCTTGGAGGTTATCAGGCACACAAGTATTAGTTCAGTGTGTATACAACCTGGGACAAGCAGAAGATCTGGAAAGTTTTTCATCAGGAAGAAAACTGGGAAAAACCGGGGAATTTTTTAGAATTCCTAGAGCTTTTCATTGTTTTAGTTTTCAGTTAAATTTTTGTAATTTTGGCTGTTGAGAACCAATACTCTAACAAAGGATATTACTGTGTCCTGCCACGGCAGAATAATAGTGCAACAATAAAACATGAAAGAGAGAAAAAAACAAACGAAAATAAAACTTAAGTTGCATGGGAAATGCACCATATACAACAACAAAACACAGTGCTCATACAAGGTGTCTAACAACAGCAAAATGTGTCAAAGGCCTTAGGAAGACTGTGCATGCTTCAGAACAACAAATTGCCTGTGATGAGCGTGACGTCACCATTGTTTATGTTAGATTCATCTGAGTAGTGCAAGCGGACTCATGCGCATGCACTGTTGAGTCACGTGTGAGTAGTATCTTCTCCCACTTCTGCCTACGGAAGTGTGGCTGTTAGCTGTACAAGCAGTAGCAGCAAGCAGACAGATACTGCCCAGAAAAATTTTACTGGCGTGTGCAAGCTACCAGATTCACACTTGCACAACAGGCCCTGATCAAGGGGGTGGGGGCAAACCGGGGTATCCACCCAGGGCAGCAGTTTGGGGGGGGAGCACCAAGTTCATATCTTAAGGAAGAAAACATTGTTTCACAAAGGACCTAGCATCTAGCACACATTGGTCTATTGATTATTCATATGATTTTGAAACTTGTCCCTGTTGGTTTTTGAACATTTTTGAATGCATTCTAAGTTGATTTCCAAATGAATCATAAGTTGATTTTTGAATGCGTGCATAGTGTACATGATTTCCCTGCTAGGGGAATCCCCATCGTATATATAAATAAACTATCTTCCAGACAAAAGGTGGCAGGGCTATATGAGGTAAGCGGAGTAAAGCGGAACGGGTGAATGCCTATTGCTGTTTGTATATGCGGTTGTCTGGGTTTGCAAACGATAAGTGTTGTTATAATTACTAGTGAAATCCATAGTTTCAGAGTACCAGAGTGGAGAATAAATGGCTAACAGGAATAGGCAGGTAAGAAAGATTACATATTATCTTCTCGGTGTCTCCAAGAAAATGACAGAACATTTTTGGCCAGACCCCTACACTACTAAGAGCCAGTTGTACAGTTTCCGGCTATTCTGGGAGTAGCGCAGAAAACACGTTGTACGAACATGTAATAATGCGTAACTGGAGAATAAACACAGGATAACTAAAACTAGTGATTGTGACAGGGTTAGTGAAGTTAATCGAAGAATAAGTTTTCACACTGGCAGGAATAGTTACAGAATTAGTGATGACAAGATTGATTATTAGAATGAGGGAAACGGGGACATCACACAAATTATAGAAGAATATGATGATTCCAAATTTATGTAAACATTTCGTACTACTACTTTTGGATCTCATGCTTGAGAATCTGGGGTGTATGAATGAAATGTGAAACTATTTTCTAACATAAAGCTTTTTGCTTTTAGTTGGCCTAATAGGCATTTGATATTTGTATTTTATGAATTATGTTGAAATGTTATAAAAATGACCATTTATGCCAAAACAATCTCATTTATTTGGTGTGTGTGATGATTACTGTAATATTAGACAGGCCTCTTGCATTTTGTCTAGCAGACAGTGACAAATTACATGTAATCAGATTGAGGAACCACACCAGGCTTGGGTACTGTTTGTATTAACAACTTTTACCATATTAGATAACGACATTTCGTTTTCTTCATGCAGCAAAACGTTTGATGAACTTTGGTGAGGTAATAGATTCTTTTCCAGAAAGAAAAGCATGCTCTGTAAAGCTGTAGTAAGATTAGAGAGAAAAAAATGCTAGAACTTAAAGGTTGAAGAAACGTGTACTGCTTGCTTGTCTCTTGTCTTTACTGGTTTTATGTACCCTATATTTAATCTTATGTCACAGAAAACACAAGTTATTAGCTAATAGGCAATAAAGAGTGCAAATTTTCTGGAGAGTACTTGTTCTCCCAGTTACAAATAAACCCAACCAGTAATTGCGAGTTTTTTTTTAAGAGGGACAGGAAAATCACCACGGGACTTTTTTAATTTCCACTGTCCTGAAGATAGTTTGATGGCATCCGTTACAAAATACGAGGTGCGACAATAAAGTAATGAGACTGATTTTCTTTGCAAGATGTGGCAACCATGTAGGCTCGCATAGGCACAATACCTTTGACCTTGGTCTATAAGCTGCTTCTAGTCCAAGCGGCACATCGATGCAGCTGCTCAATTGTGAGTTGTGTTGTAATAAGTTAACACGTGTTTGTCTCTCTTGTCATGGAAATGGAACTGCATAATATTGCAAAGTGGTATGCCATTTCTTTTTGTGTTAAATTGGATGAAAATGTGTCGACAACTTATGGTAAGCTTCAGAAGGCTTTTGGAGAGGAGGTTATGTCAAGTGCTCAAGTTTTTCGTTGGCATAAAATGTTTAGTGAAGGCAGAATGAATGTTGAAGATGTCGACCACAATGGACGACCATCAACCTCATGGACGGATGTCAACTTGGCCAGGGTGCATGAACTCGTACGATCTGATCGAAGATTACCCGTGAAAATGATTGCGGAAGAACTGAACATCAATTGAGAAATGGTTTGTGTAGTAATAACTGAAGATCTTGGTATGAGAAAGATTTGTGCAAAAATTGTCCCCAAAAACCTCACACCACAACAGCAAGAAACACGGAAATCAATCCAGAATTGTTGAGCCTTGTTATCACTGGTGATGAAAGTTGGTTTTTTCAGTATGATCCAGAGACAAAACGCCAAAGTTCGCAATAGTGCACAGAGGGATCATCCACACCGAAAAAAGCTTGTATGTCAAAGTCAAAAGTGAAATGCATGCTTGTGTGCTTCTTTGATTCCAAGGGAATTGTTCACAAAGAGTGGGTGCCTCCTGGACAAACAGTTAACCAATATTACTACAAAGAAATTTTAGAACGACTTCGTAAAGAGAGTTCTTCGGGTTCGTGCCAACATTACTGATAATTGGATTCTGCATCACGATAATGCGCCATCCCATATGGCTCTGTCAGTACAGCAATTTTTAACCTCAAAACAAATTTCAGTACTACCGCAGCCACCTTATTCACCAGATATCGCTCCATGTGACTTTTTTCTATTTCCAAGAGTCAAAACGTTGGTCAGGGGACGCCATTTTCAAACAACACAAGATGTCCAAAAAGCTGTGATGAGGGTCTTGGAGGATATTACAGAAGGTGAGTTCCAGCATCAATGGCAGAAGTGCAGGAAAAAGTGTGTATAATCAGAAGGGAACTATCTAGATATATTATTGCCTCAGTTCGAAAATATCGTTGGTTCGGGTCTGATGGTGCAGAGCAGTCCGAGTTGTAGTGGGGAGATGGGTAGTCTCCACATGCCTCGTGTTTACGTTTAGTAATTTTGCTGTTTCATCTTCGTTTATTGCTCTCGTGTCAAACGAATACAAAACGGATTGCTGTGCCAGGGGCTGTCAAGTGAATTAAAATATATTCACATAATTATGGAAGGCTGAAATATGTTATTAGTTTCAGATTTTATTTATTTCCATCTCTCTGACAGTCAAGCATTAATCGACTTGCAGAACAATGAAGTTATTTTTGTTGATTTGCTAAAGAAATTTGGCTTTTATTAATCTTTTCCCCTGAGGCAGTCAATTTATTTAAAACGAAGTGTTTAATTCCCCACTGTGGCTCACAAAATTCCGATGCTCTTGGAGTAACTTGTGATGTCATGTTTCTTTTGTGACATAATATAAGACCTTTCACACGTACGAACATGCGGGCTTCCTGCGTCATTGTAGCTGCGTAAGCGTGATGACTCCTGTTACCTGGCGCTCTGTGGCAACTGCTGAAATGAACCTATATGTAACAGGTTGTGGGAGAATATTGCAAATGGTTGTTTGAAAAGCATTACTTTGAAAGTAAATTTCCTTTTACGCGAGATGAACTATGTGCGAGAATGTACGATGAATTAAACTCTCATTTAAAAATCAACTCTTTGAGAACGGCCATCTACAAGAATTATGAGCCCAGAAAATCAGACGTTTGTTGTTATTAAAATTTTTACTGGCACATTTGTGTGATGTAGCTTAAAATGTAACACATGCAAAAAAGATCAACATTATATTTAAAAGCTTAGCTTCTCTTGCAGCTTATTAATCTTCGAGACCAATATTATATGCAAAACCTTTGCTTTTTTTGTAGCAACACTACATAAATTAATTTAAACCATTAACTTTTCCTATTTGTGTGTTTGGGCTACATAACAGTGGTATTGCAATTGGTTGACTACATCACATGTCCTACGCTCTGAATATCCGCCGACATCGGCTGGTGAGATCACGTGATATGAGCTATGACCTGCTTACAAAAGCACAGCACAATCTTGATTACAATGCTTTAAAAAGTAACATGTGGTGTTTGGTGGAATTCGAATTTATACTTTCTTAATACAAAAATATACAGCATACATGTTGCTGCACCACAAAGATCTTTCCAAAAAGTGTTATTCAAAACAAGGTTAGTACTGCTCCGCCTCCAACAATAGATCCCATTATATTATTGCATTGTTGTGGCCCCAGTCTGTGATGCATCAGTAGCATGTTAGAAGTGAAGTATTAACAATGTCTTCAAACTTGTTAATTATGGCTACGAGTTCTCATTATCGCTTGTACACTGCTAAAGAAAAACTGAAAATTATTGAAGAAGCCAAGAAAGTTTGAAACCGAGCAGCTGGAAGAAAGTACGATGTGAATGAGAGTTGTATTCGCGACTGGCAAAAAAAACTATGACTTCAAGAAACTAACAGTAATCACCGGGCAATCCACGGCCAAAAAGTGAAGCATTTGGACCTTGAAAAAAATGCTCTGTGATTATGAAGATGAGAAGCGATAATACAGATGTGCAGTGATGAGTGAAATGTGCCAACTTAAAGCATTGGCTTTAGCCAAAGAACTACACATTACCAATTTCAAAGCTAGCCAGGGTTGGCTATCAAGATTTTTCAACTGAAATGGATTAGGATTCCGAAGGAAAATGACCATCACTCAATGGCTTCCAGGTGGGTATGAGGAAAAATAGTGTATTTTCATCATTATGTGGTAAGTCTGTGACACAAATAGTCTTATATATTATTGCAAATTGGTAATGTGGATTTAATGCCAGTGTATTGTGAGATGTCGCTTGACAACACCGTGAACAGGAAAGGAGAATTCAGCATCATGATAAGAACTGGTGGCAGTGAGAAGCAAAGGTGTACAATGATGGTTTGTGTAAGAGGCAATGGACGAAAGCTATAACCTTATGTGATATTTAAAAGAAAAACTATTCCAAAAATATTAGAGAAAGGCATATTAGTGAAAGCAAATCCGAAGGGGTGGGTAGACAATAACCTTGTGATTGACTGGGTGACACATGTTTGGCAACGTCGTCCTGGTGCATTACTGAATTTATGTAACATGTTGGTCTTGGACAGCTTCCACGGACGTAAAACTAAGGAAGTGCGAGACAAATTACAAAAAAGGGAAACTGACTTCCTCATTATCCCCGGAGACCTATCATCGATTCTAAAAACACTAGATGCATGTATAAATTCAAAGCTGCACTTAAACAGCAGTGCACTGACATACAGACATGTAGTGTGTGGCAGCACCTCACTTGTAAGTGTGTGCTGTTCTGCCTTCCCTTCTTCCCTTGTGTAAACATGATGGGGATGCCACACTGGCCAGGTTAGTAGTTCGGTTGGCCAGGTAATAAGTAAAACATAAGTTTGTATCACTGTTTATGCATCATGCACAAGGCAGAGAGAAGTTAGGTGATACTTTTGCCAGCCTCCCATTAAAGAATGCACTCAATGATTGTGCTTCTTCCTCCAGTTTAAATCTAGCTTCCCTCTTCTATAATATTGTGCACCAACTTTGTAATTCATTGTAACATGAAGATATTGGTAGACTAATAATAGTTTGTCAAATTATTTGAAGACTAAATGTGAGTGATGTAATAGTTTCTTTCTTGTATATCCATCAGCTGTTATTGCATATTACACTGGCTTTGTGTCTACTAATTTGATTTGTTTCAGGCGGAATTCCCTGTACCAGAACAATTTAAAACTACTGTAAGCCAAAAGGGGTTGCAGACCATTGCTGTTGAAAATAAAGGATAAACCATTTCATTAGATGTAGAAATATTGTGCAATCATCATAAATCAATATGCAATCATTTTTTTATCTTCATATTAAAAATAAGTGACAAGAATGATAGATGCAAGGAGTACAGTATATGAACTGTTAAAATTTGGTGTACAGGATAATTGCTTGATGTGATAAATCTACTTTTTAGACGTTTCTGTGGCTTGAAATTTGTATCATTTTTGAAAGCCGTAGTGAACAATAACAAGCAACTGAGTTTATGTATATATATTTTTAAGAGTAATGAAAGTCTTACTCTAGGGTTTCTTATTACATTGTCATGAACATTAATGCAGAACAAGGAATTGAAATTTGTCTTATGTTAAAGATTGGAAATGAAGTTTCATTCATATATTCATATTTTCTATTATAAAATTTTACTATAATTTGCTATTGTCAAATGCAGATAGAAATAATTTTCTCAGTAGACTGAAAGTAACGCTGTTATGACTCCTCTGCAGACAAAGGTGTGAGAGTTTTCCCTGTTTGACTTCAATAGTACTTCAATGCAGATTGTTGATTATTATTTTTTTGTGCTACTTGTCAGTTGATAGTGTGTGTCACTCTGAGAGTTAAGATTGTACTTTTGAACTGTCAGAATTATTGTGCAAGTATCATGATGCTGGGTGTGTACAGATTTTTTAATTTTTACAGCTGATAAATTATTTTCTTCTTATTAAAGTGGTCACATTTTTGACACATCATTTTTGAAAAGATTTTTAATGTGTGAATTATGTCAAATCAATAAAGCTGTACTATGTATTATGTAAATGGTGCTATTTTTTAAACAAAAATATTGTCTTTTCTACTATTATGGGTGCTAAATTTGTAATTAGCATTTATACAGTTTCATATATTTTCATATCGCCTGTTCCATCCTTTTATCTGAGCAGCAGTCATTTTTGTTGTCATACTTATCATCTCATTGTCAGAAAGAAAATGGGTTTGAATTAATCGTATAGTTCATAATTTTGTTTATTCACTGGACATTCATTTCTTCTCTTGCTATTTTACACCTGGAAAATGACTTTTTTTACCTTCTATTTTAGTTGTGTGGAAAATTTCTGTGTATTACAGCATGACTATATGTGTTAAGCTTTTCTTAAATATTTTGGCCATAATTATTGAAAGTGTTGAAGTTAATAAATATCACTTGAAATTTATTGTATCATTTACAGCAGCCAATATTGTGGCTTATGGACATGTGCATTTGCAATGTAGATATTGTTTTCTATGACTATTTTAATTTGAAATCAAAGGCAGACTTCATTCTAAATTGATGAATGTGTAAAAAAGAAAAGAAATAAGATTTGCATAGTATTGTAAATTGTTGAGGTTGCACTAGGTTTTTTAATACTTGCTGATGTTTGTCTCTGTCCTGTGACCAGAGGAGTATACAGCAAAAGAGCTTTCTAAATGAAGCATGTTATGATCATGTCAAAATAGTAGAAGATTGGCAGTATTCCAGGAAACTAATATATTGAATAACAATTGAAAGAATGATTGTGGATAAACAACTTTTTCAAGGTGCTGCTGCAGAAGAAGAGAGACTAAATGCTAGTGTGTGTGTGTGTGTGTGTGTTGTGTGTGTGTGTGTGTGAGCGAGTGAGATTTACAGAGAATAGCGGGATGGTTAAGAGAGAACTGCACGTTATTTGAGGGTTTAAGGTTTTACAGATGACCTGAACATTTGATGGAGTTACAAATATGATAGTGAAAAGTCCTGAGTGGAATACAAATTCCATTAGATGGAGTTGTTATTTACAGACAGTTGCAGTTTATTGTTAGTTAGTTTCACGTTCTGTTGATCATTTGCACAGTAATTCTTAATTATGTGAAACAAGTCACTTTACATACACATCACAACTTAATTTTTAAATGTTGCTACATGCTGAACTTCTTTTTAAAATCTAATGTGCTTTATGTCCACAGTGTGGTGGAAAGTTATTTTCAGTTAGCAGAGTAAAATATCTTGCATATTTTGTAGGATACACAGTCACCAAATATGGTATGCTTAATATTGTGGGTTATCCTGCACATCATTACATGATCACATATCACATTTGATGTTCCTTCCACCACAGGTAACAATGATGATGCCAGCATCTCTTGCTCAAAGCAAGAGACAATCAGGGATAGTATGGTATTTACAAAATGCCATTACTAACAAAACAGACTGTTCAAAATGTAAATTCTTATACATTTTATTAGATTTCAATGATTATTAGATTTGGACCAACTTCAATCAATTGTAATTATACTCGTAGTTTCTGGTCACCCTGCAAATAGTTACATGACGCTGTAAGTCTAATCTACCCCCCCCCCCCCCCCGTTTCCCATGTGAAAAAAGGTTGTGTGTGTGTGTGTGTGTGTGTGTGTGTGTGTGTGGGTGAGAGAGAGAGAGAGAGAGAGAGAGAGAGCACTTCCTTGGCCCAGTTTCCTGTTACCTGGATACTCTGTGCTTTTCATATACCACATCCTGCAGTCAAAATATCATTAGGTAATCCCAATCTTTTATCCAACTCTTAATGACAGTGTCTTATTCTTGTTTTGGGCAGGACCATTACCTCCATACCATGCAGGCAACACATCAACATCTGCAAATTTTGTGAAACTATGCACTCATTACCTTCATTATCAGATCTGCAGTTATTCACCAAACTTCCAAATAAAGCAGTTGCTTGGATTCAACAAAAATAATATTTATTCTGCTACAACATCTTTTGCAAAGCGTACTTGGAATACAATTTTTGTTCTTTAAATTTTTGCCATCATTTAGTACATAGATGGAGGAAATGGAGTTAAAATCTAGCATTCATCAATATTAATGCTGACATACATAATACTTTATCTCAGCTTGGGCTCTTCTTCCTTCAGCAGTGTAAGCCGATAGTACTTCAGAACCTTTGAGGAACAACAACTTTAATTTATTTATTTTATTTTAGTCATTATACTCCTACCATGAACACATTCTTACAAGAATGGTGTAGAAATATCAATGGAGCACTGAACAGATGACTGGCAAAGGTTCCAATGTCCATGACTATAAATTTTGGGATCCTGAAATATACAACATGCTAGAGTTGTATATTTCGATATATGAATAACGAAGCTCACACAAACATCTGAATTATAAAACTAACTGCAAGTTCTCATGCTTCTGGCATGGGAGACATGTTCTTCTGTAGTTCCTGTCTCACAGCTGTAAAATTAGTGCTTCATCAAAACTAGATTTACAATACCAAATGAATTCCTCCCTGTCCAGATAATTATCATGAAGACAGTCAACTTATTCCTGAGCAATTGCTTTGTCTTAATAATAAAATCAATTTTAATCAGAAATCTTATTTCTGGGAACACTCAGCTACCACCAGCACACTATTTCTGACAGGATGATTAATTTTATTTGTATGGATTTGAAGAAAAAATTGAACTGTTTAAAGCGCTCAGATTTATGTGATAACTCTGCTGACCCAGCATCTGATTTGCAAATAGCTGAACAAAACTGTGTAGCTACCTTTCACACGTAAACCATAGTGAAGCAATCAGGTTCAGTCATTTTCATTTAATTACATTTTTTTTACTTCTGAATGTGCATCATAGACGGGAGTGAGTCAGATTATACTGCCTGTAATAAATCACACTGGAAATATTTCCAGGTGTAGTGTTTTTACTTCCTATGTTAAGTGGTTTTATCCTTACAGGAACACTATACCTATTTTTGGAATACCATTTAGACATAACATAATACGGCCATGGTAATTGTTTGTATAATTTATACAGTGAAACCACCAAGGTCTGTATTGCATGTATACATGTACAAAAGGAAGCATTAGTGGAAACAGTCATAAAAACCTTATCCCTGAGCTGTTTAAGCTAAAAGTGAGTTAATGAAATGTTCCACTGTTCCTGAAGAAAATTCAGTTTTAAAGAATGATGCAATAAATATTCCTGTGACAGAAATATAACTTGAAATTTAATGATATAAGCCTAATATTTTATAGGTCTCAAACATGAAACAACGAAACATGCATTGTTTGACATACTACATACTATTGGTTTTGTGTAATGACTGAGTTATATTTGTGTCACATCCCCCCTGCCCTGCCCAAAGTAGTTTACATACAGGAGATTCCAGAGTTTCTCACTTTTAGTGAATGCGGGTAGAGAGAATGTAATGTGTTCTTGTTCTGTTCACAATATTATCCTTGTATGGGAGCTCTTCTTGGTTATTAACTTGAAATGAACAATCACTGCCTTCCATGAATGTGGATATAGGCTAATTGTAATTAAGAATCCCCTGTGCATTTTCTTCGGTGGTTTTACTATATAAGCAATTGTATCAATATTTAGAATGACATATTTACTAAATAAAAATAAAAGCATTAAACACTAAAAATTCTTATTCATAATAACAAATATTAAATTTTATAGTGTATACCAAGAAATAAACTTCTGAAACTTAACTATCTGGAGTAGCATTTTTGTTCACATCTCTAAACTGTGTAGGCTACTACTTGTTAAACAGGATCATATCGTAACAGAAAGGTTATCTGTTTAAAACGTTTTTTATAGCTACTTTTCCTGACATATTGATACATGTTGGCATAAATAATAGAATGTAATTTTATATACATTAAGCTTTTCTGAAAATTGTGTAAATGTTCAAAAACATTCAGAAAAAAGCTTAAATACTGTGTTCTACATTGATAATGTAAATAAAATTGTCACTATTATTAAATTTCTGCTACTTATCATATTAAACTGAAAAAGATGGTACTGTTTTATTTTTAGCAAAATTGGTATTTTATGCCAAGTATTTCTTGCAGTGGAAAGATTGCTGAATGTACTTTCAGGCATGATGTTTATGTGGAAACATGATTTGCTCATAAAATTTACCTGTGCACCTCCGCTGTGAGTCAGTGTTACTGTATATTTTCCTCAGCTTCTGCATTTAGTAGGTGTTTCACATATTTTATCAGTAGGGATTATTTTTAGATTGTCTTCTTTGTAAAATAATCTACAAAAAATAAATTTAAATTATTGATGATTAATATGAGCAACTTCTTATTTTCACAAAGATAATATCTATTAATAATAGTTTTTTTACTTTAGTGTTGTGTAAATTTCTTACTGCTTACAAGGGAACCTCCCCATCGCACCCCCCTCAGATTTAGTTATAAGTTGGCACAGTGGATAGGCCTTGATAAACTGAACACCGATCAATTGAGAAAACAGGAAGAAGTTGTGTGGAACTGTGAAAAAATAAGCAAAATATACAAACTGAGTAGTCCATGGGCCACATAGGCAACATCATGGAGACAGGCAGCTCAGGAGCGCCGTGGTCCCATGGTAGCGTGAGCACCTGCAGAAGGAGAGGTCCTTGGTTCAAGTCTTCCCTCGAGTGAAAATTTTACTTTCTTTATTTTTGCATAGTTATTATCTGTCCGTTCGTTCATTGACATCTCTGTTCACTGTAATAAGTTCAGTGTCTGTGTTTTGCGACCGCTTCGCAAAACCGTGCGATTAGTAGACGAAAGGACGTGCCTCTCCAATGGGAACCGAAAACATTTGATCGCAAGGTCATAGGTCAACTGATTCCTCCACAGGAAAACACATCTGATATATTCTGTACGACACTGGTGACGGCACGTGCGTCACATGACAGGAATATGTTGTCGACCCACCTAACTTGTACACTTGGCGAATGGGTAAAAAGATTCTTCTGCCTTGCTCGATTTAGGTTTTCTTGTGAATGTGATAATCACTCCCAAAAAAATGATGAAAACATAAGAGTTTGTCACATAAACTGAAAATAAAAAATTAAACTTTTCACTCGATGGAAGATTTGAACCAAGGACCTTTCGTTCCGCAGCTGCTCACATTACCACGAGACCACGGCGCTCCTGCATTTCCAGTGTCCTTGATGTTGCATATCTTCCCATGAACTACTCAGTTTGTATATTTTGCTTATTTTTTCACAGTTCCACACAACTTCTTCCTGTTTTCTCGATTGATCTGTGTTCAATTTTTCAAGGCCTATCCATTGTGCCAACTTATAACTACATCTGAGGGGGGTGCGATGGGGAGGTTCCCTTGTTAGCATAAATAAGTGCAATTTGTTGTTGTTGTTGTTGTTGTTGTGGTGGTGCTGTGTGTGTGTGTGTGTGTGTGTGTGTGTGTGTGTGTGTGTGTGTGTGTGTATACATGCATTCAGAGATTACAAAGGATGGTGTAACTAATGAGAAATACACACTACAAAATACCCATTGCTACATCCTTTAGGAGTTTACCATTTCCTTTGATTAGTGATGTATTAGGTACCGTATTTACTCGAATCTAAGCCGCACTCGAATCTAAGCCGCACCTGAAAAATGAGACTCGAAATAAAGGGAAAAAAAATTTCCCGAATGTAAGCCGCACGTGAAATTTGAGACTCAAAATTCAAGGGAGAGAAAAGTTTTAGGCCGCACCTCCAAATCGAAACAAAGTTGGTCCATTGTAATACGAGACACAATTTACGTCGAATGAATGACGATACAGCTACAGTAGTTTGGTTCAAGTCGTAAGCTTAGCAGTTAAGCTTTACCAGGTAGCCATTGCTATGCGTCAGGCGCTCCGTCCGTAATTATACGAGTACCCTTCCTTTTTTACGTGCTTCGTCTGGTTTGAATCGATTGCTTATTTTGCTTTGATCTGATAAGTGCCGTTTTCTTTGTTATAGGTGTTTACGTCACTCTAAGCTGAAAATGCATTACTGTACTCAGTCATGCATTGTTTGTCGCATTCTGATAGTGCGTGTTTATGGCCTGCCGCCACTCGCGGCATGGCTTGCTTTTGTGCGCGCTACCGCCGCTTACAATTAAAAGAGAGAGAGAGAGGAATCGTCTCACTAGCGAAACAATGGCAAGAGACTGCTATTTGTTGTTACTTACACTGCTGCTTTCTTTGATAATGATCAACAAAAACCAAATAATGGACTGCATGTGATAGAAAATGTTTTGAACGAGAATTTAGCGAAAATTTTTCTCTGTCTGAAAATCTTTGCAGACGCCTCTTTAGTACATTACATTCTGCGCGGAAATTAGAGTCATCTTAGATTTAAAAATCTAGTCAGTTGCCGTGCTTCATTTCTGACTATCACTATTAGGCATAAGAATAATACGAGTATAAACATGACACGATATGCATATTCTTCCGCGTTTGCTGTTGTCTCACTCTAGTTTCGTAGTTTATTAGGCAGACAGGATTTAAATGAGATTGCAGCAAACACGAAAGAATACATGGCACAATGTTTATATTCGTATTATTCTTATGGTGAAGAGAATACTGCATGTGATTCACATTTCATCAGGTTCCTATTAGCAATGATCTCTTCTCACAGGTAGGAAAAAATTCAGAACGTAGAGTTGGCCATATTGACAAACATCCCAAACAGTCTTGCCAGTCGGATTTTTGTAGTACATTCGAAGATGAACAATACGGAATTTGTATTTACTTCGTTGGATAATGTATGAAAATGCAGTGGTCGAATGGTCGAAGCTCGGGGCGGAGGAAAAAAAAGCTTGTCTTCCACTTTTTTTTTTTTTTTTTTTTTTTTTTTTTTTTTTTTTTTTTTTTTTTTTTTTTTTTTTTTTTTTAAATTTATTTACTGACGCAGAGGTTTTGGCGCCAGTATTTATCTTTGTGCCTACAAAGCATGCCTGTGTAGCGCTACATATATTCGACGGCAGAAGTTAGTTGTGGCGGCACCTACCAACATTTTTCAGAACATGCGCTTGCTTTGCACTCGATTCTAAGCCGCAGGTGGTTTTTTGGATTACAAAAACCGGAAAAAAAATGCGGCTTAGATTCGAGTAAATACGGTAAGTCATTTGAAGGAAATAACTGCCACCATCCTGAGAAATTAACTCAACACTGAGCTGGGTTGCTCAGCCTATGCACAAACTGTGACAAAGTAGACTGTCATACCTGATCCAGGATGTGCAGATGGTCTGAAGCTAATTTTATCCTACTGTTGAAACATATCTTCCTCTCTACCACATGTTGTTTTAGGTCATCATTGCCTCAAATGGTGGTGCTTGTTATTAACTATGTTGCTACACACATGTCTACTGTTGACGTGGGTATCACATGTTGAAGACGATTGAAGCCCTCATAGCACATGGCAAGGAAGAGCTGTAATATAAGACCATTTTGTACGAACAAAGCTCTTACGAACAAACGCGTTAAGTTATGCACATCCATCACCTTTAATACTATAGGGGTGTTAGTCAGCAAATACATCATTAAAAGTCTTCATACCACAATCAACACACCATGAGACAGAGAGAAAAATGTATTAACTCTTGTACTGCAGTGAACTTCCACAGGTGTCAAAAAGTGCCACATGTCCCGAGTGTGGTTGGCTCTTAAAGTAGTTCAGCGCTGACATTCCCCAAATGCAGTTGGGTGCTGTAGAAGTTTTGAGATGTAGGCCTACCCTCATTAATCATTTAGTTGTGGTGTAATATGAAGTCCTTTTGATTTCAGCATTACTGGTGGCACTCACCACACCTTATTATTTGTTCAAAACCTAATAGATGACATCTCAGAATATATCTTATTTTTCTGTGGATTGAAATTTTCACACTTTTCTTAGAGACTGTATTGTTGCCGAAGGCTACAATAAATACTCTCAGTTCTCTCAATGTCTGTAGAATGCCCAGAGCAACAATAAAGGTGAGACATGATGAGAGTATCTGAGATAGTAAACCCCCAGTGTATAATGGCAGTACAGCAACCAACAGCAGAGGGCATGGTAATGCTTACAATGTCCAGGGTATTGTCAATGAAGCCGCATATGCTCTTGGGGCTGGATAGCGTTGCTAGTCCTCTGTAACCATAAGCTCTGCACACGTTTCAGCAATTATTGTGTGGTGTGTTGGTGGAATGTTGTGTATCATAGGGAAAGGGAATCTTGATTTAATCTTCCAGATTGTGAGGAAGGTTTGCTTGTGCTGATGAGGTAAATGGTTGTTGAGGTGAAATGGTTCCTAGTGGGCAGCCTCCGTGGAACCTACTGTATCTCAGCTGTATAAGACTTACCTAGAACAGTGGGTCTTTGTGTGGGTGGACTCTTATTTCCCTAGCTGTTCATGGGAATGTGATGTTTCATAATTTGCAAAAAGAAAATCTTGCAGTGGGTAGGTGGACCACTGGTTGTACCTCCCACCCAACCACCAAAGAGTGCTTGGTAGGCTCATCCTCCTGAGCAATAAGCAATGCCTGAGAAATGTGGACAGTGGCAAGATACATGTGTGTCAAAATGTATTTATTGTTGTTAAATGGGTGGAGAGGACATTTGATAGCTGTCTTCTTTTTGAAATGGGAAAGTGCTTGGATGTTTAACAACATCACTAAAATCAGTTGAGCAACTTTGCAATGGGATGTTACTCCTAAAAGCAAGTAAAACTAAATAAGCTAGCCCGTTTCTTAAGTGCAAGAAGTGTGGGGAATTCTCAGTTATCATGTTACTGTGGTCTTCAGTTTGAAGACTGCTCTGATGCAGCTTCCCATGCCACTCCCTCATGTGCAAGCATCTTCATCTCTGAATAACAACAGCAACTTAAACCCTTCTGAATCTGCTTTCTGCATTCATCTCCTGGTTTCTCTCTATGATTTTTACCTCCCATAATTCCCTCTAATACTAAATTGGTGATTCCATGATGTCTTAGAATGTGTCCTATCAACTGATCCCTTCTTCTAGTCAGGTTTTGCCACTAATTTCTTTTCTCCTTAATTCTGTTCAGTACTTCCTTATTAGTTAGTTGTACATGATCTACCCACTAATCTTTAGCATTCTTCTGTAGCACCAAATTTCAAAAGTATCTAGTCTCTTCTTGTCTAAACTATTTATTGTCCATGTTTCACTTCCATGCATAGCTTACACTCCATACATGTATTTTCAGACTTCGTAACACTTAATCTGTGTTAACAAATTACCTTTTTTCAGAAATGCCTATCATGTCATTGCCAGTCTACTTCGGCCATCATCAGTTATTTTGCTGCACAAGTAGCAAAACTCATCTACTACTGTGTCTCTCTTCCTAATCTAAGTCCTTCAGCATCACCTGATTTAATGCAACTATATTCCATTGTCCTTGCTTTGCTTTAGCTGATGTTCTTCTTATATCCTCCTTGCACAAGTAGCAAAACTCATCTACCACTTTCTCTCATTTCCTAATTGAAGTCCCTCACATCACCTGATTTAATGGAATTATGTTTCATTATCCTCGTTTTGCTTTTGTTGTTGTTCATCTTATATACTCCTTTAAAGACACTGTCCTTTCTGTCCAACTGCTCTTCCAAGTCATTTCTGTCTCTGACAGAATCACAATGTCATTGGCAACCTCGAAGTTTCTATTTCTTCCCCCTGATCTTTAATTCCTTCAGCAGTCTGATCTCCGATTTCCTTTAATGCTTGCTCAAAGTACAGGTTGAATAACATTGGCAATAGGCTACAAAATCCTGTTTCACTCCCTATTCCACCCCTGCTTCCCTTTCTTGCCCCATGACTCTTACAACTGCTGTCTGGTTTCTGTACAGGTTGTAAATAGCCTTTTGGTCCCTGTATTTTATCCCTAATAGCTTCAGAATTCCAAAGAGAGGATTCCAGTCCACATTGTCAAAAGCTTTCTGTAAGTCTACAAATGCTATAAACATGGGTTGACCTTTCCTTAACCTATCTTCTAAGAGAAGTCATAGGGTCAGTGCTGTCATGTGTATTCCTAAATTTCTCTGGAATCCAAACTTATATTCCCTAAGGTCAGCTTCTAGCGGTATTTCCATTCTTCTGTGTTAGCATTTTGCAGCCATGACTTATTAAAGTGATAGTTTGGTAATATTAACACCTATCAGCATCTGCCTTCTCTGTAATTGGAACTGTTACATTTTTCATGAAGTCTGAGGTTATTTCGCTTGTCTCATGCATCTTCCACACCAGATGGAAGAGTTTTGTCATGGCTGGCTCTCCCAAGGCTGTCGCTAGTTCTGCTGAAATGTTGTCTACTCGTGATATCTTGTTTCGATTTCGGTCTTTCAGTGCTGTCAAATTCTTCTGACAGTATCATATCTCCCATCTCATCTTCATCTACGTCCTCTTCCATTTCTGCAGCCTTCAAGTACACCTCCTTTATATAGATCCTCTACACAAGGTGTTTCAAAAAAGACTTTACAACTTTGAAAATTCATGTAAATTAATTCATAGTACCTACAGAGGTAAATCTAGTGTCAATTTGTAGAGAAATACATCAAGTTTTGTCTCACGTAATACACTAGTGCCAAATTGCACCGTATGGAGCGCTAGCGGCAGTTGCATTAAAGATGCCTGTCTTCACTGGACATTAGCGTTCTAGATGTGTTTTGGTTTGAAGAATTGAAGTCGGTGACAATAATCCAGCATAATTTCCGTACCAAGTACTCTAAAGATCCTCCTAGTAGGTCTACAATTGATGAGTGGCATAAATAGTTTGTAGAAACAAGGTGCTCGGTAAGACATGGAAAATCATCAGGTCATCCATGCACTTCTAACAATATCATAGAGTGGATTTTGTCAACAGCGGTACAAAATCGACCCACATGCATCTCGCGAACTACAAATCCCACATAAGACTGTTTGGCGTGTGTTGCGAAACCGTTTGCATTTGAAACCGTACAGATTGATGATTATACAAGCGATAAAAGACACTGATAAAATTGCTCCCGAGAACTTTTGTGCTGATATGTCAGATTGATTACATAAGGATGAACATTTCTTGGACAAAATCATCTTTTCTGATGAGTTAACTTTTCACTTAAGTGGCAAGATTAACACACACAAATGTAGGATTTGGGACAGTGAAAATCATCAAACATTGCAACATGTTCATGATAGCCCTAAACTGAACGTTTTTTGTGCATTGAGCAAGAACAAAGTCTATGACCCTTTCTTTTCCATGAGAGAACCATCAACGGGATAGTGTACCTGGATACGTTACTACAATTTTTGATACCACAGATTGATGAGGATGATCAAGAACAAAATGTTTACTTCATGCAAGATGTTGCGAATGAGAACTATGGCGGCAAGATGGCGGCGTATATGAATGTAGTGGCAAATCGCTCCGTGAATATCGGTAAATTACCGTCAGTGAATTGTATGCTATGTGCAAAAAAAGTGATAAAAGGTGTTAAAATATGTGTAGTGGCGCATAAATGGTATCATTCTTGTTGTTTCGTGGAAGCAAACCTCGGTCAACATAGGCCTACATGTGACTGTGGAACTGAGTGCAACGGTCTTGAAACTGCATTTGAAATGTGCAACGCTGGACTCGAAATAAGTGTGAGGGAAGAACTGCAAAGTGACTTAAGTAAAGCTAGACAATATGCAGAAATGCTGAAAAGTTTGATCGACTATATGGACCTTCCCACAGGTACGCAAACAGGCAAACGAGAGTGTGTATATACTAGGCCTAAGAAAATCTCTCGACCTGTCTTAAATACCAATGTTTTTCGTGTTCCACTAATGAATAAATACGATGTTCTAAGTGCAGACAGCTCAGAATCACGGACAAAAAATCTCAGTGTAACAGGTAACTGCTCGGAAAGATCTGTTGAACAAAAAAGTGCCAGCAGAAACACGTTACCATCAAATACTATTAAACGAAAAAATCGTGTGAGAGCAACTTGTAATAAAGCTGAACACGAGACAAAAAAGGAAACAGAGAAGAAAAAGGAAGAAATATACATATTATCGACGAGTCATGGCAAGGGACTGGCTACAATCATGTCTGATATGCAATCCGAATATAAAGTGATTGGAATTTCGAAACCTGGTGCTCCTCTACGAGAAGTGCTGAAAAACTGTGAAAGTTCCGTGAAAAGCGACGTCAACTGTGTCATAATCGGAGGGGGAAACGATGTCTATAAAAATGAAAGCAGCCTTGCTGTAAGAACACTGAAAGAATCGCTAGGAAAAATTTCACAGGCGAAGGTATTTGTTGTAAACATTCCCTACAGACACGACTTAACGGAAGACTCGTGTGTAAACAAAGAAATCATCGCGACAAATCGGAAATTCAGGAAGATTTGTAGCGGTTTTGTAAACACAACTTTCATTGAAGCAACGAGTTCAGTAAGAGAGCATTTTACTAGACATGGACTGCACAGAAACAACCTAGGCAAGAAAGTGCTGGCGAAAGAAATTCTCCAGGTGATAAAGACAGCAGGAGTGGGTGCCTATGTAAAAATAGCACTACCTGCAACAGGTTTTCTGCCAATGACAACAGAAAAGAAAAGTGCACCAACAGCATATGAGGAAGAAACATCTGCAGATACACCCTATGATGAAAAAATTACAACTGTGCAAACATGTGAAGCGTCACAGTCACCAGTGGCATTATCAGTAGCAGCAGTGGAAAAGGGAGTAACAGTAGCATCAACAGCAGAAGTTTCACCAGCAACAGTAACTATAGTGCCTCTAAAAGGAGAAATGAGAATTGCAGCAGGAGAAGCAGCATCAAGTGTTACGTGTAGACGGAAAACAGCACCTCCTGTCCGTCTAAATGATTTTTTAGTGGAAGGCAGCAGGATGAAGCAGCCCAGGAGATAAGTAGTGTAACAAATTTCACAACATCTCACCAAAACGTTCAATCTAAAATAAACAACAATTATGATCTTAAAATTTGCTATCTGAATGTTCAAGGACTAATAGATAAAGAATTTATTGTAAACAGTTTTGGACTAGATAACAAATTTGATATTTTCTGTCTGAGTGAACATTGGGTTACTGAGAGTGTACTTACAGTTGGCAAACTTGATAACTATAATGTAGCAAATAGTTACTGTAGAAAACTGCATATAAGAGGTGGTGTGGCAATATATATTAATCAGTCATTCAGCTGCTCCATTGTTAAGTTGGACCTAGATTATTTATGTGAGGAACAGAACTTTGAAGCCACTGGTATAGTTATGGACAGTCTTAAGTTAGTAATAGTATCCCTTTACAGGTCACCTAAGGGTATCATCAATGTATTTCTAGAAAAATTGGACATGCTGTTAGATGTACTAAGAGGGACCAGATGGTTGCATTATGACATAGTAATTGGTGGAGATCTGAATGCGGATTTTGATATAACAACACATAAACGTACTGTGACTGAGTTGAAAAACCTTTTAAGACAGTGCAATTTGCACTCAATCAATAACAGGCCCACAAGAGATAAAGCATGTCTTGACAATATTTTTGTCAACTTTAAAACTACAGAAGAATCATGTGCTGTTACAGCGTTTCCATTTTCAGATCATGACTCTGTATCTTTAAACTATACAAGTAGGTTCTGTATTGATAATAGTAATATTCCTAAGCCTGTCCCAAAAGTTATAATCACCAGGCCTGTCACAGATGACAAAATTGTTCAGCTCTGTAAGTCCCTTGCTGAGAGAGACTGGTTCAACCAATGTCATGATGACACAAGTTATAGTCTTAGTGCTGATTTGTCAGGGAAACTATTATTTGAGAGATTTTTTAAAACATTTCTGACGCAATTTAATGACAATATCCCCATAAAGAAATGCAAATTAACTGACAAAGGCTTTACAAACAGGGCTACAAACAGACAAAATTCATGGTTCACTAAACAACTATCAAGTATGAAAAACCAAGTTATGGTGTTGCACAATATATGTAGCAATCAGAAAACAGAACATGCCAGATTAGCCTATATAAAATGCAGGAATGAGTATAAAAAAGCCATCATGGAAGCCAAAAAAGCACATAATTTCAATACCATTGATAATTCTACAAATAAGTGCAAAGCTGCATGGAAATTAATAAATGGTGTTTCTAAAGATGTAAGAAGCAAAAAAATTAATATAAGTCCCCAAAAATTCAATGATTTCTTTATTAAATCTGTTGAAAATGTAGGAAATACTATAATCAAACCTGATATCAATTCATCAGAGTTACTTTCTAAAAATGTTTGCAGAACACCAACAGACACAGGTACGTTTATGTTCTCCGAGGTCTCAGCTAGTCATGTCCTAAGCATTGTAAAACGGATGAAATCTTCAGACAGTGTAGATATATACGACATATCCTGTAATTTACTAAAGAAAGTAATAGACTATATTGTGTACCCCTTAACATTCTGTATAAATAAATGCGTATCTGAAGGATATTTTCCCGAAGAACTCAAAGTGGCTAGGGTAATTCCAATATATAAAAAGGGAGATATGGATTCACCTTGCAGTTACAGACCAATCTCCATAGTCCCAGCTTTTTCTAAAATACTGGAATGTGTAATTTACCAACAGCTATCTGTCTATTTTGAAAAATTAGGAATAATTAGTGAATCTCAGTATGGTTTTAGGAAAAAGTTGTCTACTGTGGATGCTATAGACTTTGTAGTCAAATACTTACATCAAGTGTTTGAGGATAAGGGCTATGCTCAACTCACATTTTGTGATCTAAGCAAAGCTTTTGACTGTGTAAAGCATAAGCCACTCCTAGAAAAACTGGAATTCTATGGCATTAGACATAACAGCCTTAAATTAATAAAATCATATCTTCAGAATCGTAAGCAAGTTGTTTGTGTAGGGAGAGAAATGTCGAGTATAGAGCAAGTCAAGGTAGGTGTTCCGCAGGGATCTGTGCTGGGCCCCTTTTTGTTCCTGATAATGATAAATGATCTGCCGTCATTTATCAAGTCCACCACTGTGTTGTATGCAGATGATACAACATTTCTTCATGCTAGTGAGGATTTCAATAGCCTTAAAACTTGTGCAGCAAAGACAATTGACCAAGCATCCTATTGGTTCAAGGCAAATGGATTCCTGCTGAATGAAAACAAAACACAGCAGATGGTCTGTAGTCTTAGAGACAAGCTTCTGTCAGACGATCCAAGTTATGTCAAATTTTTGGGGGTTTACATTGATGATAAATTATCTTGGGGTCAACATGTACAATATATTAGTGGTAAATTGTCTAGAGTTATTTACCTGTTAAGGCGACTTAAGGATTGTGTTCCTGAAACATATGTTAGAACATCCTATTTTTCATTCTTTCGGAGTATAATAACATATGGAATTATTTTGTGGGGGAACTCTAGCTGTGTACATGACATATTAATACTGCAAAAAAAAGCTATTAGGATAATTACTGGTTCTGCATATAAGGCACACTGTAAACCATTGTTCTGTGAACAGAAAATCATGACTGTTATAAACTTGTACATATACTATGTTCTAATTTATACGAAGAAGAAATTACCAGAAACAAAAACCAGAGAAAATGTACACGGCCACAATACAAGAAGGAATAGGTGCCTCTATATTCCTTACCACAGGTTGTCAAAGTCACTCAACAGCTACGAAATCATGGGGTACAAATTATTTAATAAACTTCCTCAATCTGTTCAAGAGTTACCTGAACAATTATTCAAACAAACAATTCATGACTGGCTAGTCCTCCACCCATTCTATGACATAAGAGAATTTATCAACTGTAATATAATACTATAATGTTAACAAGAAACCTGTTGTTTCTTTCAAACTATTAATTGTATTTTAGTATGTATATGACGTTGTCTATTGCTGTAATGGCCGAATGACAATAAAATTATTATTATTATTATTATTATTATTATGCACGAACGGCACTATCTGGGTGACGTCCAGGATTTTTTCAGTGACCGCCTTCCAGATCAATGGATTGGCCATGATGTGCCAATTGCATGGCCCCCACGTTCCTCAGACCTGACACCACTGTTTTTTTTTCTTTTTTTTCACCTTTTTTTTCTTTTTTTTAAATGAGGATTCATCAAGGATATCGTGTTTGTACCTACTGTGCCGTCTTCTATACCTGAACTTAAGAGTAAGAATTTATGCGGCTACTGAGCAAGTTACACCTGCAATGCCACAGCAAGTTTGGGGAGAAATTGACTTATGATGGGATGTGTGCAGGATAACTGACAGAAGCCACATACAACATCTTTGGTTCAAGGTAAAAAAAACTTGACATGTTTCTCTATAAAACAACAGTAAACCCAGCTCTACATCTTCCTTCAATAAATTTATATGAAATTTTAAAGTTGTAGAGTCCTTTTTGAAACACCCTGTATATTCCTTCCACCTTTCATATTTCCTTTCTTGGCTTAGGACTCATTTTACAGTCGAGCTCGTGATATTAGTACATGCCTCTTTAATTTTCCGCTAGGTGGCATCTAGTGATATATGCTTCTAAATCTTTACATTTGTCCTCTAGCCATTCCTGCTTAGACCTTTTGCACTTCCTGTCTATTTCATTTTTTAGATGTTTGTATTACCTTTTGCCTACATCACTTACTCCATTTTTATATTCTTTTCTTTCATGAAGTAAATTCAATACCCCCTGTGATACCCAAGGATATCTACAAGGCTTTGTCTTTTTACCTATTTGATCCTCTGTTGCCTTCATTGTTTCATCTCTCAAAACTGACAATTTATCTCCTACAGTATTTCTTTCTCCTGTTCTTGTCATTCATTGCCTAATGCTCCCCCTGAAACTCTCAGCAACCTCTGTTTCTTTCAGATTATCCAGGTCCCATGTCCTTAATTTCCTACATTTTTGCAAGTTAACTGTGGTTGGAGCCCACGTCTGCACCTGGAAATATCTTGCATTTTAAAATCTGGTTCGGAAATCTCTGTCTTGCATTTACATAATTAATATGAAACCCTCCAGTGTCTCCAGGTCTCTTCCATGTATACAACCTTCTTTCATGATCCTCAAACCAAGTGTTGTGATGAATATGTCTGTCCATAATTCTTTCAGGTTACTTTCTCTTCCTTTCCTTTTCCCCCGCTCCATATTCATCTATTACTTTTCCCTGTCTTCCTTTTCGTACTATCGAATTCCAGTCCCTCATCACTATTAAATTTTCATCCCCTTAGCTATCTGAACAATTCCTTTTTTTCTCATCATACATTTCTTAAATCTCTTTATCTTCTGCAGAGCTAGTTGGCATATTGTACTACCGTGGTGGGTCTGAGCTTCGTGTCTGTCTATCTTGGCTACAATAATATGTTCACTATGGTGTTCATAGTAGCTTACTATTTTCTTATTTTCTATTTTCTTATTCATTATTAAATTGACTCCTGCATTGCCCCTATTTGATTTTGTATTTACAAACTTGTATTCACGTGACCAGAAGTCCTGGTCTCCTACCACTGAATGTCACAAATTTTCACTGTATCTAACTTCAACCATTTACAAACTTGTATTCACGTGACCAGAAGTCCTGGTCTCCTACCACTGAATGTCACAAATTTTCACTATATCTAACTTCAACCTATCCATTTCCCTTTTGAAATTTTCTAACTGATTTGGCTGATAAAGGGATCTAACATTCCACATTCCGATCTGTAGATCACCTGTTTCGTTTCTCGTGATGATGACATCCTTCTGCATAGTCCTCACCTGGAGATTCAAATGTGGGGCTAATTTACCTTCAGAATATTTTACCCAAGAGGATACTATAATCATTTAAACATACAGTAGAGCTACATGACCTCGTGAAAAATAATGGCTGTAGCTTCCCCTTACTTTCAGCCATTTGCAGTGACAGCACAGCAAGGCCGTTTTGGTTGATGTTACAATGCCAGATTAGTCAATCATCCAGACTGTTGCCCTTGCAACTGCTGAAAAGGCTGCTGGCCCTCTTCAGGAACCACATGTTTGTCTCGTGTCTTAACATATGCCTCTCTTTTGTGGTTGCACTTACAGTATGACTACCTGTGTCGCTGAGGCGCAGAAGCCCCCATAATTGGCAACGGGGCAGTGGAGGGCGGGGGGGGGGGGGGGGTAGTTGTGTTAGAGAAACATAATTCCGTAAAGGGCATTGTGGCACACTAGTGTAGCCACGGCCACACTTGCTGCTGGTTTACAAGACAGGCGAATGTGCAACACTCACACAGCCAATTTGCAAACTGCTGCCCCATCCAACCAGTGTTTTGTCAAGCGACCAGCCTTCAGCCAGTTATTCACTTTGCCCAAAGTTGTGTGCAGCTGAATGGGGCAGCACTCGTGCTAGATTGCCGGTGTGTGGCCGGCCATCGATGCTGTTCCAGCTGTGTGTATTTTTTTACATTTTATTATTTTTTGTTGTTACTGCATCTCTGCAGAAGGAGCTTTCTGTTTTCATGGATGGAAAAAATTGTTATAAAATGTATAAAGAAGCCTGCTTTTGGGGACTTGACATGCAGATGATAGCCTGCAAAAGAAAGTGTGCAAGAAAATGGCTATGATATTAGGTGGCAGCCAATCTACAACATTACAGTACGGAAACAAATTGTAAGTTCTTTCACAACTTGTACATATAATTCAGAGAAGCCAGCTGTCACAGTAAAAAGCCTTCAACTTCAAAGTAATTACTAAATATGTTTCTGGAATGTGAATTCTATCTGTGATTATGTATTCATTATGGAATATCCACATGAATAGAAGTATATCGATAAACCTATCTATAAATTGAGCAACATCTCTGTTTCGTACATACTTGTATAGAAGACTACAAACTTTAACATCATCTATGGCAATATCAGTGTCAACTTGTACACACTCCACAAGTCACCGTATAGTGCAAGGAGGAGGCTACCACCTTGCAGAATTGCTCATTTACTTTCCTGTTCCTCTCGCAGATAGAGTGAGGGAAAAAAGACTGTCTAAAAAACCTCCATACAAGTCCTAATTTCTCCCATTAAATCCTTATGGCCCTTATGCTAAATGTATGTTGGCAGCAGTAGAATCGTTTTGCAGTTGGCCACAAATGCTGCTGCCTTTAATTTCCGCAACAGTGCCTTGTGAAAAGAATGCCATCTTTACTCCAGGGATTCCCCTCTGACTTCACAAAACATCTGAGTAATATTTGTGCACTCATCAAATATAGCAGTAACAACTTTAGCAGCATGTATCTGATTTGTTTCCGTGTCTTCCTTCAATCCAACCGGGTGGGGATCCCAAACAGTACTCAAGAATGAGCCACACTAGCGCTCTGTAGACCATCTCCTTTATGGATGAGATATATTTTCCCAAAGTTCTCCCAGTAAAATGAAGTGAAGCTTCACCTTCCCTGCTGTCAAACTGAGGAGCTCATCCCATTTCACTTCACTTTACAATGTTACACCGAGATAGTTAATCAATGTGACTGCGTCAACGAGTACTCTACTAAGCTGTATTTGAACGTTGCAGAACTATTTTTCCTACTCATCTGCTTTAATATACATTTTTCTTCATTTAGAACAAGTTGCCAATCATCACACCAATAAGAAATTCTGTCTACGTCATCTTGCATACCCCTACAGGCATTTGAAGACGACGATCTTCTTGTACACCACAGTGTCATGAGCAAACAGTACCTTCGTAATAGTAGGTGCTGAGCTCGTCACTGAAGACAATTCTACTCCAGTCATTTAGTATGGAGACGTCCCTAGGCAGTGGTACGATATAAACCTGATGGTAGCTCGCCATACGGCCCGACGGTCGAGAGTGATGGTCTGGAGTGCCAATTCATTTCATAGCAGGACGCCCTTGGTTATCACCTACAGCACCCCTTCAATCCCAGCGGTACCGGTACGTGGACAATATTTTTCGCCCTGGTTTGTTGCCCTTCATGTAAGCGATTCTGGTCTTACATTTCAGCAAGATAATGCGCGTCCACACACAGCCAGTGTTTCTGCCGCTCTTGTGGTTGCCAAAACCTATCTTGGCCAGCAAGGTCACCGGATCACCCCCTAATTAAGAATGCTAGTACTCTAGTAGCATCATGGGCAGAAGCTACTTCTGCAAGCTCTTTGATGTGGCAATACCCGCAGCAAGTCGATTTCTGACAGCTTGCAGAAGTAGCTTCCGCAAGTTAGTGGATCATTTTCGTGCGAATTGCTCCAACTACTTGTCAAACTAGCTGATTGCTGGAAGCTTTCTTCAACTTGCAGACATTTTGTGTTTTGTTAAAAATGTCAATGTCGTTGTGAGAAAACGCAGTTGTTAATATAAAAAGTGGAATGCTTCCTTGTATTGTGGGATGTAAGGCAGGTGTACTTCAAAAATTGAATAAGGAAACAGAACGCTCTCGAAAATATAGTGGCAGATTTCTGTACAAGTGACGCCGAAATACGAAAAAACAATATTAATTTGGGCGCACAATACGCGCAGGAACACAACAAAATGAGGTAACTGAAAAGTGGACAGAGTGCTGGTGATGTACACAGAAACAAGTGGGAATATTTTGATTCACTGAAATATATGTTTCGCTGATGCACGCCAAAGGAGACGGACGATAAATTTATATGTGACATAAATTTTACATTTTACAAATAATACTTTTACCTTTTTTTACAAACATGATGCATGTGCATGCTAACAGGCAGAATTCGGTGAAAATTTAATGACGTTGGTAGTGCCAGTCTGCTTCCCCTTTTGGCGAATCAAAGGAACTTGTAAATTCGGCTTATTGTGCTTAATCGTGTACTTTTGTGGGTTCCAGTGGTACATTTGTTTCTGCCTACTGTCTATCTTTGTGCCATTCTCCTTGAATTTGGGAAGCTCTAGCGTCAAATGTGATACTCTCCTCTCATTAAAAAGTAGTGATGTTTTCATGCAAATTTCGTGCTGTAAGAGATCCAATAATCAAACACTCGATGCTGCATTGGGTAACCTCTAAAATGCATTATCAGCTGGTATATGGAGTCAGAACAGCTCTAAAGTTGGCGGGAGGAACTGGTAAATTCAAAGTATTATGTTCAAGGCATTCCTACAGTTTACAGTTATTAAAAACTCCACAGCCATTACTGCCTACATCGAAGTGCAGAACTCTATAGTCAGGCCCAACCAGTCCTAATAACACAGGTCACAGTGCTAAGTGTGCCTTTATAATTTAACTATACACTGCCTTCTTTATTGGGAAGGTGTTTGGCTACATGTTTCGCATTCATAGCACAAATACAGTTTGACAGATCTCATCCATTTGCAAAACTGTTGGCAATTGTTAGCAATTGGTAATGTTATGGAATCACTCATAATTCTGCTTACGATTATTTTTGCGACAAGCCAACCCTATATTGCGCCCACACACTCTGTTCAGAGGAGGCTAAGGTGACTGAGGCGTGAGGCAATCACATTTATTACAATGATTGAGATGCATACAATCATGCCTGATATAGTCCATCGCCGACTGCGTGACTGCGGTAGACGGCTTGAGGTGGAGCGGTGCGTGATCCAGAGGGTGTACACTCCACAAGACATTGCGTAGCCATGTGCTCGCGGGCAATTCTCTGTACGGCCAGCTCCCGGCACTATCCATGGAGAGTGGCGTTTTTCGTGAGCGAGACAGAAGCAGCTGCATAAGCAGACGGGCCGGCTTCTGCATGTGCTTGTGTGGGGAGACCACGATCGCTCAACACATGTGCTTCACAGGTAGGTTGGGCAGCTCTTCGTGCAATGCATCTGGCATGTTCCGATGCCTGGCTCGCAGTGGTTCTCCCTTTGTCTTCACACGACCGGTGAGCACCGCGCCGTTGCCGGGCTTTCAGCTAATGGTAAATGCTGTTTTGGCTGCGATAGTAGTTCTAGCATTTGCACAGCTGTGTGGTGGGCCGCCATACAGATTCCCCCTCGTAGAGCGGAGCTTAGGAGCTGCATGACAGCGCAGCCATCAGTCTATGCAGTAGTGGTGGGTGCTTCCTCCACGAAGTCCCTGGAATAGCCAGTGAGTGTCCATATATGAGGTCAGCAGATGAAGCGCCGATTTCCTCCTTGGGAGTAACTCATAGGCCGAGCAGTACCAGGGGAAGTGCCTCTGTCCAAGTCGTGTTGCAGCAAGTTAAGCCATCTTTTAGCGTCCTGTGGAGCCGCTCTACCATGCTGTTGGATGCTGGATGATAGCTTGTCGTTTATTGCAGCTGCACTCCACAGTCAGGCGACGTGTGTGAATAGTGCACAGTCGAACTGGTGGTCGTGGCCAGTGGTCATGTGGCTGGGGCATCCAAAGTGGGCCACCCACGTTTCGACGAAGGTGGTGGCGACTGTCTCGGCGGTGATGTCTGCAATCAGTGTCGCTTCCGGCCAGCGTGTAAAACGATCTACCATGGTCAGCAGGTAGTGCTTGCCATGGGACGAGGGAAGAGGACCCATGATGTCCATGTGAACATGTTCGAAGCGCCATGTCACATTGGGGAACGCGTTGACAGGCGCTTGGATGTCTGCCGGCCTTGGCACACTGGCATGCAATGCAGGCACATGCCCACTGATTGTAGTCTTTCCACATCCCTGGCCAGACAAAACGTGTAGCCACAAGCGACATAGTGCTGTTGACACCGGGTTGCGAGAGTCCCTGCACACGGTCGAAGGCGGTGTGCTGGAATTTCTTGGGGAAAAACTGCTGCTGCTTGCCTGTTAAAGTCTTGCAACAGATCTTGCGATTGGAGCTGGGCACAGGCACCAGTTCGAGTTGTAGGCCACTGGAGTCATCGTGGCGGAGGTTATTTAGTTTGTCGTCACTCTCCTGTACGTTGGCAATGTCCACAAAGTTCAAAGGGTGAGAGATGACGGCACATCCATGAGATAGGCAGTCGGCCACAATGTTGTCAATGCCAGAGATGTAGCAGATCTCTATGGAGAACTGCGAGATGTGCTCCAGCTGCCAGAACTGGCATGGTGAACACTTATTGCAGTTGTTCACAAACATGTGCATGATCGATTTATGGTCCGTGAATATAATAAAAGGACGAGCTTTGACAGATGGGTGGAAGTGTTTCACAGCCTCGAATATCACTAAGAGCTCACAGCCATAAGTGCTCCAAACGCGTTGCGATTCGAAGAGCTTCCTGGTGTAGAAGGTGAGTGGCTGCTAGCTATCGGTGATGCATTGTTGCAACGCCACACCTATAGCTGTCTGGCTGGCGTCTGATACAATGGCTGCTCAATGTCATGCACTGGGTGCTGCGGGGATCTGTGTAAATGCCTCCACACAGTTGGTGTTGCTACACAGTACAGACCCCGCCAGAGTGTGGCTGAAGTCCTGCAGGTATGGTACCGGGTAGCGATCTGGCACCGTTCAAGCATTTAGCACATGGTAGTCACTGCATGGACGCCACAAATTTTCCTTTTTTCAGGCTAGATGCAAGGCGGAAGACCAGGGACTGCTTGACGGGCAGATGATGCCTTGTCGCAACATAGCCTCGAATTCAGCCTTAGCTATGGCAAGCCGATTGAGGGAAAGGCAATGTGGTCAGCTAGAGGTGGGTGGACCGGTTGTGGATAATATGTGATGTACTGTGGATGTTTGACTTCTTTCGGTGCGCCAGGTATCGAGTCAGTTCCAGAAATTGGTCTAGTATGTAGGCGTAGGGACCAGAGCACTACACTGGTTTCACATTGAAGAAGGCAGTGTGTTGCTGCTGTGCCGCTATCTGCAACCCAGTCGTAGAGTTGATCAGCTGGGCGTTCGCTGTGTCAGCTAGCAAAATGAAGTGCACCAGAAAGTCCGCACCCAGGATTGGCCAAAGTAGATGTCCATGCGAGTATGCAGCACAGCCTGCACTTCAATTCTCGGTAGTATGTGCCATACATTTTTATAGAGGAATTGTTAGCCGTGGTCCGTGACAGTAACTCGGCCGATCTTTTGTCCCTGAGCATAGATCTTGGGTATGTAAACAGGTTGGAGCCCATGTCTACTAGGTAACTGACACCGTCATCCTGGTCTGCTACACAGAGATGCCTTGATATGGCACCGCAGCTGGGTGCATCTAATACTGGCTGCGGTTGGCATTTGGGTGTGAACACAGAGGCTGGCAGTTTGTCACGTCATTGCCAAAGTGGGTGTGGTACCAGCAGTAGCCATCAGGCGTTGACTAGGATGTCTGTGACGTACCACCAGGCCAGCTACTGCGTTTCGGATTGCATTGTCCGAAGCCAGAACGGCTGTTGCTGCAGTTCCGGCTGCACTCTGGAGGGTAACACGAGAAGCACTCAACCTGTGTGGTTAGTGATGCCACCTGGGCAGCCATGTCGCGAACTTCAGTGTGGAGCTCAGCATCCGCTGTGGTGTGGCCGGGGACAGCGTTTCGATGTGGGCCGAGCATTGGTGCTGGTTCTACGGTGGCACAGGCTGCAGAGTACGCGGTGTTTGGCGCCATTGAGAGTGTATTGAGGGCTCTGTTGGCCAGGTCTGCTATGCCGTGCAACTCCCTCTCAGGCTGGGCCGCAATCACTGCTTGTACTTGCGTTGGCAGATTGTGCACCCAGATGGCGCATAACAGCGAATCCAAGACCATATCGGGCTGCGCCAGGTCCTGTAGATGGCGCAGGAACTGCATGGGCCTCATGTTGCAGCGTTCTTGATGTTGCAACAGCTGATGCACCCGTTGCTCCTGCAATGCTGAAATACGGCGGATTAGTCCGTCCTTCAGCCGCTTATATGAGGACTGTGTTGGTGGGGCGGTGATAATGTCTCGCACTACAACAGCGACGTTCTGGTCGAGCTGGCTTACGACGTGGCCGACTTTCGCGCGCTCGCACGACACGTTGTAGCTGTAGAACACTTCTACTGCCTCCATCTGGCTAAACCACAGGAATGGATCGCATGGCCAGAAAAGTGGCAGCCTAATTAACATGCATCCTGTGCTTGTAGTAGGGTTTGCCGGTTTGATAGCAGCAAGCTTGCGTGAATTTTCGAGGGCCGGCTCCTCGCAGGCTGTTCATGCCAGTAGCTCAGCCTCCAGCACCCAGTTGCGCCTTAGCACGTCCTGGACTGTTCTTTCCAGCTCCTCTGCAGTTGCCATCTTACACAATGATAGACAAATTCACACAAAATTTTAACTCAAAAACCACTCTTTAGCTTGCATTCACACACAACTGTGGATCACAAAAAAATCGTCATTGCGCAAGGTCATAAGCATAGATAAGCGGTTTCTGGCACGGAAAACAGTAAATAAGAAAAGTTTGTCACCACGCGTTGGCCTTTACATCACTCCGGGTACACCAGTGGCGCGGCATTGCTCGTAATTCCACTTACGATTATTTGTGTGATAAGCCAACCCTATAGTCGCGCCCACGCACTTTGCTCGGAGGAGGCCAAGGGAACTGAATACAAATGAAATGCTGGCATGAGGCAACCACAATTATTACAATGATTGAAATGTGTACAATTGTGCCTGATATAGTCCATTGCCGACTGCGTGACCGCCGTTGACAGCTTGAGGTGATGGAGTGCGCGATCCAGAGGGTATACACTCCAAACGACATCGCGTAGCCGTGTGCTCACGGGCAAGTCTCTGTACACGTGTGTCTCGCGGGCCCCGAGGAATCGCTTCATGACGTCATCAAAAAGGCTGAAAGCGTGACAGCGCTGCCTGGTGACTAGACCTGTAAACAAGTCTGTTGACGTAAGTGACGTCACACGTTGGCTACCATGGAGGTAAGAATAAGGGGAGATGGCGCTACGTATCCCAGCCGTACTACGTTTTGAAGCCATGGGGGCGTGGCTCGCTGCCATGACACTCTCACCAAAACATTGCCAGTGTGCTATAGCGCTGCGTGTATTACAGTCGCTAATTGCACCATATACGCATGTAACGTCATCAGATTGGTTGTTTCAAAGTTTTTGTTTAAAATAAAATCTCGTAAAGACGAAATTCCGCGTTTCTTCTGATTAAAAATAGTTTTTAATGTTATATTACGAATAGCTAGCCTTCAATGTAAACGATACAATTTTGTTAATTCAGTAATAAACGTGTATCACAAACTAAATAATAGAAACTGAAAACTAAGTTAGCTATACTCTCCCTCCAAAGCCCCATAAATACATCTTGTTTGTAATATGTACTGGGACATTTCCGTTACGTTGCACTATTGGGAAACACTGCTCATTACCACCAATATTTACTGAAATATGGTACATAGAATGGCAAATCTACACAGTGTCCTGTTTAGGCCTATACTTTACGCCAGTTAATGTAGTGTTAGCTTTTAATTTGGTACATGATGAAGACAACGTGAGTTACTCAACACTTCTATCGACGATACGTACGTATTATACTGAAACGTGAACTTGAAAACTAGGAATTTAATTCTTTGAATTAACATACCTTTTGCAAATGTTTTGGGTGTGTAGGGAAAACTGATGGTACAGCATTTTCTCGGAGCTTTACTGTTGAAAGGGAAGTTCGGTCTATGTCCTCTTCTCGGAAATGTTGAGAACATATAGTGCTCCATTTAGACGCACGCCAATTCTTCCTCCTCACGGCATTCTCCCACAGAGCTTTCTGACTTTCATTTTTAGGAAATCTAAAATCATACAGGAGAAAAACACGCTATAGTGCGAGTACCGATGTAGCACACGTTCATTCACAATGAAGTTGTAAAATCACACTTAACGAGACAACTTACACACGAAATGTTATTCCCTTCGATTTCGCATCACAATCAGAACGATTCGTACATCCGAACACCACACAAGTCACCATAATAGCGCAAAATCCTTCCAAAAGCGAGCGACAAGCCTATGCACACAAGACTACAGCAGCAATGTTTTGGTCGGATTGAGATGGCTACCCTCGGCTTCACATAGCTACACAGCTGTGACGTCACGGCGTCTCCCTCTATTCTTACCTCCATGTTGGCTACAGTGATTATACAGACTTGCCTTCAATTGTTGTTTTGGAATGTCAAATCAATCCAGATTGTTTGAATGAAGCTTCCGTTAACAGAATAAAATGTAGAAAGAAGGTTTAAATGCGAATAATCTGTATTATGGTGACATGATAAATTCGCAGCGTAGTCAAAGTTACATATTAGAGCCGTACGTGATTGATTGAAGCCAACTGATTACAAATTATTGGTCGAAAGGCAGAGTGATTTATAGCATAACATATATTACGCATTGCGGACAATGTGTCTAAATGTTTTTAACGCATTAACTGCAGCTTACTAATGTAGGCTAACTACCACTGAGACGTTTGCAGCACGAATTTGTCTTTGAACCCATACCAGCAGTAGCAAATGCGGAAAAACGAATCAAATATGGTAAAGGATGCGTAGTGGAACGCCCATTGCATTTTTCCAGTTTGTGTACGATATCTGTACGTAATATGCATCAAAACACGTCGGATGCTTGTTCATTTTCTAATATATGTTTTTTGGGGATGACCTAGTAGTTTTATTTTTTTTTATTATGAGAAATGCGTTAAATGTGGGAAAGTGCATTTAAATATGCCGCAAACAAATAGTAGGCAAAGACACACGTCTGTCTGTTACCACAACCTTTATTTCTCATTCGCTGTGTTGCACAACTGTCAACGAAATTATCGCTTTTCAACCTAATGTAGTCCTCAGACTATGCTACAAATAAAGTTATTACTCCAGTGAAGATTTCTAGGGAAAAGGGGGCGAAATCCAGTATAGTGCTCTTGCCCAGATATGTGCTCTTGCCCTGTGCGTGTTACCGATATGCTTAAATTTTGATCGTTGTTTTTCTGTAAACAAACAGCTATATGCCAATCACATCTTCCTGTATGTAGTTTCTCAAAAATCCAGTTTATGTGATCTTAACATAAAAAGAGCTCAATGAGGGAATATTAATAGATCGAATCAATACTGACATCTCCATATTGTAAGACTGCTATAAATGGAAGTCACTGATTGTCAGAGTGTGTCAGTGGGACAAAACATTTGAAGTAAATCACGAAGCTTTAGGTTAGTTCAACTATTACTTCTTAATGTAGTAGGCAGTCCCAATTTTCTTCCGTATTTTTATGTATATACATACTACACAAGCAACCAAATGGTACTGTTCCACTCGCAAATAGAGAGAGGGAAGAAAGGCTGTCTATCATCCGAGCCCTGATTTCTCATGCCTTCTAAATTTTCTCAATAGTGTTATACAAAATAATACTCGCACATAGTTTGAAACTACTGGTAACCTATCTAGCATCCAGCCTCTGAGTTGCTTCAATGTGTTGCTTAAATCTGACATGGATCTCAAACTTTGGAGCAGTACTCATCAATGTGTCACATAAGTCTTCTATACGGGTGGTCTAAGTGATCTTCCCCTCGTTTCCAGTCACAAAACGTATTCATCTTCCCAGAGGAAGGAAGTAATGACCCTGAAAGCTAGAAATGGTTTTTTTATTCAAGTGCTGTTTTTCTCTCATACGTCGTACAAAGCATTTCAGAATTTTACAATGAATACTGGCAGCCCTACATATAATGGTAACATTAAAACCCTGTTAATTTGAACCTTAGTGTTAACTAGCATATGCATCCTTGAGTCGAAACATTACCTTTAATTATAGTTATAGGAGAGGCTAATAAAATAATTTTTTTACTTTGTATTTTATTAATATCTTAGGATTTTCAGTTTTCTGCCTGATGTCTAGCAGCAACCTCTTAAAGACTTTCAATCAGAATGTGAAATTCTATTCTGAATCGTAGGCATGGACATTGTTTTTCCTTCCAGTATTTTGCAAGTTCATTTCACTGAACAGAGTAAAATTACCCCTATTATGATCAACAAATATTATTAGGGAGTAAATATATTGATATGAAAGTGAAAGACTCCGAAGGCCCTGATGAGACTTCTGTAAGAAGCTGCACTATCGATTTTACACAATAATTTTACTCACATGGATCAAAAGTTCTGTTAACTTACCATATCAGATTTGAATAATATTGCAAGCTTTTCATAACAGCCTCCATCACCATCACCAGTAATGGTACTGGTATGTAATGGTATGGTGTACTGTAGCAGCACATTAAAAGTGTTTCAATTGAATTGATTCTGCATTATTTCTCTTCCCCATGTCCTTGACATTAATGCTACCAAGTTATGTTCTTGTACGGTAATTAGTTTCCATGTTATTTTATTTATTTATCGTGTCAGAAGCAAACTAAAAAAAAACAATATTAGATACATACATACATACATACATTATGGTTTATAAATTAAACTAGTCAAGAATGAAATAAATGATTAGACACAGATTGTGTTGCCAAACATAAGGTAATTTTAATCTATACAGTGGATGCCCAAAAATTTGCAACGTCCAGTGCACTTTGTGTAGCGTTTACGAGGTCCTCCATGGTGCACTCAGTTGGAGGTAATGTGCATTGTAGTAGATGTGTTGATGTCTGCACGGCAGCTCCGCAGTCACACTGGAGAGAGTCCACCTGGAAGCCCCACCTCTACATATTACTCTTGGATCTTGTGACAGAAGAATGCAGGCAGTTGAGTGATTTCCAAGTGGACCATTTCTCTGTTTCTCTGTGTGACCTGGGGGAAGAACTTCTTGCAGGATCAGCCACTCCTCCAGATGCTGGCATCTGACCTGCCATCTCTTCTCCCGGTGTTTATGTGGAGTGTCAGCGAGTGGTTCTGTACTGTGAAGGAAGCTCTTTCTAGACACAAGTCTTTGCTGTGCCAGTTGGTGGCCATGTAGTGGGTGGGCTTCGGATGTTCTGCTGCTGTATCTCTTCGGATGTCCGGGGAGGCTATGCCGGATAAGCAGTACAGTTTTTCCTCAGGTGTGGCTCTTAGACAACACGTAGTGATACGACATGTCTCATTCAGAGCAACATCAACTTTCTTTGTATGTGTAGATCTGCACCATACTGGGCAAGCGTACTCAGCTGCAGAGTAGCAGAGGGCTAATGCGGATGTGCGCACTATGTCTGGCTGTGCTCCCTATGTTGTTCCAGTCAGCTTCCTAACCACATTGTTCCTGGCAGCCACTTTTTGCTTTGTTTTTAAGCAGTGTTCCTTATATGTAAGAGCATGGTCCAGAGTGACTCCGAGGTATTTTGGAGTCTTGCAGTGTTCTAAAGAGATTCCTTCCCAATCTATCTGCAAGGTTCTACTAGCCTGTCTGTTTCAGAGGTGGAAAGCACAGGTCTGGGTCTTAGAAGGATTTGGTTTCAATTGATTGTCCCTGTAATAGGCAGTTAATTCCTTCAGAGCATCAGTTAGCTCCCACACCACCCTCTCAAAGCTGTGATCTTGTGCTGTGATTGCTTGGTCATCTGCATATATGAAGCTTTGTGTTCCTTCTGGTAACGGCTGGTCATTAGTGTATATATTGAAGAGGGTGGGTGCCAGTACACTGCCCTGTGGCAATCCATTTACTGCTGCCTCCATCTGCTTCTTTGTCCTTGATATTCCACAAAATATCTTCGGTTCTGCAGAAGATTTCTAATTAGACAGGTTAGTTTGTAGTCCTTGGTGAGGTTGTATAGCTTCAGCAACAAGAGTCTGTGGTTGACAGTGTCGTAGGCGGCTGAAAGATCTATAAACACCGCTCCTGTTATCTGCCGCCTTTGGAAGCCGTCCTCTATATGCTGTGTCAAATTCAACACCTGTGCTGTACAGCTCTTCCCTTGTCTGAATCCTGCCTGTTGAGGGTTCAGTAATGGTTCTATCATATCTGTAATTCTTTGGAGGATCAACCTTTCCAATACCTTATACAGGTGGCATAGGAGGGAGATTGGCCTATAGCTTTTGGGGTCATCCCGGTCTTTCCCTGGTTTACGTATATCTATAATTTTTGCTCTCCGCTAAGATTTTGGTATCTTGTCGCTCTTGACACAATTATCCATTAGCTCGAGTAGCCAGCACTTTGCGCCTGGACCAAAGTTCTTGATCTGTTCACTTCTTATGTCATCTACCCCTGCTGCTTTTCCGACTTTGCACTTATTTAGAGCTGAGTTGAGCTCATTCAAACTGAATGGTCGAGACAGAGTGTTTCCCTCTTGTTCGGGCTCCCTTTCCAGGGTTCGTCTCCCGATTTTACTGGTATGGTCAGGTTTAACATTTTTCAAAAGCTGGTGTGTGATCTGGTCTGCCTTCACATTTGTATGCGTATTGGGTTGGGAGGGATCATTGTTAAGGTGTCGTAACAATCTCCAGGCCTTTTGACTACTTCTACTCATCTCATATTCTGTCATCAGTTTAATCCACTGTTCTCTCTTCGCCTCAGAGATTGAGGAGAGAGTATTTTGCGCAGCCAGATAAGTCTCCTCGCTATAAGGGTTTTCTTCATATAGTCGATAGTATCCCTCCAGCAGAGCAGCTGTTTCAGGTGTCACACCCTGCAGATACATTGTCCTACACCCTCTTGGAATTGATGCCCGGGAGCAATGTTTGACAGTTTAAACAAAGCTGTCATATTCTTCAGGAATAGGTCACACAGACTTAATCTCCTTGTCCAGCATCTTAGCAAATTTTTTCCAATCAGCTTTCTTGAAATTGTATCTCCGTTTGAAATTCATCTCCTGTGGCCTTATTGCTGGAAGAACTTGACACAGTAGTGGCCTGTGTTACATCTTTGGTACGGGCGAGCACACTGATTTGGAGCAAAGCTGTGTGATGTCTTCACTCACAAAGAGGAGGTCAGGGTTAAATCCACGTTGCCACCTGCCACTGTTGAAGGAAGGGGGTAGCTTGCTGTCATGTATAAGAGACAACTGGCAGGATTCAGCCAGGAAGAGGACTGCCTCCCCATTTTCGTTATCTTCAGAGTATCCCCACAAATGACTATGGCTGTTAAAGTCACCGATTATTACAGACGTCTTGCTGTTATGGAAGTTCCTGGGTGGTGTGACGGAAAATGCAGCCGAAGGGGGCTTATACACAGAGGTAGCCCCGCAGTTACTCAGCTCCACTGAGATGACTTCGATGTTATTTTCTACGGTGCAGTGAGCACTGATTATCTGAAGCCCTGGTCTTACAAATATAGCACTTCAGTACTGAGAGTGCGGTGTTTCTGCAGCTAGTTTCATGCCCGGTATTTTTGGTCGTCTCTGTCGCTCATCTCTATGCGTCTCTTGTACACACAGGACGTCGCATTTTTTGTCACGGCATAGGCTGATGATATGCCTTCAATATTTATAGATATGATAGTTAAAGTTGGCTCTGATAAGGACCGTTTATTTCCATTGTTATAACATGTTAAATATAGAAAGTTTAACTGTAACCAAGCAGTAGTTTTCTTTGATGACAATATCAGTTCCAGTGCACAACTGAATTTAAAAATCTGTCTTGTGGGGTGAAAATCCGTTACTGCTGCTATCTTGTGCTGACAATGAGATGACTCATAGAAATACTGAGTTATTTCATTTGTAATGCAGTTTCATAGTTTTTGTAGTTGCTCACGATCTTTACACTTGCATGCAATGGGTGTAGCATCAGCATACAGAACTATCCTTGAATTTGAGGAGCAGTATTTTGTCATTTACACAAAGCAACAAAAGAAACTATCCCAGTACAAAGTCATGGGTACCCTGTATTACCTATCAGTAATGGTAGATCTGTGTGTGCTACTCGCCATCCTTATGAGTGAAAACTGATTTGTGTTAGATAAGGTTTTATTAAACTGCGAACAATTATCAGCATAATTACCAGCCGTTTTCCCTTAGTATTTACTATCTCTCTCTACAAGCAACTGATAGAGATTAGCTAAAACAAATCTGTAATTTCAGATGGAGGTCTGTCTATATCTAAAATTATGTTTCCTTTCCCATCTATAGCTTATCGCAGAAAGTTGAGTAACACCTTCAACACGTAGGAATTACATCTTTGAGCACCAATTATTGCCACTTTTTGCAAAATCACCATAAGGTTTGATATCCCTACTGAAAGATGAGCAGAAATTCTTTGTTAATGGGTGCATAATAAGATTCTTTTTTGGTATACCAATGCTCAGTAATAACTGAAACATCTGGTTTATTAAAACATGCTACTATGTCCAAATCATTGTGCTTATTTCCTAGGCTCGTAAAATTTTGGAGGATGGTCTTGGTTTGCAGGTTGCATTGTATCCACATATTTTTTTTTTTTTTTTTTTTTTTTGTAACCATAAATATCCTCATTAAGCAAATCAGATGTGCTTGTCAAACTGGGAAGAGGAAACAAAAAGGCCACACATGTACAAAACAATAATAAAAGCAAAGATTCCAAAAGAGTTCCTGACAGCAAAATGTAAAACTTAATTGTTTTTGGATATATTACTTCTTATATCCTTCATTCAAAAACTTAAGAAGGCTGTTAGTTTAGTGTCTTCAAGGCATAATGCTGTTTCATTGAGTATCGCAACAATCAAGTCTGAGATAGTAGTGTACTATGATACTACCTATGAAGAAATTGATGCACTGGATGTGAAGTGCACAGTTTAGTCTACCCAGCAGGTGTTCCAGATGATGGCCCTGCACTGTTCTATACCATCATGAATATACCTATACATTAGTGATATATTCGTCACTGACAGAAAATTGAATAATCACATTTTTGCTTCAAGTTTCTGAAATGGCAGTTGATGAGATCATATCTGAAGAGACAGCTATCAACCCACACTTTCAGCATGAGGTAGGACTAGCAATTACCAGAATTCTGAAATGTGGATCTTGTAAACCTAGAGTTGCTCTAGGAAAACAAGTAAGATGTGACACATGTTCCAGATCAAAGATGAGAAAATAAAAAGTTGCTGTATTAGTTATAGCACACAAATATGCAGTGAATAAGAAGTGTGAAATGACTGTGTTCGCCGGCCGGGGTGGCCGAGCGGTTCTAGGCGCTACAGTCTGGAACCGCGTGACCACTACGGTCGCAGGTTCGAATCCCGCCTTGGGCATGGATGTGTGTGATGTCCTTAGGTTAGTTAGGTTTACATAGTTCTAAGTTCTAGGAGACTGATGACCTCAGAAGTTAAATCCCATAGTGCTCAGAGCCATTTGAACCAACCATTTTTTGGCTGTGTTCAAAGCTATGTAGACTGGTTTAATTCCTGGTTTAAGTAATTCACATTATTTCATTGCTGTTTCCTGCTGTCATCCATTAATACCTCAATGTCAACAACTACTTTGTTACTTTAAAACCTTCAACATGTTCACTGTGGCTGACACAAAGGTCAATAAGAGCTACTAACACCGTGCTTTTAAGTGTCATCTGTAGTGAATGTGCAAAACAAGAACATTTTTGCAATTTAATTGAAAGTCCTAATTCAGCTTCCTTTTTCAGGCATGTTTATTTTTAAATATTAAAACTGATGAGAGTTTCATTACTAGACCACTAATTTTGAAATCTGGATGACATCATCCCAGCACTGTAACAAAATGTGCACCATACACAACAGGTTCAATGGAATCTCTCCTCTCCACAAATTTGCACCTCAGATGTGTTGTATGTCATATAATACTACAGTTAATTTTCCATATATCTGAGCAAAACCAGTTCTTGCATGTCCACGTTTATCTCATCTAGGCATTGCACCTTTCCCTTAACTTTAGTGTGCTTTACAATAAAATTTGTATGAAAAGTTTTCTGTGTAAATTACCTATTCTACACCTACAGCTAATGCTTGTATAACCCAGTGTGCCATTCAGGTGGGTTTACTTGTGTGTCAATATAATTGTCAGGTTTGGTATAAAAGGGTTTCTTGAAATATATTCCCACATAAATTTTTTAGTATCTATTCTCAGTTGAAAAATATGTTACGCACTGTCAGTGCCATTTCAATGCAAATATTTTAAATCATGCTGGGGAATATACCAATAACACAGTTCCAGCACACCTCAGAAATTTGATTTTAGTTGCTTCAACCAATGAGAATTACGGACCAAGTCTTGCACTGCCCTGTTTTGTGTATTAACCTGTTGGCTGGCATGAATGTGCCGGTGGTCACAGCAGACTGCTCTGCTGGGGCCAGCAGTGATATGGTAACAACCAGGTATCAGCAATTTTACACTTTTATCTTACTGAGGAAAAATATTTACTTATATTTGATATTCCTTGCCATTTCCAGACTATTTTTGGGTCTGCAGTATTTTTATTTAAATATCTTACAAAACCAAACGGTTAAATGACTACAAAATTATTCATGAGTTCAGTTTTAGATACATATTTAACTGGGTAAAGGATAATTCCTGAAACATTAATTAGCATTCTAGCTGTTCTTTTTAGCCACGACTGTACAGATGCACATACTTCACATTCAAAGTTCCTAAATGCCTGCTTAACACATTGACTACCATGCTGCTCACAGCAGAGCAGGACACTTAATGCTGTATGCCTAACCTGGTGGTGAAACATCCATTACTAGTCATGTCAGGGTCAAGAAATGCAGATGATAATCTCTCAGGGAGTACTATAATCTAAAAACGTAAAATTGTAACTAAAAAGGTCATTTCCAATTGTGTCTACCAAGCAAATTATGCTTTCAGTCAGTGGTTTCTTTTGCCATAAATGACTAGTTAACGCACATGCCAGAGGATAGTAAATATTCATACTTTGCCTCCGAGAAGCGGCAAAGCCATTAGAAACAACTATGCACATAGGCTAGTCCAATTTATGTTGAAATTATCACCCGGGTACTTTAAATAAATTTGGTCTACTATAAGCAACATGATAAAGGAATCAAAAGAAACACACACACACTGAATTAATTTCTTTATTAACAATGCTCGGATTTCCACATCACAACAGGGGTACCAAGCTTGATGTGTTACTCGTTTTTTTACATGGCGAGTTTCCCCAGTAGGCCTATAAACCATGAAACAGACAAAAAGCTACTTCTCGCTGTCTTCTCTTCTTTGGATTTTCACTTCAGAAACTGAAACGTCCATTACAAAACAGATTACATCACTCACAAATCTGGATTCAGTCATTGCAATTCATACCTATTTTACTGTAAAAAATACTGACTATGATGAATGATGTAATTTTGAACATTCAAAAGTTTTCAAATGTGCAGGTTACTGACGTTAGAATACAGTTACTACACAATTTTTGATCAGGAAAAAGTTACGATGATTGAAACTTAAATACCGAAGCCGTTTGTTATGAGAATACGCCATTACCACAAATAATCCACATAGATGCATTGAAAGAAACTTTACTGGGTAACAATGCATCAGAATACTATAGGCACAAAGAATGAAATTTCTGTAGATTTACCATACACTTTACTTTTCTTGAGAATTATAAGATTACTAACGGAAGTTACTTACCGTCCATTATCTGGAATATAAACTATCCTTTCTCCTCTGCAAACATCTGCTTTTGCAGCAAGTATTATCAATTTTTTCCCGTGACTGAAAAGCTTTAACACACACACACACTCACACACAATGCATTAGCATGTCATGTTAAAAGAATATCCGCGTTTCGAAAACTACCAGCGATATTGGCTAGCGTGAGAGACGACGTCATGTCATGATGTGACGTCATGATTCCTCGGGGCCCGCGAGACGCTTCTTCTCTGTACGGCCGGCTCCTGGCGCTATCCGTGGAGTGTGACGTTTTTCATGGGCGAGGCAGAAGCGGCTGCATAAACGGACAGGCAGGCTTCTGCGTGTGCACGTGTGGGGGAGTCCGCAATCGCTCAACCCACGTGCTTTGTGACTAGGTAGCACAGCTCTTCGTGCAATGAATCTGGTGCATTCTGCTGCCTGGCTCCCACTCGTTCTCGCTTTGCCTTCACACGTCTGGTGTGTGCTGCGCCGTTGCCAGGCTTTTGGCTAATGGTAAATCTGTGCACGCACGCGCTGCAAATGCTGTGTCAGCCATGATAGTAGTTCTAGCGTCTGCACAGCTGTGAGGGGGGCCACCACAGTAACAATTATTCTTCTGTTGAAGGTACCTAAAATTATAAGAAGTTATATCTGGGATTTCCTCATGTGACTAATAAGATATGTACTACATTATGATATTTATTTTGGGTATCTGACATAGAAATAAAGAAAATGAATTGAGACAAATAGTCATATAGTTCTGAAGGAAACATTTATGGAAACCAAAGTCGCAAAGACCCTTTACAAAAGGAAGAAAATTATAATGGCAGATTTTGATGCTATCTTAAAAAATGCATAAGAAATGATGCAGAACATAATTAAGAATTTCAGTTTTTTGGTGATTATATTGCTTCTGAGATTAGAGCATTTCACAAGTATAAATTAAAAAAACGTTAATATGTACAATACAACAAACCATTGACACGATGTACAACTATGTGAGAGTATTCTGCACTTGCACTTACGTTCAATCTAAAATGAGATGGAACTTCAACATTATCTCTCAAAGCCACATTACTATATTTGGCGTTGTTCTTAAACTGAGTAGTAGAACGTCTCAAACAAAGAGTAAAAATCAGTAGTTACTCTGCTATTCTAAGAAAAATGTAGCATGTTGCTGCAGGTGTATCACTGCCCCCTAGCGGCAGAAGCACTCAGCGTCAGGGCAACCTCCTTCTGTTGTCACAGTCGCGTGTGAACTGTGTCGAACAAAATTTGAGACTGGCGCGAGTGACTAGAGCACATGCTGACCACAGTGTCCAAGGCCTACAAGAAAGACAGGGCGCAGCACATTCGCCGGGAAGGTAGGCCAGAGCTTGCTCCCTCGCTCAACTCAGCAGACAAACTATGTTTCTACACCTGTTAACTCATAACTAGGAGTGTATGTACAATCGAGAATTGCATCTTCTATTGGAATCCACTATTATGGAGTCATACTGCTATGAGTCCTACAATGATTGTAAGTCTATAGGCCTACTTATAATTTGTTACGGCTGTACTGTGGTACAATAAAATTAAAATCATGCCAAAATGATTATCGCTTGCATAAGGCATCCCTTCTTGCATGAAATGGGGACTGTTAAGCAAAAGAGACTAAATGCTATTAACAAGCCATTATATCATTTATGTTGAGTTCTGATCTTAAGGTGGGTAAGACGTCAATGTGTTAGTATTTTGGAAAAGCATTTATTTATAGGACCTAAATCATAAGTTGACTGTAATATAAAATACACCAAATACGAGCTTGACGAAATTCAATATGGTCTCATCCAGGTGCTTCAGCCAAAGTACATCTCTGAAAGAAGTGCAGCCACAGTTCCTCCTACCCCTTGGCGAGAGCGGAGCACGGTAAGTGTTCTCTGTACCTGCCGGGAAAATGAACATATCTTTCTGAGCAAGTGGCTCATCTTGAAGCAGTTGTGGTGGGGAGAGGGAGGCTGGCTTTTAGCCCCTTCCTTTCTCCTCTCAAGATCTTCAGCAGTGTAGGCCGCATCTCTTTGAACATGTAGGCCGACTTAATTCTATTCATTGAAACTGTAACTTATTTGCCGTTAAAGAGAATGTCCTTGGTATCCAAACTCCTGCACAGAACACAGTGCAGTCCAGTGTAGGGGTCAATTCTAGAGTCCAGTTCCACTCTTCAGCTTTGAGCAATGATGTCACACTAAGGCAGAGAAGCTACATAGAGGCAATGTTTGAAAGCAGCTGATGATATTCGTAAGCAAATGAATTTAGCGTACGATAAAACATAGACCATACATAACATAGACTACGCGTGACGTCATTACATTGAAACCAACACCAAAGTCACGTGAGTCAGGGCAGGACGCCGAATTTCTGTTATTACACGCCGGCCGGAGTGGCCGTGCGGTTCTAGGCGCTACAGTCTGGAACTGCGTGACCGCTACGGTCGCAGGTTCGAATCCTGCCTCGGGCATGGATGTGTGTGATGTCCTTAGGTTAGATAGGTTTAAGTAGTTCTAAGTTCTAGGGGACTGATGACCACAGCAGTTAAGTCCCATAGTGCTCAGAGCCATTTGAACCATTTGTTATTACACACTGTGTGAAGAGGAGTTGACAAAGTTTTTCTCGTTTACAGCTGAAATGAAGCATTGATTTTAACAGGAAAACAATTTGCCTTAATGCTATTTTACATGTAGTAGTGCAGTTAACTTGATTTCTCCGAAATTCTTAATAGTAATGCGATGGTTATCGTTTTTTACGTGTGCCCAGGTGAAACATACTGACAGCTATCCAGAATGAGATATTCACTCTGCAGCAGAGTGTGCGCTGACATGAAACTTCCTAGCAGATTAAAACTGTGTGCCCGACCGAGACTCGAATTCGGGACCTTTGCCTTTCACGGGAAAGTGCTCTACCATCTGAACTACCGAAGCACGACTCACGCCCGGTACTCACAGCTTTACTTCTGCCAGTATCTCGTCTCTCGGGCACACAGTTATAACCTGCCAGGAAGTTTCATATCAGCGCACACTCCGCTGCAGAGTGAAAATCTCATTCTGGAAACATCCCCCAGGCTGTGGCTACGCCATGTCTCCGCAGTATCCTTTCTTTCAGGACTGCTAGTTCTGCATGGTTCGCAGGAGAGCTTCTGTAAAATTTGGAAGGTAGGAGACGAGATACTGGCAGAAGTAAAGCTGTAAGTACCGGGCGTGAGTTGTGCTTTGGTAGCTCAGATGGTAGAGCACTTGCACGCGAAAGGCAAAGGTCCCGAGTTCGAGTCTCGGTCGGGCACACAGTTTTAATCCGCCAGGAAGTTTCATACTGACAGCTATGTTTACAAGCATGAAAATTACAGTTCTTCAGTGGGTATTTGTTTTTGTTGCACTGTGGGTCTTTTAGTCCACCGTTTCCACAGGAGTGGAAAACAAAATAGGAGTTCGGCAGGCAACATTAGTTTTCTGATGATTCCTCAACACAACGTGTGAAATGTTTTGTTAGAAGTCAGGAACTAGATATATCAGGCAAAAGTTTGAAATATGCGAAAAATTCAGCGCTTATAATCACCACCGCCACGTCCGCTACCGTGAAATTCCATGTAAATTGTCTACGCAGGCCTAAATTCACATTTCACACAGTGTACCATTAGCTCGGATCTCTGTATTGTTAGCAGCTGCCAACTTGACTGCGGTGCCTGCAGCAGCGGAGTGACTTCGTAGGTAAAATGCTTAGATCAGATCCTGTAACTAATAGATATTTCCTTCCAGAGATCCATTCCGTTATATATAGGTGCCGATAGGTGGTGTGGCAGTCCGTGGCGCCTACTAACGACTGACGTTCCCATTTGGGAATGTGCATGTGCTTGTACACTTTTTCGACTGTTCGCTGTATCTGCAATTGTACCAGTAAACTGTGGAGCTAGACTCTGCCATGGAACGTGAAGTGGTGCGACTCCATGAATTTTGTCGGCTATGCCCTCTATGGCGGCTCGTTATTACTGCGTGAAAGGAAAGCTGCCATCAGAGCTTAAGAGATCCATCTTGGCGATTAGCGTACCGTAATTGGAATGTGATACTGTTGGGTTATGGACGTAACACTAGTAGGAACAGTTACTGCATTGACCTGCGAGTATGGCGTAATGGCATTTGAATGTGGTCAGCAAATTCTGCGACCGTGTCCAGATACATGTCCGACTGTGTAACAACAATGGCTTTTACCTGGGCCAGCAGACGGTTGCTCCAAATTGTGCGCAGGAGGCTGTCAGGAATGGTGCTGAAGTCCACTTTGTTGCAAAGATGGCAAAGGTATCGTGAGTGCTTCCCGTCGCCCCTTTCTTCCTGAGCCAGCGCCTGGCAAATTCGATCTTCCTGTGAAGGCGCTGTAAGGCGTATGAGCTCCGCTATTAATGTGTCATAGGCGTTTACCGTCAGAACAGTTATTATTATGTCTTTGGTCTCTGTAGCATATCGCTGGTCGAGCAGGCTTATGACCAAAGAAAATTTTGCGACATCGACAGTTATTCTGGCGTAGGAAAAGCGTGCCTCCACCTGAGCTGACCACAATACAGTGGCGGATACATATGGGGAGCACTCGGGGTGTCCCCCCTCCTCTCCCCCCCCCCCCCCCCCCCCTCTTGCGGTGACGCCCGCGTTGTCACCCGAGCCGTCCCCGCTCTATCCGACTGAGCTATCAAGGACACAGAACATAGTGGGACTGCAGGGACTTATCTCTGGCGTGCTCCCTGTCAGACCCACACTTTCCAACTTTCTGTCCATACATTACATTTGTAGTACCCCTGCCCAACATATTCATTACTCACAACAGTCAATTTACTGATTCTCGTAAGAGTTCTGGTAATCGGAGTGCATCTACGCTGGAGAAGATCGGTGGCTCAGTCGGATAAAGCATCTGCAATGTAAGCAGGAGGTCCCAGGTTCGAGTGCCAGTAGGGGCACACATTTTTCAACTGTCCCCGTTGATATTCATTAACGCCTGCAAGCAGCTAAAGGTCTGATTTTATTGTAATTTCATTCTTCGAGAGCTGCAAGACCACGACTGGTATCTCGACAGATACCAGCAGTGATCTGTACAGATACCAGCCCCATGTAAATGGAGTGACTGACGTCATGGAGAAGTATCCCTGCAGTGAGCCTAATGGGTCGTATGAATGGGAAAGAGAACATTCTCCAAAAGAGATTCTCAGAGCACAAGAACTTTTTCTGAGGAAGTTCTTGTTTTCGTATGAGTAAAAAATTGGAAGAATATTCTCTGACGAGGGATTTCCTTCTCACTACCTTCCCTTCTTCTTGACGATGTTCTCGCTGTGTGTTGTCTGGCACAGAATGCATGTGTAATGTTGCATTTCATCCAACCTGCTCAAACAGGCAAACTGTTCGGTGCAAAAATACGGAACTGGCATCATGGCATCAGTGTGTTCTAGAAGAGTTGCACTATATTCCAGTTCTACTTTTATGTGCGGCAACAAATTATTAAGACGACTACGGACAGTTTAGTAAAATGCATTTTCTTGCGATATTACCGAATTTTCGACATGCGGGAAACATGCTTGTTATTGATGTTAGGTGAACACATTATGCGAAGGAAATCTTAAAATTACATAACATTTTCATCTACTCCAAACGGGAATTCTGTCAGTTTTCCAACACAAGATAATTTTCGTTAAATACGACGCATATCAAGTATGTAAGCAGTCACCCATATGGTTTGTTAGATCGCTACGTTTGTAACAAACCAGTTAGCAATTTTTCTGATCCGCCTACATATATCTAACATCGCAATATATAAAATTTATGCAGTGAGGAAGCATAGTAATGAATATCTGTAAATGTCAATAACACAGTAGTTTACTGTATGCCTGAGTCTTCCCGTAAATCGGTCTGAAAGCTTGTGTCAGCTAAATAGTGAGAAAAATGTTTTAATTTTCGCTTCATTTGAAAGATCACCCCTCTCCTTTCGAAATTTTCTGGAAGTCAGTCCGCCATGCAAATAATGTTTTATGTTAAACCCATACAAAATTCTATAGTTTCTCTCTTCAGTATTTATTTGGGCTACCGATATCTACAGAGCGCGTTCCATAAGTAATGCGACCAATTTTTTTCTGACGCAACGGTACACCACAGCGTGTTGTAACCGGCTGGGCTAAGTGGAGGGGGGTGTTAGCTTCAAAACGCTCTTTGTCTCATTCGGCTACGAGCTGCCAGAGAGTCAGGACGTGCGCTATCAAATTTTGCGTTAAACTTTGGAAATCCGCCACCGAAACGTTTCCATTACTTCAGCATGTTGGAAATGATTGCTTGTCCAAATCACGTTCTCCGATGGCACAAGTCGTTCATGGAGGGCCGAGAGGAGATCACCAACGAACCTCGCAGTGGACGGTCATCAACTCATTCAGTATGTCTTTGGGCTACCTATATCTACAGAGTGTGTTCCATAAGTAATGCGACCACGAGTCGACGAAAATGTGACGCGTGTGCGCGATTGTTTGAACTCTGACAGACGGCTGAGCCTTCAATTGACACCACAAACTCTAAACATGTCAAAAACAACCGTTTTCCGCATTGTGACCGAAGATTTGAACACAAGAAGTGTGTGCCAAACTCGTCCCAAACGTGTTGACCGACGAACACAAGCACATGCGAGTGCTTCGATGCCGAGAAATGTTGGAAATGTGTGAAAATGATCCTCATTTTTTAAACTCAGTTATTACTGGTGATGTGTCGTGGATTTTTGAGTATGACCCTGAGACAAAAAGGCAGAGTTCAGAGTGGTACACCCCATCTTCGCCCCATTCCAACAAGGCACACATGAGCAGGTCCAGGAACAAAACCATGTGCATTATCTTCTTTGACGTCAGAAGCATTGTCCACCACGAATTCGTACCTATTGGGACTACAGTGAACTCAGCTTTCTACTTGTAAGTGCTCAAAAGACTCAAAAGGAGGGTCTCGCACTGCCGAAACGACATCAAGGACACGTGGAAAGTTCACCACAACAACGTGCCGAGTCACAGCGCCTTCATTGTCAACGACTTCCTGGCTAGGACCAAGACCCCATTGGTTCCCCAGCCTCCCTACAGTCCTGACCTGGCTCCCACTGACTTTTTTTTGTTTCCTCAGTTAAAAGGAGTCATGAAAGGAAAACATTGGGACACAATTTAAAGCATCCAGGTGCATGTTACACCAGCTCTAAAGGACATTCCGGAAAAGGCATTCCAGGATGCCTTCCAGGCATGGAAACACCGCCTCCACAAGTGTATTGACGCAAAAGGTTGCTATTTTGAAAATTTTTGATTATTTGTACGAATATATTCAATAAATGTTTTTTTATGAATTTGGTCGCATTACTTATGGAATGCATCTTGTACTTTGCCTTCCAAGCAGCATAAATTCTGCCATTACTACCAAAAAGTCGGTAAAACTTTACCGACAACAGTACTCAGCTCTAAGTATTCTACAAACCTCAATTCAGAAAACAGAGAATGTTCTCCACTTGAGTGAAGCAGCTTCTCTAGTTTTATTCATACGAAATCATAGCACGTTCTTTGTTTTGAGCAACTTCCTCTGGTGAAGTATATTTCCCAACTCACTTTGTTCTTGTGAACCAGACAATGTTCTCCAAAATTTCGAGTACATTTATTTATTTAACTTTAGTCCTGTGACATGTACAGATAAAGGACAAGTCAACAGAGGAGATATATATATATATAAACAGTGTGTTTCACAATTCGTGTTACAAACTTCTGGAGGTTGTGGAGGTGACTTAGTAGATAAAATTTTACATAGGAACCCATGTCGAGAAATAGTTCATTTCAATGTTACAAAGAAAAAAATAGTTACTCAGTCATGCTCTAGATGTTTTTTTACACAGTTCACCTGCTATTATAGGCTACCAATGTTCATGAACAGTACAATGGCGCAATGTCATGTGATGTCCTCCGATTCCATCTGCCTTGTTTTCACGCTTCTTCGTCAGTTGACGTCAATGGTGACTAGCACTGCAGTAACAAGATGCCTGAGTACACAATCGCAGAGTACATCAATATGTTATTGACTTACAGCGAAGCTCACCGTAAAGGAAGAGAAGCTCAACATCTGTACCATGAATACTTTCTAAATCATGTGACTCCATCTCATCCTGTATTTGCCAGAGCAGAACAAAGAATTGCAAGAAAGTGGGAAATTCACAAGCGATATAGCAAATTGTGATGCTCCTTGAAGGCAGTGCACTGTTGTAATGGTAGAGGAAGCACTTCATCAAATTGAACAGCATCCATCAATGAGTACTTGATCCATTGCACATGGCTTGCATGTGCCTCACTCATCTATCAGGTGTGTTCTACATGAATGGCAACTCCACCAATACCACCCTCACAAAGTACAACCCACATTCCCGGTGGATTTTGTGCCAATTGTCAATTTCTGTACTTGGTTTTTACACCATCATGTGGATTTTCACGTTTCCAATGCAAATTTTGTTTCGTGATGAAGTGCATTTCAACAGGGAAAATGTTTAGAATGCTTAAAATAGCCATATTTGGGATCAATAATATCACAAATCCATGTGTGCATGAAGAATTCAGCACCCCTGTGGCATAAATGTTTGAGTGGGTATCTGCAATGTTCTTGTGACTGGGCTATACATCCTTCCTCCTCATCTAACTGGTATCAGATATTTGATATTCCAGCAACAAGTGCTGGTGGAGTTTTGGAAGATGTGCCATTGAGAATTCGGCATGATTTGTGGTTCCATCATGATGGTGTGATAGTACATTTTGCAGTTCGTGTCTGAAATCATCTGCATGTAGTCTACGAGGACAAGTGGACTGGTTGAGGTGCACAAGATGCTTGGCCACCACAATCCCCAGATTGGACTTTTTCTTGTTGGATCACATGAGAGTCGCCTGTCAAGTTGGCAGAAGATCTGCTTCATAGATCATGGTTGCAGCAGGAATGATAAAACCATACACCACACATTGGACAGCGTTTATGTAAACTTACTGCACAGATACACCATGTGCACTGAACTTGGTGGTTGTCACATCGAACGGCTTTTATAATATCATGGTAAACATGAGTGACATCTGTACCTCTCATTTTCCTTGTTACATGGAAACAAATCCTTTCAGGACATGGGTTCCTATGTAAAACTTGTGCTACCACCTCTAGAAGTGTGTAACATAAATTGTGAAATATCCTGCGTATTAACAGTGGTTTAAAATAGTTCTGTGTCAGTTGAGTAAGAACTCTTAAAAGAAAGAAAGCGGATGTGACCATACTTGTATGAATCTGACACACACTTCTCCATCTACCTGCAAGTGAGCCAAAACTACCAGATCTTAGAATTATGTTACATAATGTCATCTACTGTTTAAACACCAGTGACAGCAAATGTGTTAGCATGGGAATGATGTCACATCCTCAGTTTTATCGAGTGCTGGTTTTCAAAAATCCTTGATGTAGTGATAGAAGGTATATGACTCCATAAGCAGAGAAACAGTCTTCAGCACACTGGAAGAAATGATGGCAGATAAGACTAGAAAGCTATTCCAGCAAACATGAACAAATATAATATCTATAGTGAGTTCACGGGAGAATTCTCCAATTTGTTTGATATGCAGGCAGGAGTGAGACAGCAAGTTGGCTTGTCACTCATTTTATGTAATGCAGTTTTAGAGAACAAAAGTTGTGGCAATTTCTGTTCCCACAGTGAACTGTTGGGCAGAGGAGATCATCAGCACAATTGTACAAACAAATGAAGCACTTTATTAGCATAAGCACCATACAGTAATAGAAGCGAACTCTTACAATGGCCATTGATACAAAACTGTGTCAAAGATTCTCAAATCACAAACCACAGTAGTTTTTGTCAAAGTCAATAACCACATGTTTGATATAGGTGGTCACCATAGAGCCCCGCCTCAACCCCCCCCCCCTCCCTGGCAGTGAGGAACACTGGGGAGGAAGTGAGATAGTGGAGCCAAGGTCAGTGAGGCGATGTGGCAGTCGGTCAACATTGGGCATCTTGTGTGGCCAGTGTGACTAAGCAGCTGTATCATGGCTGCCCAAGAGGGGGGCACGGCTGGACCACTTCTTGTAGAACGGGCAGGTACAGAGTTGTGTAGGACTGAAATGACATACTCTTGATGCCATCCCATACAGCAGAGAGGGTGGCCTATGCAGGAGACAGGAATTGACAGTCCTGTCCTGTGGCAGCAGCACTCGTGGCAAGAGTCATGTGGATAGTAAGGTGATGAGGGGCATTGATCAAGGTTATGATGCTGACTTCCTCCGTATCGGGATGAAGGAGGAAGGCACGCAAGAGTGTGACATTATGAGTGGAGGTGTTGAGCATACAGTGAGGCGAGTGGAGCACAAAGAGAGTGCCATCATCCAAGCTCAGGTCCTTGACAGAGAGAGAAGAGACATCAACATTAAAATGTATGACATAAGGAGGAGTGGGCGAATTGCGAGGTTCAAGACAAGTGCTCATGGTGCCAGTGTTGGAGGATGGAATGTCACACACAGTACCCATAGCACATGGAGCACACGAAGAACGTGGACTGCAGGCATTGTCAGCACTAGGGCAGTCAGACAGTGAGGAAGCCACAACGGAAGGAGCATACTCTTCAGCCAGAGGAGATGCCAGGGTATCCGTTGGATTGAGGAGGGGGGGGGGGAGGAAGTCACCATCAACTGCTCAGGCTGACTTGAGACTTTTGATGGAGGATGGAGACAGTTTGTGGCTTACCATGTAAGAGGATATCAAAGGCTAGAGCAAGGCTGTTGGAGAGTGGACCACATGGTGTCATTGCAGAAGATTACACAATCACAGTGCTCTATGTTTTTGTTAACAAACACACATGGGGCAGTGTGGGGGCTTGCGGGCAGAATATGGATATGAGCAATGTGAGCGTGGATACACGTGACTAGTGGTGAGAGCTTGGAAGTGGGGACGGCTCTGAGTCTTCAATGAATTCAGCAGGTAAGGTCAGGGGTTCACTGTAAAGTATGGCAGCCACGGAAGATTGTAGTCCACCTGAAACGTGGTGTGAATTCTGATTAGGACCTAGGGGGCAGCCTTGGACCAGGAAATAGAATGACACATGATTGCTGCCTTAGGGGTACAGTGCTAGTGCTCGTAACCCAATACTTCGTGGATGATAAGTCGTAGTCCAGAAGTTATGGGCACCAAGCTGTAGTGTGGAAGTTATTGGCATCACACAAGTCGCAGGGCCTGCTGAAAAGGACGGATCTAAACTGTCGCCCTTGATCAGTCAGTAATAATAGATTAGGGGCAACCAAAGTGAGCAGTCCAAGAGGTGACAACTGCAGTAGTGACAGTATTTGCGATAATATTCAGCACAGGAACAGCCTTCACCCACCTGGTGACATGGTCAATAACGGAAGTACATAATTGGAATCCTCTGAGGGGAAAGAGGACTGATGAGGTTGAGATGAACACTTCAGAACCGTCCTTTGGGAGTGTTGAATTTACCAGAGGAAGAGCAGGTGTGGCGCCCAACTTTACTGTGTTGGTATGGTAGGAATGCATGTGTCCTGGTGTGACAGTCCAATTTACAGACGTCCATGTAAAACGTTTGGTAACAAGGCAAGTAGTGGCCTTAATACCAGGATAGGTGAGCTCATGCATAGCCAAGAGGACTTTGTAGCATAGGGGGGGGGGGGGCTGGGACGAGGAGGTGTACGGTACCTGCAAAGATGTCACGTAGCACCACACACAAAGAGACAAGAAGGCATCGTGGCTCGATAACGAATGAGATAGTATCATCTCGTAATAAGTGGCCTATATCTGGACCATCCTGTTGGAGCCGTACCATGTCACCCCACAGTGGAGAGATAGTGTGCACATCAGACATGTAGTTGTCGATCATGTTCTCGGCTCCTTTGGTGTAGAGACAGTGGTGTACTGACAAATGAGGACCATGTGACGAAAGCCCCAAGGCAGCAAGTCTTTGATTTGATTTAAATTTTTATTATACTTTTATTTATACAGGACAAGTTAAGTGGAATAATACAAAATTGTGTGAGCATTTTATATATCACACAAATACTTATTTTCTGTGAACGATTGGATGCAGACAACATTACACCCAGCATTTTACTGGTTTTAGTTGAAGTGTATGCTGAAAATAGTAGATGAATCAAAGTATATATTTTTATCTCAGTACCACAAATAAATAAATTTACATTTTGCCATTAAGGTTTAAATTAAAATAATTTTTTTTAATTTTCATCACTTAAGTAAATTCAAGATATACTTAGTAGTGTAGAATAAATGGTAGAACACATTTTAACCTAACATATAAATATATTTACATTTTATCATTATAATTTATGTTAAGAATACACAATTTTATCGTCGTGACATAAGTAAAGATTTTCTTTTAAGAGTGGTTTTTTTAATCTAAGTGATTTTCTCTACTTTTACTCAGAAGGATGCCTTATTACTGTAAGAATTCATTCATTTTGTTCTCTGAAGAATGCTTTTAGTTTTCTTTTGAATACTTATACGTCATTAATTTCCTATTTCATATTCATGGGAAGCTTGTTGTGTACTTTTATTCCCGTCTCAGGTCCAGATATAGGCCACTTATTACGAGATGATACTACCTCATTCGTTATCGAGCCATGATGCCTTCTTGTCTCTCTTATATATATAAAGTAAATATCCTGAGAGTCTTACAGAGACCTCTGCAGGATTTTCTGTTTGAGGCTCCACATATTAACCGCACTGTTCGTTTTTGTAGTATGAAGACTTTTTCAACTCCTGTAGCATTTCCCCAGAAGATAATACCACATCAGAGTATAGAATAAAAAAATGCAAAATATGACAAAACCAATATATCTCTGTCAACAAGATAAGAAATAGCTCTCAGGGCAAAACACACTGTGCTAAGTTTGTTGACCAGTTGATCAATTTGCTCTCTCTATTTTAGCTAGCTGGATGCCTAGGAATTTTGTACATGTTGTGACAGAGCAAGCTGGGGTATTTTTACTTCCCCTCTTGTTTTGCCATATGACTCCTTAAAATTATTTTTTTTTCATTTTTGAATTAATTACCATTAACCTACCTGAATATAATCTGAATTTTCGTAAAAAAGAAAGAGTGGCCCTCAGTTTCAGAAAATATAACACCAGATCTAATTTTGTGCTTAGTTTTATGTATGTGTGGCGCCTCTGGCTTGAAACGTCATGTCTTTGAACCGATGTACTTTGACTTTACTTTCAGTTCACTTTGTGTCTCACTGCACGCCATGTTCGACAGCTTCTGTTGAATTCGCTTTGTTCAGTGGTAAAATAAATGTTCATTCGACTGCAAAAGTGTGTTATTATGGTTCTACACCACGTGATACCCACAGTGGTGATACCGACATCATTGTCGTGTGTTCGAAAACTATTTTGTGCTTCTTTTCATCATTAACGAACTTCGTGTGCCGGCCCCTATTGTCCTCGGAATAATGGATATACCAGTATCGTTTTGTGCCTCGCACCCTATTAACTATGCTTGCATTCTTACTAGTGTTCTCGATGTACATTTGGTTAAAAGTGAACAATTACCTGGCCCCAAATATACTGGTGGCCTCTTAACTGTTACTGGCCCAACATGGCCACCGCCAAATGCTACTATGCAGCAACACCTGCTGCACGGGCAGTGCACGCCGCTTAGTGACATTGTGAACGATAACCATGTGAAGGACGTTGTGTTTCATGCCGCAGATAAACAGTCGCCTTCGGGTTGGTTTGAGTAACAACGAAGTTTGAGAACTGTAATTCGAACATTCATGTACACGAGGTTGTACACTCTTATATGCCTGACGTCATTACACCCCCCCCCCTCCCCCGCACGGCGTCTCAGTGGCACCGGTCACCTCAACTGTGCCAGTTTCTGCGACCATCGTTCTGTGGTCACACCACACTCGCCTTCCACCCACTCTCGCAAAGGCACTGGCCGTTTCGTCTGTGCCAGTTTCTGGAGCTGGCCCTCCTTGGCTGCATCGCGACCGCCTGCCGCATGCTGTTGTAACGGCACCGGCCGTTACACGCACGCCGTGCCCACCTCCGGGCCTGCAGTTGGGACACATCATGCCGTCAGTGGCACCGGCTTACTCCACATCGTGTGCTGCCTGCAGCCGCCCCCCCACGCAGACCTCGATCAATGCATCGTCCCCTGTACTGCACTCCTGGCGTCGGGGGCTTCCTACACCATTCACACATATCTTCGCCTTCCTGTACTGCATCAACATTTGTTACTCGGCAGATTTCCTAAGCTGCCTGCGTTGCAAGAGAATAACCTTAAGTCTTGGTTAACATTTGTGGATCATCTACTGGATATCTACGGGATTTTGGACAACGACGCATGTTTCGTCTGCCTGGTGAGCCACCTCCATGCTCATCCAGAACTCATCAGTGATCTGCTCCTCTCACCGCCTGCCTTGCCCAAGTATTAACGGAAAAAACATTATTCATTGAACGCCTTTCTCGCCCTCCAGCAGAGACTATCCACCACACCATCCATGACAAGCACATCGACGACTGCACATCTTCGCAGCTTTGGTGGTGCCTTTGTGCATTAATTGATGACCAAGCTCTACGAGACGCCGCACTGTGGACCCTGTGGACGGTCAGGCTTCAGTCGGACCTACAACTTCACCTAGTATCTCATGTAGCAGACCCTCTCGATTTTCATCTACACATGACTGATCAGGTCTACAGAATCATTTGTCACCGACACCATCTGTCACGGACGACATCGCCTTCACCTTCCTTGGCATGCCTGCATCTTTGGTCCCGCACCCTGCCAGTAGGGGTCAGCGCCCGTGTTTCAGCAGTTCAGTGGCCTGCCAGAAGGTGCCTCCTGGTGACGTACAGGAGGTACTGCCTGCGACCTCGCAACAGCAGCCGACCTCGCCTGAGCAGCAGCCCGAGCGGTCTCAGGCAACGACGCAGTCAGCTATGTCCTCCTCCCTCTCTGCACCACTCCTATGCTGGTACCATGCAACATAAGGGGACGCCACTCATAACTGTCGAGTGCCCTGTGTGTACCCAAACGATTCTGGCGGGCGCGTTTAGGCGTCACATCCCACCATGATCGTCGATGGCGCCTACTTTCAGACGCCGCACCGCTTGTTCCAGCGGCATGTTGCCTCTATGTCAAGGACCTGTCATCGGGCATGTGCTTTCTTGTTGACACTGGCACTGGTGTCAGCGGTATCCCGGCCAAGATAGCAGGCAACACGCTTTCTCCTGCCAACCTCGCTTTGATAGCTGCAAATCACTATCCTGTCACGGTCCTCGGCTCCATCGAGATGTCACTTCGTCTATCATCGGTCACAACCTTTCTTGGACCTTCCACATTTCCGACGTGGATGAACCTGTGATCGGATTGGACTTTCTTCACCCTTATGAACTTTCACCAGACCTGCAGGACACAACGCTCTGCCACACATCTGGTTCTAACGTTCTGTGCTTGAACGAGTTCATCACGACTCCACTCTCCGCCACCTTGGCGACGCTTTCCACTTGGGCATCTCTGCTAGAAGGTATTATTGCACAGTCAACATGGGTTTAGAAAATATCGTTCCTGTGAAACACAACTAGCTCTTTATTCACGCGTAGTGCTGAGTGCTATTGACAAGGGATTTCAGATCGATTCCGTATTTCTGGAAGGCTTTTGACACTGTACCACAGCTCGTAGTGAAATTGCGTGACTGGATCTGTGATTTCCTGTCAGAGAGGTCATAGTTCGTAGTAATTGATGCAAAGTCATCGAGTAAAACAGAAGTGATTCCTGGCGTTCCACAAGGTAGTGTTATGGGCCCTTTGCTGTTCCTTATCTGTATAAACGATTTGGGAGACAATCTGAGCAGCCGTCTTCGGTTATTTGCAGAACATCAAAACAAACTGCAAAACGATTTAGAAGAAATATCGGAATGGTTCGAAAAGTGGTAGTTGACCCTAAATAACGAAAAGTGTGAGTGCTAAAAGGAACACGTTAAACTTCGGTTATACGATAAATCAGTCTAATCTAAAAGCCGTAAATTCAACTAAATACCTAGGTATTACAATTACAAACAACTTTAATTGGAAGGAACACATAGAAAATGTTGTTGGGAAGGGTAACCAAAAACTGCGCTTTATTGGCAGGACACTTAGAAAATGTAACAGACCTACTAAGGAGACTGCCTACACTACGCTTGTCCATCCTCTTTTAGAATACTGCTGCATAGTGTGGGATCCTTACCAGATAGGCTGACGGAGTACATCGAAAATGTTCAAAGAAAGGCAGCACGTTTTGTATTATCGCGAAATATGGGAGAGAGTGTCACAGAAACGATACAGGATTTGGGCTGGAAATCATTAAAGAAAGGCGTTTCTCGTTGCTATGGAATTTTCTCACGAAATTCCAATCACCCACTTTCTCCTCAGAATGCGAAAATATTTTGTCGACACCGACCTACATAGGGAGGAACGATCACCACGACAAAATATGGGAAATCAGAGGTCGTACAGAGAGATACAGGTATTCATTCTTTCCACGCGCTATACGAGATTGGAATAATAGAGAATTGTGAAGGTGGTTCGCTGAAGCCTCTGCCAGGCACTTAAATGCGATTTGCATAGTATCCATGTAGATGTATATGTAGACTCGGGAGACGTCCAAACGCAGATCGTTGGGCCCTGCACACATAAATAGAAGTTATGCACACGCATTGCTGTCCCCTCGACTGAATTGTTTCACGCATGGCAGTCTGTCTGCAGAGACAGTTCTTTCAGATTCGTCAGCCGCTTCTGCTGCATCTTCATTCTGCAACACTGCTAGGCCGAGCTTATCGTCCCCTGGTTCCTGTTCCGCACCATCCCAGTTGAACCTACAGGACGTGCATGTTCTCACTCCGTGGGATCCCTCGCATCGTATGGCTGCTTCGCCACACCCTCTGTCGTCGTCCGCTGCTAACGCACTGCCCACCCCATTCCCCCCATTCCGGCCCAGCAAGGTCAGCGAACCGCCGTTGTTTGTGCCCCCCTTCCGCCCCCTTCGTCCACCCCCATCTGCCTCCCTTCACAGGTTTCGGCAATCAGCAACGGCACTCATCACACTTGTCACAGAATCCACACCATGGATGGCCCACCTGTATGTCATAACGCTAGACGACATAACACTTGCAAATTGCTATGAGCAAAAGAAATTGTTCAGGATTTATTGGCTTGGGGCATGCTCCAACCATCGGACACCAACTAGTCTTCGCCTATCCACCTTGTGCCTAAGAAGGATGGCTCGCTACGCATATGCAGAGACTACAGGTCCCTTAATGCTAGGACAATAATCGATAACTATCAGATTCCTGGCGGAGTCAGGGATTTTCTCTGCCTCGTGATGACTGGGTGTTGTGTGATGTCCTTAGGTTAGTTAGGTTTAAGTAGTTCTAAGTTCTAGGGGACTGATGACCATAGATGTTAAGTCCCATAGTGCTCAGAGCCATTTGAACCATTTGATAACTATCCCATCCCTCATATCCAGGATTTCACTCAGTTATTGCATGGCTCGAAGTTCTTATCTGTTTTAGACTGTTCAATGGGGTACCACCAAATTCCCATGCACCCACCTGATATTCCGAAGACAGCCATCATTTGGCCATCGTTACATCCTTTGTCTATTGGAATACTGTTACGTGCCTTACGTCGGGAAAAACGCTGCGCAGACGTGGCGATGCTTCATTGATTCAATTTTCCTACCTCTGCGTTTCGCTTTTGCCTATTTGGACGACATACTTACTTTTTCCTCATCTGCCGAGGAACACAAATGTCACCTTGACGCAGTTCGTATGGCTCTCGCGGCCAACGGTGTGATTATCAACAACGACAAATCCCACCTCTGCTCGGCATCAGTTACGGCCCTTGGTCATATGGTGTCGGCCGACGGCCTCCAAACAGTGGATTCTCGTGTTGAAATCATTCTCACACTGCCTCTTCCTGAGGATTACATGCAACTCCAGCACTTTCTGGGTATGATAAACTTTTATCGACGCCATATCCCCCAGGCTGCCTCTGTCCAGTGCCTCTCACCGACACCCTCTCCGGTAAAAGCACCACGAGGAAGCGAAAGTTGGACTGGACTCACCCCATGCTCGATGCTTTCGACAATCAGAAATCGGCCATCATGTAAGCAGTCACTCTCACTCACTGCGACCCTGAGACCCCTATTTCTATCACTACTAACGCTAAGATATCAGCTGTGGGCGCTGTCTTGCAACAGCACACCGCGGACTCCTCGCAGCTGCTTCGTTTATTTTCGGAAAAACTAACCAGGAGTCAGTGTAAATGGTCGGCCTTCGACCGCGAGCTTCTCGCGGTTTATGAAGCAGTCAAACACTTCAGGAGCGACTTGGAGGGGCGTCCTTTCACTACTTACTCGGACCATAAACCCCTCGTTGACGCAATACGCAAGACGGCGAAGGATCTACCGCCGCGCCGCTTCCGACACGTGGCCTTCATTTGCCAACATTCTTCAGATGCTTGTTACATCCGCGGTGCGGAAAATGTTGTAGCTGACTCTGTCTTGTATCTGGGTGATCTCCGCACCCTTGAACTTAGATGAAATGGCGTGACATCAGACTGAGGACGCGGGCATCCAGCGACTGGTTTCGGACGACAAATATTCGCTGACCATCAAACCTCTTATCGTGTACGGGTCGTCGACCTCTGTGACACCTCTACTGGTTCCCCCACCCCTTGGTGCCGTCCGCCCTTTGGCGCGGGATCATCGATGCTTTACAATCTGATCCTACCCGAGACGCGAACAACGACAAGACTAGTGACTGAATGTTTTGTCTGGCCAGGCGTGCGGCATGATTGCCGCTCCTGGGCATGCGTGTGTGTTCCTTGTCAATGTAGTAAAGTGGGAAGACACGCGCAGCCTCATTTAGGACAGTTCAACGTCCCCAAGGGGCGCCTGCGGTACGTGAACGTTTGATGTGATCGGTCCTCTTGCCCCTTCCGAGGGGTACAAATACATTTTGTCTATGATCGACCGCGTAACCCGTTGGATTGAAGTGGTTCCTCTGGTTGACATTACTGCAGAGAGTATAGCTCGTGCTTTCTTATCGGCGTGGGTGGGGAGATTTGGCTGCCCCCTTTCACTTACTATGGACCAGGGACGACAATTCGAGTCCTCGCTTTTCGCTCGACTGTGCGAGTTGTGCAGAGTAGCGAAATTTCACATGACGGCCTATCATCCACGGCAAATGGTTTGGTTGAGCGATGGCACAGAACTCTTAAAGCTGCACTAATGTGCCATGGTGGACTTTGGTCTGAGGCTCTTCATTGGGTCTTTCTCGGCATCTGCTCCGCCCACAAGGAACCCACGAATGCTTCGCTGGCATAGATTTTATATGGAGAACCTCTCGTCCTGCCAGCCGCTTAATCGAGGACACACCCCTGATCGACGTAACCGACCTTCTGGCCCTTGTAGAATGAGTGTGTGCGCCCATCGCTCGCCTTCGCCCACCCTCACCTCGCGCTCATTCGACGCCGCCAGTGTTTGTACAGGAAGACCTGGCATCATGCGAATTCGTCATGCTATGAGACGACTCTGTATGGGCGGCCCCGCAGCCACCTGGTCTGCACCACGTCTAACGCCACAGAGTTAGTACCTTCGTGATTCTACTCAATGGACATCTGACACTGATTAAAAACTGCTTGGTCCATCTCCAAGCCATGTTTCGCTGCCCCCGGCTGGCCTGCCTTCACCGACACATTGCCCACTGATGCCACTGACCCGGCCTCCAACAATTCACCACCGCCTGCGCAGCTGACCAACACGTCTTCCGAGATGCCCACTTTGCATGCTGGACGTCGCCTTTATCTGCTGCACTGGCACAAGGATTTTGTCTTGACGTGAGCTAGCTTCGTGCTCAGAACTGCCGGGGGCGAGGGGGGGGGGGGAGTGCTCTGTGGCACATCTGGTCTGGTGTGAAGTTCCATGTCTTTGAACCGATGTTCTTTGACTTTACTTTCAGTTCACTTTGTGTCACTGCACGCCATATTCGTCAGCTTCTCTTGTGTTCGCTTTGTTCAGTGGTAAGATAAATATTCATTCGACTGCAAAAGTGTGTCATTACGATTCTACACCACGTAATACCCACATATGTAATTGATTTGCTAATTTATTTCGACTATTTCTCTGTAGTATCTTTTGTTATAGAGTGAAATCACCGATTCTTCCGTAACTTAAATTCTATTGTTGACGTACAAACAAATATAAATTCTGTACTAATTATAAACATTTGGGAGACGGAACAGTAGCATTCTTAAAGGATCTATTTGGCTCTTTTCGAAAACATGTTAGCAAACCCACCCCATCATTAATCCCAAAGTAATTAACATTTTTTCAAAAGTACTGTTTACATAACTATACACGTTAATTTCTTCATTAAAAAAAATTATTTAGCCTAAACCTTGCAGTAGAAGAAACTGTTAAAAAGACGGAATTTTTCGATGTATTCAGTTAATTTAATGAGTGAAGTTTTAATTGTAATTTCTATAAATTTAACTTTGATCAATTTGTAATTCCAGTATCTATTATTGTGATGATATATAAGGGTCCGATTTTTGGTCCCGTATCAGTCAGTTCATGGTCGAGTTTCAGACGAGGAATTTGCGTTGGTTAGAATGACAACAGTACATTAACTTAACAGTGAAATAAGTGTTACACCAGTACGACGTGTGTTAAACCACTGACAGTGACTGCTCCACACATACCTGATTATTCCGAAAGAACTGCTGACTTTGTGGTTCTGTTTTTACTGCACACAGATATTCAACAGTAAACTATTGTAACAGTATGTGGAAATTCGCCTGCAAACTATTAATGAGGCTTATCGAAAGTGAAGCAATAGTGCCCTGGTCTATAACTATGTAATATTGGGGGGTAGTAAACAGTGAAATTAACGCATTGTGAAATGCAACTGTGCACTGGTTCGCTACATCATTTACAGTCAGAATTAGAAACCTCATTTTCCAGCCAGTGTAACAATGCAGTACGTCAACACAGAGGACAGTCAATGAAGAAATAAAGGTGAACCGCTACAGTGTAGTTTCATAAATGGTTTGGTTGTTGATCTCCATTTCAGGAACTTGGAGTTATTTGTTTACTGTCTGAAACGATACTGTCGCAGCAGAAGCTCAGTAGCACCGTGGTGTAGTGGTTATGATACTAAACTTTTGCTTGGAGGGTCGTGAGTTCAAAATTCACCTGGACTCTACAATTTTTATTTCTATATTCGGCTCGAGGACATTCTAGAAGTATCAACAAATGTCAAGAATCATCGTACTGGAATGTTCTGTATCTGTATATATACTGTACGTGCTCTGGCCAGAGGCAGTTCGCTCAATTCTCTTGTATGTGCAAGTGCTGAATAAACCTTCGTTAAGTTAGTGTTCGTCATTCATCTAATTACACCTCCTACGTGACATTATTCTGGTGGAGACACTGGGTATTGGGACTTCTGATAGCGCACATTATCAACGACACAGTTACTCCTATCAGGCCACGAGAGAGCCGCCATTTATGTGAGCCCGAGTTCGAGCCATATTCAACAGATCGCCATCTATTGGAGACAGAAGAAGAGAACGTTACGATGACAGCAACTGTGTGCCACCACATGAAACATCCTTCCTGGTTCTCTGGTGACGATGGCCTAGGTCCAAACAAGTGGCTGAAAGTATATGAGCGAATAGCCAATTTAACAAATGGGATGACACTGTGTGTTTGGCTAACGTATTTTTCTACTTGGACGTTACTGCCAAACAATGGAATGAGAACAGCAAGGATAAGTTCACAAGCTGGAAAGTATTCCAGGTGGAACTGCAAAGGTATTTTTGCGACTCGCAACAAGAGCAGTGAAAGGCTGAAGATAAATTAAAATGCAAGACACAGCGCCCAGGAGAAGCTGCAGCATCCTACATTCAAAACGTCTTGGAGCTGAGTAAAATAGTGGATCGTAGAATGAACGAGGACGATAAGGTTGCGTATCTCATGAAGGGTGTTGCTGAGGACATGTATCAAGCCCTACTCCTGAAGGAGGTTTCGACAGCAGACAACTTCATAAAATGGTGCCAGTGGACCGATACAATGCATCAAAAAAGAATTACACGCAAGAAGTTTGAACAGCTTCCAAACGTCGTATCGATGTCTGTGATGGAGGAAGGAACTGATTTCACAAGTGTTCTTCGTCAGACAGTGAGAGAGTAAGTGCAGAAGGCACTTAGATTACACGGCTAGAAAAAAAAAAAAAAAAAAAAAAAAAAAACGAGACGCTTCAAGAGGTCGTAAGGGAGGATGTAGAACAGACATTGAACCCGATCTCTCGTCCTTCATTTCCCTTTAAAACGGTGAAAAATTCGAGACCCAGGCGAAGCTATGTTCCTACAATACTGCATGAGGACCTGTTGGGCACCAAGAAAGACTGACGTCTGGAGGACCCAGGATAACCAACCAGTATGTTTCCACTGTGGACGACAGGGACATGAGGTGCTGTATTGTCGAGAAAGACGGTGGATATTTGATGACACCTGCGCCAGAAGACAGCAGACCAATCTTAGCCGACACCAACTCCAGGACGACGAAGATGAACAAGAATACGTGATTGCAGGACGACATAGGTCACCATCACCGCAAGCTAGCCGCTGGAGAGGACACTCCCCAACATGCTGATCAAGGTCTCCATCGCCATTTAGAAGCTCCAGCCGATCACATAGCCACTGCAACCTGGAAAACTAAATTTTCGTAAACATTTTTGGAAAACAGTGATCAATTAATTATTATATTTTGACACTGTAATAGTATTAAGGTTGCCCATAGAGGGCACAACTATTACACATCGTAGTTTACTGATTTTATCCAAAATATAAATAAGCTGTACACATACTAACTATCTGTTAATCAGACATTTAAATGAATCAGTTTTATGTTATTAGTGTATTTCCTACTTTTATACTTTGACGATAGCGTCATATTATGAACGCTGATTGGCAGTTGTGAAGTAGTGTGACAGGAAGTAGGCGGAGCCTCTGCATATTTAAGCTCGTGCTCAGTACTCATAACCATCAGTTGACTGCGTAGCAGCGAAGAGGGCTCCGCCTACCATCCTAAGGGAGCTATGGGTATAATTAATTTTATTTTAGTTTGTTAAATTTTGAGATCATTAGACACTTTCATTTTATTTAAAGATTGGTTTCTAGTATTTCCTAAAATTTATTCACAGGTCTGATGATGGTTTTGTAAAAAGAATCGAAACCAGTTACCTATATCATTAAAACATAAATGGTGTGATCAAGACTGAACTTTAGTCAAAATGGAAAACTAAAGGTTGCGACCTTTCATGGAGGTGAGGCCATCAAAAAGAAAAATCTTCCACCGCCGATTACTAAAAAAATGGTAGGAAACTACGATATACTCATGGGTGGCCGACCAGCCCAAGCTCTTGTGGACTCTGTAGCATCATATTCAGTCATTTCGGAGAAGTACCGTCGCCAGTTGCAAAAAACCGTATTCGTTGACAGCAAAACATCTCTGCTGAAGGTGGCTAATGGGAAATATGTAAAACCTACAGGAAGATGTACCATTCGTATGGGTATAAGTGGCCATACACAGCTCTTAGAACTCATCGTCTTACAAGAGTGTGGTCATAATGTCATTCTTGGATGGGACTTCATGAAAACTTCTCAGGCAATTATAGATTGTGGTCGTTCGAAGATTATGCTAAGCAAGATGAGATACCGTGGGCAGAAAGATGCACATCTGGGTGTGTGCTGGATGAAGTGATCATTCCTGCAGTCAGTGCTAGAAAGGTAACTGTCACGTTTCATGCCATGCGTCAACCCATGGATCTTGTAGTGGAATGTAAGAGAAGCATACCACTGAAGAATAACTTGGTTATCCCAGCCTCTGTTGTCTCGTTTAAGAACGGAATTGGTGAATTGTGGATCGTTTACTGTCGCCAAGAAGAAAAACAGTTAAGTGTCATAGAAACCTCCCATGCCTAGTTTTTGGGCGAAATTGGAGCTACCACTACGAGACAAGATCTTCTAGCTCGACTATCACCAGATCTCATTAAAGAACAACAGGACAAGCTACTTGCCATTCTTCAAAGGTTCTCCAAACGCTTCAATCCACAGGTGAAGAGGAAATTAGACAAATCGACAGTGAAACACCAGATTAGCACTGGAGACCATCAACCAATAAGCCAGAGAGCATACCATGTGTCAGCAATGGAACGTCGTATAAATCGCGACGAGGCAGAGAAAATGATGAAGAATGACATCATTCAGCCTTCACAGAGCCCATGGTCGTCACTGGTGGTTCTCGTCAGGAAGAAAGATGACAGTTGGCGCTTTCGTGTTGATTATAGGAAGCTTTATAAGATACCTAAAAAGGACGTTTACCTTCTTCCACAAATTGACGATACGCTAGATTGTCTGAAGGGGCTAAGTTTTTTTCAAGCATGGACACATGCTCGGGTTACGGGCAAATCGAAAAAGATGAGGCTGATCGTGAGAAAACTGCATTCATCACCACTGAGGGCCTGTATGAGTTTAAGGTAATGCTGTTTGGTTTGTGTAATGCACCAGCAGCTTCTGAGCGGATGATGGATAATCTTCTAAGGCACCTCAAGTGGACGATGTGTGTTTGTTATTTAGATGACATTATAGTGTTCTCAGAGACATTTGATGAACATATAAAAAGACTGAGGGCCGTTCTTAAGTGTCTCCAACAAGGCGGACTGAAACTTAATCCAAGAAAGTGTCTCTTTGGAGCAAGAGAAATTAAAGTACTTGGACACCTTGTGTAAAACGAAGGTGTGTGGCCAGACCAAGAAAAGGTGAGATCTATAACGTAATTTCCTATTCCTATAAGTATTAGAGATGTGAGAAGCTTCCTCGGATTATGTTCTTATTACCATCGTTTTATCAAGGACTTTTGCATCAAAGCCAGGCCACTCCAAGAGTTATTAAAAGCTGGTGCTAAATTTATCTGAAGTGGTGCTCAACAAGATCCTTTCGATGTGCTGTGAAAAGCTCTGATGACTGACCCCGTACTTGGTATATATGATGAGATAGCACCTACGGAACTACACACAGATGCCAGAGGGTATGGGATCGGAGGTGTTCTGGTGCAAATTTCGGATGGAAAAGAGAAGGTTATAGCCTATGATTCTAGGACACTTATAAAATCCAAGAGAAACTACTCAACTACAAAAAGAGAACGTCTTGCTGTGATCTGTGGCATGTGCAAATTTCGACAGTATTTCTATGGAAGGCCATTCACAGATGTTACAAACCATCATTCACTTTGTTGGCTCACACGTCTTAAGGATCCAACAGGATGACTCGCCGGGTTGGCACTACGTCTTCAAGAGTATGACATTACCATAGTGTACAAAAATGGAAGAATACACCAAGATGCCGACTGTCTCTCAAGAAACCCTGTGAAAGACCATCAAGACTTTGATAAAGATAGTGACAGTCTCGCTCCACTCCAGGATCTCTCTGCTGAGTAGGAGAAGGACGCCAAGATATTTCAAATTATGCTTGCCTTACATCGGCCAGAGAATGTGAAAGGACAAGTTAAGGTAGTTCATGTATTACTTTGCAAGAAAAACTTTGATCCGTTAGGAAAGAGGTGGCTACCAGTGATTCCTAAACACATGTGCTTAGATGCTCTACAGAAATCCCATGACACACCTGAGGCCGGACATTTAAGATTTATTAAGACTTACTATAGAATTCGCAAGAGATTTTTCTGGCCAGGTTTATTTAGGAGTGTCCGTCGCTATGTGTCGCACTGTCGAGCGTGCCAGAGGAGAAAGGCAATTCCTCAAAAACCACCTGGCCGACTCATACCCATTCCACCAACCGAAACGCCTTTCCAGCGTGTTGCGATTGACGTCCTCGGTCGACTTCCAACGTCTGCATGTGCCAATAGATGGATTATTGTTTTCACTGATTACCTGACACGCTCTGCCATTACAAAAGCCGTTAAAACAGCCGAAGTATCCAAGGTAGCCAAATTCATCATGGAAGACATTGGATTAATACATGGTGCCCGAAGGTCGTTAGTTACGGATCGAGGGAAAGTTTTTCAATCGAATCTTGTGACAGAGGTAAACCGTCGGTTCAACATTACTCATCACATGACGACTGCCTACCATCCGCAAACTTACGGGCTTACTAAACGCCTTAATAAGACCTTGGCCGGCATGCTATCAATCTTCGTCAATGTTGACCAGAGCAACTGGGATGAGGTGCTACCTTTCATGAAGTTTGCCTACAACACCACCAAACAAGACACCACAGGATTTTCGCCATTTATCCTGGTGCATGGGCGTGAGGCGACTACTACGTTGGAGATTGTGTTCTGTTACATTCTGATGAGGTGGACGAAGACCTACATCGGCCAGGTGTTAACCAGAGCCGAGAAATCTCGGCAGTTAGCTCGACTCCGCACTCTGCAGGCTGAACGAAGCGATCACCGAAGGTATGACGTGAGCCACTGCCCTGTTGTCTACCAGTCTGCTGACCTCGTCTGGATCTTGACTCCTGTTCGGAAGGTTGGTCTCTCTGAGAAGCGCCTCAGGCGCTACTTTGGACCTTATAAGGTTGTAAGACAGTTGTCTGATGTTACTTATGAAGCTGAAGATTTCGACCCCAACACAAGACAACGAAAGATCAGAGATATGGTCCACGTCCTTCGAATGATGCCGTACAAGGATCCTGCAACCCAGGGTAAATTCGAAGCTCCAGCGACAGCCAAGAAGAGGTGGAAGAAGTTCTTAGAAGAACACCTCCACGGTGAGAATCAGTCATCAGGGCTCGGAGTATGCAGGACCGATGACTCGTTCCCAGACTAGGATGACGTAACACCGAGACGCTGTTCGCAGGAGGAGTGAGCAATGTTGTACAAGACGTGGAGTAGCACTGTGGTGTAGTGGTCATGATACTAAACTGTTGCCTTGAGGGTCGTGAGTTCGAAACTCACCTGGATTGTAAAATTTTAATTTCTATATTCGGTTTAGGTGCATTCTAGAAGCGTCCACAAATGTCAAGAATTATTGTACTGGAAAGTTCTGTATCTGTATATGTACTATATGTGTTCTGGCCGGAGGCAGTTTGCTCAGTGATCTTGTATGTGCAAGTGCTGAATAAAACTTCATTAAATGAAATTAGTGTTCATCATTTATCTAATTACACCTCCTTTTACGTGACAATATAATGCTAGCTTTTGAAAAATGTAGGGTTACGCTATTTACTGTGAACCATATGCATACTTGGTTAGTGACTGTCAGGGCTGTGTCCTGCATAGTGGAGTTGAGACCCGTGATCTGAATCATGTTTCATCTACAAACATAACTATTTTTGCTCTTCATTAATTGTAACTGGTAGATCGTCAATGTAGATTAGGAAAATCAGTGGTCCAAAGATCAAGCCCTCTGGATTTTACAGTCCCACAGTAGTAAGAAACAATTCTGTAACTACTTAAAAGTATTCAATTGATTTCTGTAGGTTCTAGGTGACGTCCAGTTAGGAAGAGTACATCAGCAATAGTTTCATCAGTTTTCTGAAGAAAAAGCAATAGTTCTGCCTTTTTTCGAAGGCTTCTTATGTTTTGGTGAAATATTTTTATAGTATTCACGTAAACTATTGCACTTCTGACAGGGTTCTTTGTTTGATTTGATATGAGCTAAATTATTATTCAAGGGCACAACATTTACTCTGTAACTTTTCCTATACCCCTAGTCTAAGAAAGGTTTTCTTTGGGTGTTAACTACTACAGGAATGTGCTGCAGTGCAAATAATCACTATTTCTCTTTTTTTTAGTGGGAGGTACAAATTTTTTATAACTTCTCTTGTATCTGACTGGGAGAATTAAATGTGATTGTTTTGACTTTTTTTTGAGTTATGAACTTTTTCCTCAAGGCCATTCAAATGAAGACTGCCTGTGGTATAGAGTATTCAGCCGGTACTATTAATATCCAGAACCTTCAATTTGTAAACTGACTGCATATGTTCGAGAGGCGTTCTATTGCAGTGATGATCTCTTTGTTCACACATGACCAGGGTGGTAAACCATACCGTGTACTATAATAATAAAAAAGGGATATATATATATATATATATATATATATATATATATATATATATATATATATATATACGGAAAAATGAATAGATAGTACAATTGCATTATTAAATATGCATAATTAATGAATCTTTCGAATCTGGATACTTTCCGGAGTACCTAAAACAAGCGAAAGTTTTACCTATCCTTAAAAACAGAGATGTGGAAAATGTAGAGAACTACAGGCCAATCTCTATACTGTCTATCATTTCTAAAATAATAGAAGTACTAGTCAAAAAGAGACTGCTAAATTACCTGAATAAATATAATCTTCTTTCCAATGACCAATTTGGGTTTAGGCCCGGAAAAGGCACACAATATGCTATAGCACAGTTCACTAAAGTAATTTTAGAAGCACTGGACAAAGGTGAAAATGTAAGTGGTATCTTTTTAGACTTGTCCAAGGCCTTCGATACAGTTGACCACAAAATCTTACTTCATAAATTAGAGCAAATAGGAATAAGAGGTATGACAAAGAAGTGGTTCAAATCATACTTGGAAAACAGAGTTCAACGAGTTCAGAAATCACAAGTTTCAAACAATTCCCTTATAAAACACCTGTCTGACCCAGAAAATGTGAATATAGGCGTCCCACAGGGAAGTGTATTAGGCCCAATATTGTTTCTTATATACATTAACGACTTCCCACGAAGTATCAGACATGGCGAAAAAATACTTTTTGCTGATGACAGCAACATAGTAATAACAGGTGAAATTCCAACACAACTGTCAGAAAGAGCAAACGAGGCTCTCAATGATGTCCACAACTGGTCATTAAAAAATAAAGTAACCCTAAATACAAAGAAAACTAACTATATTAACTTCCAATTGAACAAAAAACACAATGACACTAGAATAAAAGTTAATAATAATGAATTAGAATGTGTAACAAGTACCTAATTCTTAGGGATGAATGTAGACAGCCAACTGAAATGGACAAACCATGTCAACATTTTGGCAAAGAAATTGTCCACAGCATGCTATGCTCTTAGAATACACAGAAAGATAGATCCTTTATCATTTAGCTACAAAATAGCAGGTCAGCAACTGGAAGCAGTTAATACCATAAATTATCTGGGAGTATGCATTAGGAGTGATTTAAAATGGAATGATCATATAATGTTGATCGTCAGTAAAGCAGATGCCAGACTGAGATTCATTGGAATAATCCTAAGGAAATGCAATCCGAAAACAAAGGAAGTAGGTTACAGTACGCTTGTTCGCCCACTGCTTGAATACTGCTCAGCAGTGTGGGATCCGTACCAGATAGGGTTGATAGAAGATATAGAGAAGATCCAACGGAGAGCAGCGCAGTTCGTTACAGGATCATTTAGTAATCGCGAAAGTGTTACGGAGATGATAGATAAACTCCAGTGGAAGACTCTGCAGGAGAGACGCTCAGTAGCTCGGTACGGGCTTTTGTCAAAGTTTCGAGAAGATACCTTCACCTAAGAGTCAAGCAGTATATTGCTCCCTCCTACGTATATCTCGCGAAGAGACCATGAGGATAAAATCAGAGAGATTAGAGCCCACACAGAGGCATACCGACAATCCTTCTTTCCACGAACAATACGAGACTGGAATAGAAGGGAGAACCGATAGAGGTACTCAAGGTACCCTCCGCCACACACCGTCAGGTGGCTTGCGGAGTATGGATGTAGATGTAGATGTAGATATGCAATAATACCTGTCTTAAAGTAACATATTACGGATATCTACACTCAGTCCTCAGCTATGGGATCATGTATTGGGGAACAAGTGCCAGTAACATACAAACTGTGTTCAAAGTACAAAAACGAGCCATAGGGATAATAACAAATAGCAACAACAGGGCCCACTGTCAAGAATTATTTAGAAAGCTAGGAATTCTAACTGTTTCTTGTGAGTATATCTTTCAGAACATAATGTTCATTAAGAAAAATCTCAACATGTACAACACAAACAGCCTAATACATGACCATGAAACAAGAGCTTGTCACCACCCCCATCTAGATAGAAAGACCAAGGCAAAGACGTTAAAAAGTATATTTTATGATGGGATAAAACTGTATAACAAATTACCACAAGAAATTAAAGAAATAAATGAGCCCCTCACTTTCAGACAAAAGCTTAAAACCTTTTAGTAAGTAAAAGTTGTTATACTGTAAAAGAATATTTAACATAGATGTAGATTATTAGCAACATATGACATTATCACCAAAATATTATGTAATTATAAATATGTGTATGACTAGTTATAAAAACTACACAAAATATGAGAAACCTGTTTAATTGTAAATGTATGTGTGCTCATGTGTTGTAATCAGACGACATCCATACAATATTTATTGTTCCACAGATGAATAAATAAATAAATAAATAAATGTTCTGTGTTTATAAAATTGTGTTGCTGTTCATTCACTTTACCTCGCATCTTCTCTTTTTTTCTGTATCCATAACTATATACAGGGTGTTTCAAAAATGACTGGTATATTTGAAACGGCAATAAAAACTAAACGAGCAGCGATAGAAATACACCGTTTGTTGCAATATGCTTGGGACAACAGTACATTTTCAGGCAGACAAACTTTCGAAATTACAGTAGTTACAATTTTCAACAACAGATGGCGCTGCGGTCTGGGAAACTCTATAGTACGATATTTTCCACATATCCACCATGCATAGCAATAATATGGCGTAGTCTCTGAATGAAATTACCCGAAACCTTTGACAACGTGTCTGGCGGAATGGCTTCACATGCAGATGAGATGTACTGCTTCAGCTGTTCAATTGTTTCTGGATCCTGGCGGTACACCTGGTCTTTCAAGTGTCCCCACAGAAAGAAGTCACAGGGGTTCATGTCTGGCGAATAGGGAGGCCAATCCACGCCGCCTCCTGTATGTTTCGGATAGCCCAAAGCAATCACACGATCACCGAAATATTCATTCAGGAAATTAAAGACGTCAGCCGTGCGATGTGGCCGGGCACCATCTTGCATAAACCACGAGGTGTTCGCAGTGTCGTCTAAGGCAGTTTGTACCGCCACAAATTCACGAAGAATGTCCAGATAGCGTGATGCAGTAATCGTTTCAGATCTGAAAAATGGGCCAATGATTCCTTTGGAAGAAATGGCGGCCCAGACCAGTACTTTTTGAGGATGCAGGGACGATGGGACTGCAACATGGGGCTTTTCGGTTCCCCATATGCGCCAGTTCTGTTTATTGACGAAGCCGTCCAGGTAAAAATAAGCTTCGTCAGTAAACCAAATGCTGCCCACATGCATATCGCCGTCATCAATCCTGTGCACTATATCGTTAGCGAATGTCCCTCGTGCAGCAATGGTAGCGGCGCTGAGGGGTTGCCGCGTTTGAATTTTGTATGGATAGAGGTGTAAACTCTGGCGCATGAGACGATACGTGGACGTTGGCGTCATTTGGACCGCAGCTGCAACACGGCGAACGGAAATCCGAGGCCACTGTTGGATCACCTGCTGCACTAGCTGCGCGTTGCCCTCTGTGGTTGCTGTACACGGTCGCCCTACCTTTCCAGCACGTTCATCCTTCATCCGTCACGTTCCCAGTCTGTTGAAATTTTTCAAACAGATCCTTTATTGTATCGCTTTTCGGTCCTTTGGTTACATTAAACCTCCGTTGAAAACTTCGTCTTGTTGCAACAACACTGTGTTCTAGGCGGTGGAATTCCAACACCAGAAAAATCCTCTGTTCTAAGGAATAAACCATGTTGTCTACAGCACACTTGCACGTTGTGAACAGCACACGCTTACAGCAGAAAGACGACGTACAGAATGGCGCACCCACAGACTGCGTTGTCTTCTATATCTTTCACATCACTTGCAGCGCCATCTGTTGTTGAAAATTGTAACTACTGTAATTTCAAAAGTTTGTCCGCCTGAAAATGTACTGTTGTCCCAAGCATATTGCAACAAACGGTGTATTTCTATCGCTGCTCGTTTAGTTTTTATTTCCGTTTCAAATACACCAGTCATTTTTGAAACACCCTGTATATTCTAATAGTATTTGCCATCTTCTGAATGCTTCTCCTTCTTGTTACTCTTGCAAAAATATGACCATCCAATTTCAGTTGTAGATGTAGGCAGCCGGCTCCAGGGAACACCAGTGCCCCTCAAGATGATATAAAACATGAAGGAAATTCCTTCCGACTTGGCTACACTTCAGTTCAATAAAAACACTTAGTAGTGTTGTTAAGTCTTCTCTTATTCAGAAACACGTATAATACAAAACACTCATAGCACGTCATATCTGAGCAATACATCTTAGCTATCCTTCTACATACAAGAGAGTGGAAGAAAATCATGTACAAAAAGTGAATGATGTTTTTTGTTCATTTGTCTGCACCTTATGGTGCATTCATAATTAATGTCCTTTCTGACACTTATGGTTAGTCTTTGATTCTGTCATTATCGCTGTTTCATTTTTTAATAAATTTTAACTTTACCACATCTGGGGGGTCTTTCACCATGTACCTACACAATTGCTCCTTCACTATACATTGACATAGTATGGAGATGTACAGTGTTTTTGCATGTACATAACATATATTTACATTTGCTGATAGGAGTTGATGCCATTGATTTGGTGGCTTCTCTTTCATCCAATGGAATGGATATGTCAGCTTTTCCTATGTATGTTAGAGTTCTACAAGCAGCAGCTGCCAAGCCAAGAGAACATGCAGCAGAGCAGCAGCAGACTTGTCAGATAAACTGTAAATTAATTTAGTCTTAGTTTTTTGTTTATGTGCTTGTACAAGGAAGTGAACTGCATGTGTGTATTTTACTGTGTAGACTAGTGGTTAGAAAATTAATCATAACTTTTGTTGTTCCATAAGTCTTGTGAATATCCTTGTGTAGGGCGGCTTCCTTGTGTAAATTTTCCTGTCGCCAGAAACTCCTTTATGCCACTAAGTTCTGATCTTGTGTTAGTAGGCAGCACACGGTTTAGATCAGTGCATTCTAGTCTGAATATTTATCTTGTGCAGTAACTTTTTGGCAAACAGGATTTCTAATAACAGGTATGTGTTTAAACATATCAACTTCAGTAGACAAATTTATTTCTGTTTAATAGCTTGCAGTCTCAGAGAACAGTGAGAAATCTGCAAAGGGACTTTAGTGTTACCTTATTCTCCTTTGTTATATTTTCAAACTCAGTAGCGCTATTTGAGACCTTATATCTATTTTATACACAGTATGATATGTCTAGGGATTTTGCTGGTTGTGTGTGGACACAAGGAGAGTTGGCTGCTGTCCATAAACAGCTTGTACTTGCATTGACTACCACCGACAAGCTTCGAGGTAATGCTCAAATTTGTGGTGACGTTGGGGCGTCAGTGACGAGACCTGTGATACCTTTGATACCACTGGAATCCCCTGGTGGCCCAGACGTCACTGCAGCTTCTGATATGCAACATCTGACTGGTCCGTCCTCACCCCAGAGTGGGTGACAGACAGTGGTTGGTCTGCGTGTCACTGGGCAGAAGACAAAAGAGGGAGCAGGCCTTGTAGCTGGCTCCCTACATCTTAGCAATAGGTACGAGGTGCTATACAGTGTTGATGATAATTCTCAGCCAGCATAGGATGCCTCTCCTATTGGACCAGGGTTGACTTTCCTGCCCAGTCCCGACAAGTACAGAGGGTGGGTATGCTAGTCATTGGGAGCTCCAATGTTAGGCAGGTGATGGAGCCTCTCAGGGAGATAGCAGGCAAGATGGAAAAGAATTCCAGTATGCATTCGGTATGTTTGCTGGGAGGTCTCATCTGTGATGTCGAGGAGGTCCTGCCGGTGGCTATCGAGCGCATTGGATACAACTGGCTGCATGTAGTGGCACATGTCAGCATGAATGATGCCTGCCACTTGGGTTCTGAGGCCATCTTTGACTCCTTTCAGCGGCTGGCTGATTTGGTGAAGGCAACTAGCAATTTACACAGGGTGCAGGCTAAACTGTCTATTAGTAGCATTGTACCCAGGGTTGATCATGGTCCTCTGATTTGGAGCAGAATGGAAGGTCTAAACCAGGAGCTCAGATGGTTCTGTGATGGTATCAGATGCAAATTTCTCGACCTCCACTATCCAGTGCAGAATTGTAGGGTTCACCTTAATAGGTAAGACGTGCACTACGTGTAGGAAGCAGCTACTAGGGTAGCAGAGTATGTGTGGCATGCACATGGGGCTTTTTTTAGGTTAGAGGAACCCTTCCTTGGGTGCAAAGGCAATTTGCCTTTTAAATCAGCCACAGCAACCTCAGAGAATCTTGGTCGTCGCAGATCAGAGATAGAAAAGATTAATATGATTTTACTAAACTGCAGGAGCATCCAAGGAAATGTTCCAGAATTAACATCGCTCACTGAAGGCTATAATGCACAGATAATATTGGGAACAGAAAGCTGGTTGAAACCAAACGTCATTGACAACGAAACTCAGACTGGAATGTTTATCATAAGGATAGGTTAGTCACCAGTGGTAGTGGCATGTTTATTGCAGTAAAAAATTCGATAAAATCTAGTGAGGTTATCACAGATTCCAAATGTAAATTAATCTGAGAGAAACTGAGTATCAAAGAATAGTAAAAAATGGTGATCGGATGCTTTTATAGACCGCCTGGATCTGTAGTTGTATACCACTTCAGACAGAATATGCATAATATCATTGGTAATTTTCCTGACCATGCCCTTGTAATAGGGTGTGACTTCAACTTTCCAGGTATAGATTGGGAGTGTTATGCTGTCAAAACTGGTGCCAGAGATAGTGAATCGTATGGCATTGTTCTGGATGTCTTGTCCGAAAATTACTTTAGCAGATAGTTTGGGAACCAAGTGGAGAGGGTAATGTCTTAGACCCCCTGGCAACAAACAGGTCTGAACTTATTGAATCAGTTAACAGAGAGGAAGGTATGAGTGATTATAAGGTTGTGACAGCATCTATGATGACGGGTCTTATAAGAAATGTTAAGATAGGTAGGAAGAAATATATGCTCAGCTGGGGTGACAGGATATAAATTTCAGAATATCTCAGAGGTCAGCATCAAATATTCGGTGATGAGGATGAAGATATGGAAAACAAATGGAAAAAATTCAAAGTCATTGTTCAATATGCCCTAGACAAGTATGTTTTGAGTGAGGTTTTAAGGGATGTGAAAGATCAACCATGGTGCTGTAGCCACCAGAAAGATCGCAGGAGGCGCACATTGGCACGGCGCGTCACGGACGGTAGTTGCTGCAAGTAGAGTCCCGTCCACCAGAGGGCATGCGAGAATTCGGACGCGACCTCTGCCGGCATAACAACAACAACAACTCCGGCAGCACGGGCCGGGCCCAGTGAGGTCACATCGGGCAGGTCTAGCAGACAGTTCCCGGTCTACACTAGGTGAAGTGCGACGGAAACGTGAATCGTGTTACTACACATGGTTTAATAGCCTTGTTAGAAAAGCGCTACGTAAACAAATAGCACTTCATCTCAGATTCAAGAGAAGTAAAATCCTAACTGACAAACAAAAGCTGGACGAAGTGAAAATGAGCATAAGGAGAGCAATGAGAGAAGTGTTCAATGATTTGAAAGTAAGACGTTGTCAACAGATCTAAGTAGAAACCCCAAGAGATTTTGCTCATATGTAAAATCAGTAAGTGGGTCAAAATCATCTATTCATTCTCTCAGCCACCACATCGGCACCGAAACGGAACATAACAGAGAGAAGAACGAAATACTGAAATCGGTCTTCTGAAGCTGTTTCACCGTGGAAGATCGTAACACTGTCCCTCCTTTCAATCGTTGTGCAAACGTCAAAATGGTAGATATTGAGATAACCGATCGCGGAATTGAAAAGCAGCTACAGTCACTTAGTAGCGGAAAGGCTTCAGGACCAGATGAGATATCTATAAGATTCTATGAATATTATGCGAAAGAACTTGCTCACCTTCTAGCAGTAATTTATCGTAGTTTGCTTGAGCAATGAAAGGTATCTAATGACTGGAAAAAAGCACATGTCATTCCCATGTTTAAGGAAGGCGGTAAGACAGATCCATATGTCAATCTGTTATTGAATTATGGAACACGTTTTATGCTCAAGAATTATTATGTTCTTGGAAAATGAACATCTCCTCTATAAAAATAAACATGGTTTCCGCAAACAGAGATCCTGCAAAACTCAGCTCGCTCTGTTCCTACATGATAGCCACAGCACAATGTTCCTTGATTTCAGTAAGGCGTTTGACACCATCCCACATTGCTGTTTAATAAAAAAAAAATACAAGCTCATGGAGAATCAGAGCAGACCTGCAATTGGATTCAAGACTATCTAGCACTTAACGGAACTAAATCGACAGATGCAACGGTAATATCCGGAGTACCACAGGGAAGTGTGATAGGACCGTTGCTGTTTACAATATATATGTGAATGATCTAATAGAAAGCGTTGGATGCTCTTTAAGGTTATCCACAGATGATGCATTTGTTTATACCAAAGTAGCAACGCCAGAAGATAGTAAGAATTTGCAGAATGACCTGCAGAGAATTGATGAATAGTGCAGACTCGGGCAGTTGACCCTGAACGTAAATGAATGTAACATATTGGGCATACATAGGAAAAGAAATACACTACTGTACAGCTACACTACTGATGAAAAACAACTGGAGACAGCGTCTGCCATAAAATGTCTAGGCGTAGCTATCCAGATTGACCATAAATGGAATGACCATATAAAACAGATAGTGGGAAAAGCAGACACCATTCATCAGAAGAATCTTAACGAAATGTAACTCATCCACGAAAGAAATGGCTTATAAGGAACTTGTTTGCCAGATTCTTAAATATTGTTCATCTATCTGAGATCCCTTTCAGGTAGAACTGAAAGAGGAGATAGAGAGGATCCAATGAAGAGTGGCGCATTTCATCACGGGATCGTTTAGCTGGCGAGAGAGCGTTACGGAGATGCTAAACAAACCCCACTGGCAGACATTACAAAAGAGGTGTTGTGCATCACGGAGAGATTTACTATTTAAGTTTCGAGACAGCAGTTTTCAGGTGGAGTCAGACAACATATTACTTCCCCCCACATACATCTCGCTTGTAGACCACAAGGAGAAAATTCGAGAAGTTAGAGACAATCAGAGGTTTACTGACAATCATTCTTTCCACACACTCTTCGTGAGTGGAACTGAGTTGGAGGGATCAGATAATGGTACCAAAAGTACCCTCCGCCACACACCATGAGGTGGCTTCCGGAGTATGATATAGATGTAACTAAACGGAACGCACAGCCAGTATGCTCCCTGCCGCCGTTGGATAAGCAGCTGCAGCAGCAAGTCGTATACCCCTAACTTACTTATTTGTTACATAGTTTAATTCTTAATTTCTTTGCGTGATTTTGGGTACTTGCATTGTTTAATTCATGAATTTCAGGCGTATTATAGTATTTGAGAGTTGTAGCATCGTGTTTTAGCGTTTACTTCGTAGATTCTTACTTAAATTGCGTGTGAGTTTCGTATAGGAGGTGTAATTTCGAGTTTTAGTTGCTGTAATCGTAAATTCAGGCAGATTGTAGCGCAGTCGTTAGGCATTTGTACAGGTTACTTAATACATTCTTTGCGTGTTTCCCTTGCGTTATCTAGGCACGGACTCGTGTTTCAGTAATTGTTGTTCAACATCGATTAGAATGGTCAGGGACTGTGATTGCTGTGTTCGGATGAGGGCTGAGTTGGCATCCCTTCGTTCACAGCTGCAAGCGGCGCTGACTTCGGTCGCGCAGCTTGAGGCTGTTGCCAATGGGCACTACTGTGGGAGCCAGACTTGGGTATCACGGGATGTCAACCACGTCCCGTCTGTCCCCAGATCGGTCTGCCGCTGTGGTTGCCCCGGTTGCTGCCCGCAGTGGGGCTGAGCCCTCGCCTGTGGTTGATTGGGAGGTCGTTCCAAGGCGTGGCAGGCAGCGAAAGACCTCCCCAGAGGCTGATCAGAAAGCCTCCCCGGTGCGTCTGACAAACAGGTTTCAGGCACTGTCTCTGGCTGAGCCAGATGCAGCTGCCTGCTCTGTTTCAGAGGATGATTCTCAGCCTTCAAGGTCTGGGCAATCACAGAGGGTGGGCTTATTCGTAGTTAGGCGCGTAATGGGTCCCTTTAGGGATATGGCGGCTAAGGAGGGGAAGAAATCCAGTGTGCACTCCGTGTGCATTCCGGGTGGAGTCATTCCTGATGTGGAAAGGGTCCTTCCGAATGCCATGAAGAGCACAGTGTGCAGCCAGCTGCAGGTGGTGGCACATGTCGGCACTAATGATGTGTGTCGCTTTGGATCTGAGGAAATTCTCTCTGGATTCCAGCGGCTATCTTATTTGGTGAAGGCTGCCGGTCTTGCTTACGAGATGAAAGCAGAGCTCACCACCTGCAGCATCGTTGACAGAACCGACTGCGGACCTTTGGTGCAGAGCCGGGTGGAGGGTCTGAATCAAAGGCTCAGACGGTTTTGTGACCGTGTTGGCTGCAGATTCCTTGACTTGCGCCATAGGGTGGTGGGGTTTCGGGTTCCGCTGAATAGGTCAGGAGTTCACTACATTCAGCTGGCGGCTACAAGGGTAGCGGAGGCTGTGTGGCGTGGACTGGGCAGTTTTTTAGGTTAGAAGGCCTCGGGAAAACACGGGGTGGGCTGCAATCTCAAAGGGTGCATGGCAAATACAGGACGTGCTTGGATCAAGGAACAGTCGGAATTGTAGTTGCAAATTGTTGTAGTTGTGCTGGGAAAGTCCCTGAGCTTCAAGCGCTAATAGAAAGCACAGAAGCTGAAATCGTTATAGGTACAGAAAGCTGGCTAAAGCCTGAAATAAGTTCTGCAGAAATTTTTACGAAGTCTCAGACGGTGTTCAGGAAAGATAGATTAGGCAGAATTGGTGGTGGAGTGTTTGTGTCTGTCAGTAGTGGTTTATCTTGTAGTGAAGTCGAAGTAGATACTCTGTGCGAATTGGTACGGGTGGAGGTTATACTTAACAGCCGAACTAAGTTAATAATTGGCTCCTTCTACCAACTCCCAGACTCCGATGATATAGTTGCTGAACAGTTCAGAGAAAATTTGAGTCTCGTAACAAATAAATACGCCACTCATACGGTAATAGTTGGTGGGGACTTCAACCTTTCCTCGATATGTTGCCAAAAATACTTGTTCAAAACCGGTGGTAGGCAGAAAACATCTTCCTAGATTGTCCTAAATGCTTTCTCCGAAAATTATTTCGAGCAGTTAGTCCACGAACCCACGCGAATTGTAAATGGTTGCGAAAACACACTTGACCTCTTAGCGACAAACAATCCAGAGCTGACAGAGAGCATCATGACTGATACAGGGATTAGTGATCACAAGGTCGTTGTAGCTGGGCTCAATAACGTTTCTTCCAGAAACAAACGCAAAATAATTTTATTTAAAAAAGCGGATAAAGTGTCACTAGAAGCCTTCCTAAGAGACTATCTCCATTCGTTCCGAACTGACTATGCAAATGTAGACGAGATGTGGCTCAAATTCAAAGATATAGTAGCAACAGCAATTGAGAGATTCATACCTAATAAATTGGTAAGAGATTGAACTGATCCCCCGTGGTACACAAAACAGGTCCGAACGCTGTTGCAGAGGCAACGGAAAAAGCATGCGAAGTTCAGAAGAAAGCGAAATCCCGAAGATTGGCTAAAATTTACAGACGCGCGAAATTTGGCACGGACTTCAATGCGAGATGCCTTTAATAGGTTCCACAACGAAACATTGTCTCGAAATTTGGTAGAAAATCCGAAGAAATTCTGGTCGTATGTAAAGTACACAAGCGGCAAGACGCAGTCAATACCTTCGCTGCGCAGTGCCGATGGTACTGTTACCGACGAATGTGCCGCTAAAGCGGAGTTATTGAACGCAGTTTTCCGAAATTCCTTCACCAGGGAAGACGAATGGAATATTCCAGAATTTGAAACACGAACAGCTGCTAGCATGAGTTTCTTAGAAGTAGATACCTTAGGGGTTGCGAAGCAACTCAAATCGCTTGATACAGGCAAGTCTTCAGGTACAGATTGTATACCGATTAGGTTCCTTTCAGATTACGCTGATACAATAGCTCTCATATACAACCGCTCGCTCACCGATAGATCTGTACTTACAGATTGGAAAATTGCGCAGGTCGCACCAGTGTTTAAGAAGGGTAGTAGGAGTAATCGATCTAACTACAGACCTATATCATTGACGTCGGTTTGCAGTAGAGTTTTGGAGCATATACTGTATTCAAACATTATGAATTACCTCGAAGGGAACGATCTATTGATACGTAATCAGCATGGTTTCAGAAAACATCGTTCTTGTGCAACGCAGCTAGCTCTTTATTCGCACGAAGTAATGGCCGCTATCAACAGGGGATCTCACGTTGATTCCGTATTTCTAGATTTCCGGAAAGCTTTTGACACCGTTCTTCACAAGCGACTTCTAATCAAGCTGCCGGCCTATGGGGTATCGTCTCAGTTGTGCGACTGGATTCGTGATTTCCTGTCAGGAAGGTCGCAGTTCGTAGTAATAGACGGCAAATCATCGAGTAAAACTGAAGTGATATCAGGTGTTCCCCAGGGAAGCGTTCTGGGATCTCTACTGTTCCTGATCTATATAAATGACCTGGGTGACAATCTGAGCAGTTCTCTTAGGTTGTTCGCAGATGATGCTGTAATTTACCGTCTAGTAAGGTCATCTGAAGACCAGTATCAGTTGCAAAGCGATTTAGAAAAGATTGCTGTATGGTGTGGCAGGTGGCAGTTGACGCTAAATAACGAAAAGTGTGAGGTGATCCACATGAGTTCCAAAAGAAATCCGTTGGAATTCGATTACTCGATAAATAGTACAGTTCTCAAGGCTGTCAATTCAACTAAGTAGCTGGGTGTTAAAATTACGAACAACTTCAGTTGGAAAGACCACATAGATAATATTGTGGGGAAGGCGAGCCAAAGGTTGCGTTTCATTGGCAGGGCACTTAGAAGATGCAACAAGTCCACTAAAGAGACAGCTTACACTACACTCGTTCGTCCTCTGTTAGAATATTGCTGCGCAGTGTGGGATCGTTACCAGGTGGGATTGACGGAGGACATCGAAAGGGTGCAAAAAAGGGCAGCTTGTTTTGTATTATCACGTAATAGGGGAGAGAGTGTGGCAGATATGATACGCGAATTGGGATGGAAGTCATTACAGCAAAGACGTTTTTCGTCGCGGCGAGATCTAGTTACGAAATTTTAGTCACCAACTTTCTCTTCCGAATGCGAAAATATTTTATTAAGCCCAACCTACATAGGTAGGAATGATCATCAAAATAAAATAAGAGAAATCAGAGCTCGAACAGAAAGGTTTAGGTGTTCGTTTTTCCCGCGCGCTGTTCGGGAGTGGAATGGTAGAGAGATAGTATGATTGTGGTTCGATGAACCCTCTGCCAAGCACTTAAATGTGAATTGCAGAGTAGTCACGTAGATGTAGATGTATATTATATACATAATATGATAGTTCATTACATATTTGAATATAGCATGCTGAAATAATGTTCAGTTTGCTGTGTTGTCACTGCAGGGTTTTGTGCCTGCGCACTAGTAGGTTTGGCGGCAATACATGGGCCGCTAACGGTCAACATGCTAGTTACTACCATTGTACTGCATACACCCATTTCTTAGTGTTAATTTCACATTGAGAGTCATACTTTCACCTGAGTATTACATATTAAAGACTTTCCGTGGCATTTGTCTTCATTCTGTGTGTACAGCATCCGTTGACAAGGTAAGTACTGGCTCGAACAACTATACTTCACTTATTAATGTATCAGGCACATGTTGCCATCCAAAACATTGTATAAATTGCTTGTTATAAAGTTCACTCCTTCATATGGAGTTTAGTTTCCAACGAAAGTTCATACAAGTATTGAGTTACAGCAATAGATAACATGATAGCTTCTACCTAATTTCTTAAGTTTTAAAATGTCATAAATTTTTCATTAACTGGTTTCTATTATTACAGTTTGTTTGTTAATTTTAACTTATCTTCGTTCACATCACATCACAAATTAATTACATAGGACATTATTATGGTACAATACAAGCATATGATACATTTTTACTTCTTTTTATAGACAGGCTTTTATCACTTATGGAAGCTTATTTCTTGCTTAGGCAGAGGAGGGAGAAAAACATTCAAAATAGGACTAAAACGTTACGCATTGCCGGCCTAACTACGCTTGGCGCCGCCTCCTTTTCATGGGAGAGAGGGAAGGAAATACTCATCTACCAGTTCAAGGATTTATGAGGAAATGTTACTCGTGCAATCATGGACCAGTTGCCAAGGAACACTTGTTTCAAGGAAATTATGTGTACTGACTAATCATTCATGTATTATCATGTTGTTTCTTCATCCACTAGTGCTGTTTACTTCAAGTCACATGTAGCTTAGTGTTAATTATGAAGGAGTTTCAACCATTGTAGACTTATCTTTCTCAAATACCTGGAAGTGTCATTATTTATGCTTTCATGTGAAATGATAAAAAGTAATTGGTTTTTGAAAAACCACATGCTTAAATGTTTATCTGTACTTCGCAGCGAATAGGACTGGTAAATGTCACGGAGCTATACTGTGATGACGCATATTTTCATTTTTCATTTGACTTATGCCCTCTGTATAAATACTCTTATAACTAAATTGTTTACTTGCGGTGTGGTCCACTTCTTTGTTCGGTACCTGCTACTCTCGACGTAATTCTCTTCTTCTTCACCATGACAATGCACTTGCCACTTAAACAAAAAACCTTTAAACCAACTGAAAACCATTTGCATTATGTAGTTCAGTGGCCACTGGAACATTTGGTCATTACATCCGTCCTCAGATATTTCCATACTTTGTTTAAGTTCATAGACTTTCGTTTATTCTGTTACCCTTTATGATCATTTACCCTGCAAATAAAAATATTTGACATTTCTTACGGTATTTTATCATTTCTTCTTAGCTTAGACGGATCATATATTTTATCGTAATGCTTCCCTTTGCTTGTAAATATGTTGTATGTAGCTTAGTATTTAATTAAATCTTGTATACATATATCCGTAGTTTCCTTAGTTTTTATACAGTAGATGTAATTGCTTGGTATTTCCGTTTACTTTGTATTTAAGTTAGGTACTTGTACATATTGCATCCCTAATTGGTTGCACCTTCTGCCAGTCTGTCACAGATGTGCACAGGTCAATGCCTCCTCTCATACTACTGATGTTAGCGCGTATTGTTCAGTGCACACAGCTGATCCATAAGCTAATTCTGGCTATAGTTTCGCTTTGCATGAAGCGGTGTATTACTTCTCATTCCTGTTGATTTAATGCTTACATGTACAAATCAAAAGAATTACTTATATCTGTACACATTACTTTATTCAAAACTTCCCTCCAGAAAAAGAAATTGCTCTTAGAGTTATGTACATTACGTACAATATCCTGTGACAGAAAGAAAAATGTTACCTTGCTTCATGATCCTATAAAAGCTTTTATTTCTTTGTGAGGGTGGAGACCTCTGTCGCTCCCTGTTTTCTCATAGACTAATTTTTATGTTCCAGGGTAATGTATTTTGTACATTTTGTATGATCCTGCATAGAGTAATTGCCACTTCTTATTCAGTTTGCCAAATTTTGTTGTGCCGTAAGAGGATGTGTTGCCCTTCAAAAAATTGTGTAACATGTTTCAGTTTCTTATTATAAATTTTCTTTCTGTACTCAGCCCTGTTTTTTAGTGTAATCATGGCTACTTTGATTTTGTCTGGTAGTGTCATTTCTGTAGTGGATACTTTTGGTATAGGTGACTCCCACTCATTCATGTGTTTTGTCCAGAACATCAATTTGCTAGGTGTGAAATCTGTTGAAGCATGTGGAAGGTTATTGACAATTATGATGAAAGTAGTTATTCTACCCATCGGGTGTGTTTGTGAGGGATGTATATCCTAATAAACAGGTTAAGTTCCTAAAGACTCATTCTACTGGGTTTGCTTCTGGGTGAAGCAAGCTGGGTAGTACACGTTTTATGCTCCGTGTGTGTGTCTTATAAATTCGTCGATATAATACTGAGGAATACATACACACCATTGATCGGATTTTTCATGTTTCCTGTGAAACAAAATGCCTTTGTGCTCCTGATACCATTTACTTGCCTTTCCATCTTCATCTTGCTTGAGGTATTGTATGACTTAACTCCATCTGTGATCTTGCTGTTGTATAATTTTCATTTGCTTACAAAACTTGTTGTACTCTGACTGTTGTGTTTTAACTTGCATTAATAACATTTTGATTTCTGCATCTTGCATACATACATACAAACACATACATTAATCCTTGTTCCATATATCATGAATACGACATTTCATTATGATGTGGAATGTGTCACTTTAACATAAGTTTTCTTTGCACTAAATAATTAATTAATTTTTTTACAGTTACTACTTCATATCTAAGAATTCATCTATTGAATAGAAGAAGTTGTCATGCAGAAATTCTTTTAATTTGCTTTTAAATGTTGGTTGGTTATCTGTTAACTTTTAATACTATCTGGCAAATGACCAAAGATTTTTTGGTAGCATAATTCACCTGTTTCTGTACCAAAGTGAAATTTAATAGTGGATATCATCCTTTCTTCTAATGTTGTAGCTATGCACTTCACTGTTATTTTTTAAATGGGATGGGTTATTAATGACAATTTCATAAGTGAATATATGTATTGCGAAGGTACTGTTAATATCCCGAGTTCCTTAAATAAGTGTCTGCAAGGTGATCTTGAGTGGGATCCAGCTATTATTCTGATTACACACTTTTGTGCAATGAATACTTTCTCTCTTAATGACAAATTACCCCCAAAATATGATGCCATATGAAAGCAATGAATGAAAATAGGCATAGTAGGCTAATTTACTGATATGTTTATCACCAAAATATGCATCGATGTGTTTCTTCCAATTCAAGTTCTCACCAATGCACACACCCAGAAATTTTGAGTATTCTACCTTAGCAACAGACTTCCATTCATAGTCATGGTGTTATGCCATTTACCGTACAGAATTGTGTAAACCGTGTTTTCTCAAAATTTAGTGAGAGTCCATTTGCAGAGAACCACTTAATAATTTTCTGAAAGACATTATTTGCAATTTCCTCAGCTGATTCTTGCTTCTTGGGTGTGATTACTATACTTGTATCATCATCAAAAAGAACTAACTTTGCATCTTCATGATTATAGAGTGGCAAGTCGTTAATATATATTAAGAACAATAAGGGACCCAAGACTGAACCCTGTGGGTCACCATTCTTGATACCTCCCCAGTTAGAGGACTATGCTGGGTTTTGTAGACTATCTGTACTGTTAATTTCAACATTCTGCATTCTTCCAGGTAAGTACGAATTAAACCATTTGTGCACTGTCCCACTCATACCACAATACTTAAGCTTATCTAGAAAAATTTCATGATTCACACAATCAAAAGCCTTTGAGAGATCACAAAATATCCCAATGGGTGATGTTCAGTTACTCATTGCATTTAATATTTGATCAGTGAAAGCATATATAGTATTTTCTGTTGAAAAGCCTTTCTGAAAACGAAATTGACATTTTGTTAGTACTTCATTTTTACAAATACGTGATGCTACTCTTGAATACATTACTTTTTCAAGAATTTTGGATAAAGCTGTAAGAAGTGAGATTGGGCGGTAGTTGTTAGCATCAGGTCTATCCTCTTTTTTATGCAATGGTTTAACAATAACATATTTCAATCTATATGGAAAAATTCCCTGTTTCAGTGAGCTGCTACATATGTGGCTGAGAATCCTACTTATTTGTTAGAAACAAGCTTTTAGTACTCTGTCGGAAATGCCATCAATTCCATGTGAGCTTTTACTTTTGAGTGAATTTACTATTTTCCTAATTTCAGCGGGAGAGGTCGATTGAGTTTCAGTTTTATCGAATTGCATAGGTACTGCCTCTTCCATATACTGCCTTGCATTTTCTAATGACTAGCTGGAACCAATTTTCTCTATAACACTTAAAAAATGATTATTAAAAATGTTTTCTATTTCTGACTTCTTGTTAACAAACTTTTCATTGTGTTTGACATAAATACTGTCTTCCTGTGCTCTCAGTTGCACTGTTTCCCTTTTCACAATATTCCAAATTGTTTTAATTTTATTATCAGATGTGCTAATCTCAGACATAATGCACATACTTCTAGACTTTTTAATAACTTCTCTTAATAGAGTGCAGTAGTTTTTATAATGTTTCACTGTTTCGGGATCATTACTCCTTCTAGCTATAAGATACAGTTCATTTTTCTGTTTACAAGATATTTTTATCCCTTTAGTAAGCCATTGCCTTTTATATGGTTTCTTACAATTATATTTCACTGTTTTCTTAGGGAAACTGCTTTCAAAAATACTCACAAAGGTATCATGAAATAAGTTAAATTTTAAATTAGCATCGTGTTCCCTGTACATCTCATCCCAGTCTAACTGTTGCAAGTTGTCCCTAAAATTTTGAAGTGTGAAATCGTTAATGGAACACACTATGTTGGAGGACTGTTTTGCATTACTGTATGGAGCTATATCATATATTGTAGCTAGGTGTGCATCATGATCAGACAGACCATTCTTAACAGGAAAAGTTTTTATTTGATTAAATTTCTCTTGGTCTATGAACATGTTATCTATCAGTGTGCTGCTTTCCTGTACCATCCGAGTAGGAAAATCAATAACTGATGTCAAATTGAAAGAACCAAGTAATACTTCAAGGTCAAGCTTTCTATCTGACTCTTTCAGAAAATCTATGTTGAAATCCCCACAACCAATAATTTGCTTTCCTTTGTCTGACAGGTAGCACAACAAAGAATCAAAGTTCTTCAAAAATAGTTGAAAATTTCCCAATGGAGACCTATACACGGCTACAATTATAAAAGTGCCTTTATTTAGTTTAAGCCCACATGCACGTGTTTCTATGTGTTGCTCTATGTAAAATTTTTTAGTTTCCAAATTTTTCACACTATGATTTTAAAAAATATGGCAACTCCTCCTCTCCCCATAGTGTTTCTACTTACACGTGCTGAAAGCTTATATTCACCTACATCTACCATTTCCATACCTGTGACTATATGATGTTCAGACAAGCATAGTGCATCTATTCCACCAACAGTTCCTGAATCTTCTAAACAAACAAGAAGCTCATCTACTTCGTTTTTTAATCCCCTGATATTCAGATGCAATACATTAACATTATTTTTTACTGTGCTTTTATGTGAACCTTGTGACATACTAACATTATTTTTCACTGTACTGTTATGAGAATCTTGTGATATTTTCACATCTCTAGTACCTGCCTGTCTGAACTTTTCATTAAGCTTAATTTCAATCAATGTAGGGTGATTGTATACTGATCTTAGCCTAAAAAAGTACCCCCATGAGTACTCTTAAAGTTTTTGCTACCATCCCAGCCATTTTACCCTTCCTTTGCTATTGAGATGCAGGCCATGTCTTGTGAAGTCCCACCTACCAATACCATCAACAGGAACCAAATCTATACTTGACAAAGTAGCCACCCAAAGCAGCTGATCTAGCTCCATATTGACCCTCCTAACAGAGCTGCTTAATTGGGGCCGGTCATCCACATGAAAGCAGGAACCAAGCCAACATTTCTATGGTTCGTTGCAGATGCTATTTTTACCAGGTCACACTCAATATTGTAGCCCTGATCCCTATCAATACTGTTTCCTGCTCCACCCACTACCACAACATGATCCTGCTTGTAAAACCTTTGCACAATGATCCTACAACCTCTATCATTTGGCCAAGACATGCACTGGGCTTGAAAATACTTGTGACCTGGTACCTGTCACCTAATTTTTCCTGCAAAATCTGTCCCACACCTCTTCCATGGCCGCTACCTAACAACAGAACTTTCCTCCTACTTTCTACTTTTTTTGCAACAGTTGGTTTCCTAGTCTAAGTCTGTTGAGTGCTGACTGTACCTACATCTACTTGATCTATTTTTGTGCCAATGATGAAACTGTCTGAAACTGTTCTATTTCTGTGGCCCCTGTTCCTTGCTACCACTTCCCACCTGTCGTCACCCTCCTCCACCCTTAACCTCATCAGTTCCTCCCTAGCACTATCCAGTTCAGCCTAAAGGGCTCTAACCTTCCCTTCCTGTTCCGCAGTTTTCCTATCCTTTGAACATAATCTACAATACCATGGAAGAGACCCATTTACTTCCCCGATTCCTATGCTCTGTTAATTCACTAAATTCCTCTAAACCTTGTGGTAATCTAAACAAGGCATCTGCAATAACAGTTTGACTTCCTTTAATATAAATGATCTCGAAACTGAATCCTTGTAAATATAGACACCACCTAGCTAATCTATGGTGCAATAGTTTACATGTGAAAAGAAATAACAGTGACTGATGGTCACAGTAAACTTTGGTATTCTTACCCCACAAAAAATATTCAGACTTTTTAAATGCCCATGCTACAGCCTGAACTTTCCAATTCTGATACAGAGTAAGATCTTTCTGCTTCTGATGGTGTTCGACTAGCAAAACTGATGACCTTAGGTACTTCTTTACCTTCTTCTTCTCGTATCTGGAACAAGCATGCCCCTAGGCCGTCAGATGAGGCATCTGTGCATAGACAAAAATCCTTGGACATGACAAGGTCGCTATGAATCCAGGCAATACCAACTTACGTCGCAAATATGAATTAGTGGAGTCTTTCATGTATAGCTTTAAATACAGTGACAAAAACACAGTGTGGAATTTTATAAAGAAATAGGTGGTATTTTAAGAAGAAATAACATAGCTGATGGCACCATATATGATATATTTCCCAAAGCAGCATTGGTCATTAAAGAGTTTCAGACTCAGTTGAGAAATAAATATCTTATACAAAAGCTAAATATTATAAACAATACATTAGATCAGATCACAGTGAAAATTTGGCACTATGTTAAACATAATATTTCACAAGTGGGGTAAAAGAAATTTTAATGCACGTAAAGCAAGACACAATCTACACACCTAGATATGTGTGAATGTTAAAACGCCGTTTCTGAGATGGAGAGGTGCACTGGTCACAGGTCATGTCGTGTCCCTCCGACAGATGAACGACGAGGGTTGGTGTGCCAGGCAACCTGGATATGGTTTTTAGGGGGTTTTCAACATCCTGTTAGGTGAGTACTGGGCTGGTATCCAAGTCCTGCCTCAGTTACATGCTTTGCGAGCATTTATAAAACTTTCATTTTCACATGAACAAACTACATGTGGATAGTCTTAGCTAGATGCAAGAACAGATCCAATGTCACGCATAAGTTAATATATATAAATACAAAACATAACATTTTAAAATAATTTCAAATTAGGTAGTATAATCAAAGCATTGCCTGGAAACATGCACTTGAGAAATGAAAATTGCTGAGGAAAGCTTAACATAGTTTTACATCGACACAAATACTCTGCAAGCCACCGTGTGGAGTGTGGCAGAGGGTATCTTGTACCACTACTAGTCATTTCCTTTCCTTGGAGATTTCAAATTGATTTGGCTTGAAAAAAGAAAAGATATAATGTCCATGTGGACTATGCATCCCTGCCTGTGATTCAGAATGGAATTTTACATTCTGATATGAAAGTGTTTAACAAGTTGCTGCTAGACATCATGCATAAAACTGGAAATCCTAAGATATTAAAAAATGCAATGTAAAAAATTATTTTATTAGCCTCTCCTTCTATAATTGATTATAATTAAGTGTAATGTTTGGACTCAAGGTTGCATATGCTGGTTAACAGTAAGGTTCATATTATACAGAATTATATGTAATGCTGACAGTACTCTCTGTAAAATTATGAAATGCTTTGTGTGAAGTATGAGAGAAAAACAGCACTTGAATAAAAAGCTATTTCTAGCTTTCAGGAACTTTAGTTCCTTTCTCTGGGAAGATGAATATGTTTTGCAAGATTGGAAATGAGGGAAAGATCACTTACACTATCCATATAGAAAACTTGTGCGACCGATTCATGAGCACTGCTCCAGTGCTTCAGATCCCCACCAGGTCAGATTAACCTACACATTGAAGCGACTCAGAGGTGGGCTGCTAGATAAGTTACCCGTAGGTTCAAACACTGTGCGAGTATTGCAAAGATGCTTGGCAAACTTATATGAGAATTGCTGGAGTGAAGACAATGCTCTTTTTGTAGATCACTATTGAGAAAATTTAGAACATATGAAAATCAGGCTTGTATGGAGGCTTACAGATAGCCTTTTTTCCCTCACTCTGTTTGTGAGTGGAACAGGAAAGAAAATGATTTATAGTGGTACAAGGTACACTCCTTCGTGCACTATTTGATTGCTTGTGTAGTATGTATATACAAAGAGGTCCAAAAAATATATCCACTGTTTAAAAGTCCATAACTGGCAAACTAATTGACAGAGTTGTCTCATCTTTGGTAGTGTAGTAGTTTGTAGTTGCGGCAATCGCGTTGTATTGCGTTGTTTTGTTTTGTCAGATGACAGTCCCCAAATAGTCAGTGTTTTGTTCTTAGTTGCACCTAGTTACTCGAGTAAACATGGCTGGCGCAAGGCTTATATTCGATGAAAGGAAGTCAGTTTTGAAGTGGTATTTTAAGTACGAAAACATTAATGAGGTTCAACGGCAATGGCGAAATGAGTATCAAACAGAGCCACCGACACGGTTAGCGATTCGTCGCATTTGGGACAGTCCAACTAACTCCCGTTGTGTGTTACAACAATTCACTCGCTCACCACAGAAGTCTGTGGGACAGTGTGCCCATGAAACTGGAGTGAGTCGCTCAAGTGTTCGGCGAATTTTGAAGACAGGAAAGTTGAAGTGCTAAATCCCACAACTGCTACACACAATGAACGAGGACGACCCAGATTGTAGAATGGAGTACTGCGAGTGGTTTACTAACATGGTGCGCAATGATGAAGAGCTTGCAGAGATGATTGTGTGGTTTGATGAGGCACAGTTCAAACTCAATGGCACAGTAAATCACTACAATTGCATCTACTGGGCCGCCGAAAATCCGAACATCCATGTAGACAAAGCCGTGAATTTGCCAGGAGTAAATGTGTGGTGTGGGTTGTCTTACTGGGGCTTGATTGGGCCATTCTTCTTTGACGGCACAGTTACCGGTGAGGTGTACCTTCAGAAGCTTCAGAAATCCATTTTACCTGCCATCCGAGACTTGTATGGAGATGGAAGAGTTTACTTTCAACAAGATGGTGCCCCAGCCCACTACCAAAATCGTGTTAGGGCGTATCTCGACGAAAATCTACCAGGAAGATGGATAGGCCATAGAGGTGCTGTGGAGTATCCACCACGTTCCCCAGACCTAACTCCTCTGGACTTTTAACTGTGGGGAACACTAAAGGTCGTCGTTTATCGACAAAGCCACGCACATTGGATGAACTTCGAGAATCCATCGTACATTCACTTGCAAATATCCAACTGAACACGTTGCAGTCAGTAGTTCGTGCTGCAGTTCGGCGGCATCGTTTGTGTTTGAATGTTAATGGTGACCATTTCGAACACCTACAGTGATTTTTTTAAGTTGGACTTTAAGCTACACTTTCACCAAAAATGAGACAACTCCGTCAATTAGTTTTCACGTTATGGACGTTTAAACAGTGGGCACATTTTTTGGACCCCTCTGTATATTAAAATATGGAAGAAAATTGTGACCGCCTACTACATTACAAAATATTAGTTGAAACTAACCTAAAGCTTCGTGATTTATTTCAAATGTTTTCTTCCACAATTATCTGTACCTGACAATCAGTGACTTGCAGCTATAACAGTCTTACAATTTGGAGAAAACAGTATGGTTTGGATCTACGAGGCGTGTTTTTTAAGTAGGTACCGTTTTGACATTAAAAAAAGATGTGCTAAGACATCTCAATAATTTTGTTTTTACATGAAAGCCTGTACATTAATCTACGCACTGACGCCATTACAGTCTGATTCTTCCTTGTTTCCGTTGTGTACTGAGTGTTTAAGGTGCCTCTGATAATCGTGAGTCCCGCCGACTGTGAAGACAGGTTGTTATAAGATTTCTTAGTGCTGAAGGCGTAAAAGCGATCGATATTCATCGTCAGATCTGTGCAGTTTACGGAGAAAAAATTATGAGTGATGGAACGGTAGGAAAGTGGGTGAGAGCATTTAAAGATTGCCGCACAAATATGCATGATGAACAATGGAGTGGGCGTCTTTCGGTCGTTAATGAAAGTTTGGTGCAGGAAGTGGACTATAAGGTGAGAGAAAACAGACGCTTTACGATTTCTACCTTGCGGGATGACTTTCCTAATGTTTCTCGCAGTGTTTTGTATGGCATTGTGACCGAGCACTTGAATTACCAAAAACTGTGCGCACGTTGGGTAACGGAAATGTTGACGGATGTGCACAAAACCAAACGTTTACACAGTGCATTGACTTTCCTTGAGCGGTACCACAACGACGGTGATGATTTCTTAAGCCAAATTGCTATGGGTGATGAAACATGGGTGGCCTGCGTCACACCAGAATCAAAGCAACAGTCCATGGAAATTGAGGGAGGGCATCGTTTTGCTGCAAGACAATGCCCGTCCGCATGTGGCGAATCAGACCAAAGATCTCATCACATCTTTTCGATGGGAAGCTCTAGATCATCCTCTGTACAGCCCTGATCTTGCGCCCAGTGACTACCATCTGTTCCTGCACTTGAAGAAACACCTGGGCGGTCAGTGTCTTCAAGACGATGGCGAAGTCAAAACAGTGGTGATGCAGTGGTTAACAAGTCAGGTGGCAGACTTCTATGAGGAGGGTATTCAAAAACTGGTACAACGTTACGACAAGTGCCTCAATATTGGCGGAAATTATATAGAAAAGTAGATTAAGGTGCAGGCTTTCATGTAAAAATAAAATTATTGAGATATCTTAGCATGTCTTTTTTTAATTTCAAAACGGTACTTACTTAAAAAACACACCTCGTACTAATAATCCCTCATTCAGCTATTTTTATCAAAAGATCATATAAAAATATACTGGTTTTGAAAAACTATGTACTGTCAAGTGAGGCTATTTAGGATGGTTTCATTTTTCAAATTACTGTAAAATGTAGAAATTAAGTGTCACAAAGACATTGATTGTGCATGAATACCAGTGGCCGTATGTTCTAATTAATTTTGACATGAACTGAGTATTTATCCTTTGCTTATGCCTGAAAAGTAATATTTTCTTGCTGTCCCAAGTTACCCTTGATATGGGGTAACCTGGGTCAGTAACTTAATCTTAACAGTATTCATATATTTTGATGTCTGTGTCTCAAGTTAACCTATATTTTTGGTTATTTGGCACATTGCAGAAACAACAAATAAGACAAATCATTGATTTATTTCCAAACTAATGCATTTATCTCCCCTTTAGTACACAACATATCAAATTACAGAATATTGCACTTGATTCAAATATAGACAGGAACATTGAATACATATCTACCTCTACTCATTACTTTAGTTGGCCCAACAACTTTCATTATTTGATGTGTCTTAACACTGTCTGTGTCATCAACTGTAGGAAATACAAATATATTTGTTTTCTTTCCTTGGTAGCTACGAAGAAATTCGCACCTGTAGGTTCCGTCAGTTTTTATTGAAAGCACTTGCCCTACAAAAAACTTTTCCTTCTGTTTCTTGTTGCCTTCATTACACAAAAGTTGTATAATCACAAAATCATTAACATTTGGCTGGGTGCTTCCAGAGGGTTCCTCAAAAATTTTGTTATCATTTGCAATGGGATCCAAAAACTCGGAGTCACATTCTTCATCTGATGCACCAAAATTATCAAAGTCAAATTCATCACACGTGTTATGACCTGAGAATGATGCAGTATCAGATGCAGACTCTGAGTCATCATTATCACAACGCTTCTGTTTTTGGGTCTCAGGCAGAACTAAATTGGAGTCTCCCCCATGGAATCAGCCGTTCTATGCTCCTTAGGGTGGGCCCCTCTAGTCCCATTGTTCTTCAGATGTTCAATCATTTGTGTTGAAACGCTTTGACTTGCAGTGAGCTGAAGCCTCTGTTGCTTTTTCGGGATTTTAGTTTCAGAAGTCCAAGTTTCATGCAAAAATTCTTGCCGTGATGCTGTCCAGTGACTCTCCTCAATAGTTGTTTTTGGTAGCCTTGCTAACACTTGTTGTGCATCAGGTAGACTGATTCCACTTGCCTGGAATCCACTTATTAAATTCTCGCCTGCTCTCTCAGCAAGATGATTTAAACCCTTCTTCAGCGGACATAGAAAGGTGTCCTTAGGAATTGCTCCGCAATATTGATTTTTCCATTCTTCTAGCACCTTTCTCCATTCAAATATTAAGGGTCTGAAGAATGCTAGGTCTAGTGGCTGATGCAGATGTGTTACATTGGGTGGCAGTAGAACAAATTTGATGTTGTTCTTCTTACATTCTTGGATCACTCTTACAGAAATATGACTTGGGAGATTGTCACCAATAATAACTTTTGGTCCATCTCCTAATGATTTCAAATGTGTTAAAACTAGAGTAATGAACCAATCATCAAAAATTGGACCTCCAAACCACCCAGATTTTGATCTGTTGTATCTTGCTCCCTGAGGTCCTCCTTCCACCCATGTTTGATATAGGCGATCTACCATATAAACAATATAGGGGGACAGTGAATGCCCACTGGTTGTTCCAGCAAACATTATTGAAGTGCTTGGCTTAGAAAAGTCTACCAGTCATTCAGGATGCTTGCCTATCTGCTGAACAATAACTTTCTTCCTTCCTGGGTCATCACACGTTTGTCTCATCATAATTATTGCCTCGGTGGGCACATCATTTACTGTTACCTGTAATGGTTCAAAGTAGTTTGTTATTATTTGTTGATCTACAGCAGCTCTGGCTCTCTTGATGTTCTCATTTAACCTCACTTTCAGTTGATCAGATTGTCTCTTCAGAAATGATTTCACCCAGTCAACACCATGCATGTTGGTTCTGAATCTTGGCTCTTGCACACCAATTTTGGCAAGATATCTTTTGACAATTGGTCGCACTTCAAATTCAGTCATAGGGAAACCCCAGTCTGCAATCAGGAGTACAGAATCTGTCAATATTTTTTCATCATCTGTTGATAGAATGCATGGATGCCCATATTTTTTGTTGTTTTTCCCAGCTATTCTACGAGCTATTGTACTCTTAGATACGCCATATCTCTCAGCAGCTTTCCTTATTGACATTTATTTCTTCTTCACAGCTTCCAAAGCGAGTTAAAGGCTATCATCCGAAAAGTCATGGTAGTTTCGGGCTCCTAACCACCTATTGTACTGCATTGGCATGTTAATTAGTCTGAAATATAATTAAAACAATCAATAGTAGTGAAAACAATCAATAGTAACTAATTTTGTGGGCGCTTATTGAATCAAATGTAACTTGGGAGACTGTCCCAAGTAAACCCAAAACTAAAATTCACAACATAAAAAAAAAAAATGGTTCATTAGTTGGCAGCTATGCAGAATACAAAGCAACTCTGCTGTTGTTGAAAAGTAGGGTTATAACAATGCAACATCATCAGCTTTACAATTTCATTACCTAAGCTAATACATACAAAGTTTTAACGTGTATTTGTCGAGAAAATTAGGTACGTCACTTAAATCCAACTACAGTTACACCCCTACCTTGCTATTTCCTGGAAATGTAAACATACAGTTTCAGACACCTGTTGCGTTATGGTAGGTCTTCACTGATGCACTGAATGTCAAAGATATTTCGAAGTTTGCGTTTATTTTGTCCGAAGTTGGACCGCAGTCCCAAGTAACCCTGTTTGACAGTGCAGGAGGATGTGATTGCCTTGTAGCTGTTTGTTTACAGAACAACGACGATCAAAATTTAAGCATATCGGTAACACATAGTAAGCAAGAACACATATTTGGGCAAGAGCACTATATTGGATTTTGTCCCCCCCCCCCCCCTTCCCCTTTTTCGCTAAAAACCTTGGCTGGAGTAACAAGTTTATTTGTAGCATACTCTGAGGTCTACATTAGGTTGAAAAGCAATAATTTTGTTGACAGTCATGGAACTCGGCGAAATGAATGTTGTGGTAACAGAAGACGTGTGGGTTTGCCTAATATTTTGTTTGCGCCATATTTAAATGCATTTCGCATATTTAACGCATTTTTCATACTTACAATCAAAGCTACTAGGTCATGCCCAAAAACATATATTAGAAAATGAACAAGCATATGACGCGTGTTTTGATGCATATTACGTGCAGATATCGTACACAAAGGGGAAACATTCAAGGGGCGTTCCACTACGTATCCTTTACCATATTTGATGCGTTTTTACGCATTTGCTAGCGCTGCTGGCATGGGTTCAAAGGCTAATTCGTAGTGCAAAAGTTTCAGTGGTAAGCTGGACTTGATATGTTGAAAACATTTAGAGACATTGTCCTGAATGCGTAATTTGTGTTATGTTCTAAACTACTCTGCCATTCAACTAATAATTCGTAATCAGTTGGCTTCAGTCAATCACGTAAGGCTGTAATCTGTACCTCTGACTATGCTGCACATTAGTATGTCACCATAATCGAGATTATTCGCATTCGAACCTAGTTTCTACATTTAATTCTCTTAACGGAAGCTCCATTCAAACAATCTGCATTGACTTGACGTTCCAAAGCAACAGCTGAAGGCAAGTCTGAAGTCTGTATAAAGGCTGTGGCCGACAGGTTATGACGTCACATATGACAACAGCGAGGCCAACGACAACAGTGATGCTTACAGATCTAGTCACCAGATAGCGCTGTCATGCATTCGGCCTTTCTGATGACGTCATGAGGCGATTCCTCTGGGACCGCCGAGGCCAACGAGAAAGACGTGTTGGAAAGATTCGTAGGCCTCGGGTCCCGCGACAGCACGTCATATCGAACGCTAACGAAATTCGGTAGCAGTTCGTGCAGTCGTCGAGATTAGGAGTGACGTCAAATTGACGTCACTTTGGCAGGCAGTAGTGTGAGGGTCAGGATAGGTTTGAGTTTTGTTCGCGGGAGCATCAGCATTTAGGAACGTCTTATTTGACAGTGGGTCGAAAGGGAATTCGCGAACTACGTGAGGCAATAAGCGAAGCTGTATTGGAGATCCGTAATTAGGCATGGAAGCAGATAAGCTGAAATTACCTCAGAATAAGGACAGTACAATGTGCTTTTCGTCTAGTAGCAAGGTACAAAGTAAAGTTTACTTGTTTGGTGAACCATGCGCGTCAAGAATATGCGTTAGAAACCGTTCCTTCCGAAATTGGTTCATCTTCAAATACTGTTTGCGATTACTATGATGTTTGTAGGAAGGTGTGTTACCTAATTGTGATGAATGGCAGTGTTGCTGTGCTTGGTAAAAAGTTTGTTAAAATAAATGAATCACAACTCGTAAGTGTAGGAAAGGACGAAGTTTGAAAAACGAAATTGAGCAGATATAGGTGTTTGGAAGCAGTGAAAGGGAGTCACGAATGTGCTTTATAGTTATTGAATTCGAGGTATACATAAACTTTGATGTCCCTTTTTAAGCACTTCATCTTGCCTGGAACGAAAGTAATTACCGGCGGCTGGCAGATTCGAAAACGAATTTGTCAACCATTCAATCGAATATGCCTTAGAAAAATTCGTTGATCCACACGCAGAGTAAAGAGGGCATGTGGAAAGCTCTCTAATCCTCTGTTAAAAGAAGGCTGACCGGGAAACAGATGAACTGTACGTATTTCAGAACCTGTATTTGTAAAATTTGCGGTGTTGGGTGGTGGCAAAAAACTCCTTAACGAGATTTTGTTTTCCTGAAAGATGTAGCTAGAGTTTATCCCTGCTACGGCAAAATAGGATTGCTCCCGGATGCGAATATGAAACGCGAAATTGTTGATGGGGATGACTAGTACGGTAAATTATCGTTTTTTTTAAAATAGGGATTTACTTTACATGAGCAATAGGATTCTCCATAATGATAGCTGTTCTTTTTTCAATGTTGTAACCAGAATCTATATTTGGCGTCGTGATCGTGAGAGACTACTTCGAAGAGTGGTTTTGTGTAGAAGTGAAATGCTTAGCAATTTTTAAGTAGCGTATTTGTTTTTAAATATTATTGCATTTGTACATATTCCATATTATACCATGGAAGTGGTTTTTGTGTCTGAGCATTGTATTTTCACCTGTTCCTAAGAAACTGAATGCCACGCAGTTTCATATTAATGACGTACATTAATAACATGGATATGGAGAAATGTTGGATACGAGTCGTCGGCTATGGCCAGTAACAAATACCAGAAACAACTATAACGTGATGTTGGCGATTTTTTTAAACAGGCTCATGTCACCACAATCAGCAATTTTTAGTTTCACATTCGTTGGCTTCGCCTAGCCGAAGCCTCTTACGTGTATCGAATATTTCGCCAGACCAAATAACATTACAGTAACAGCTGCATCATTCCTATGTTTATGAGTGATACATACTTATACAGAGTTTCTAGTTAACATACGAATGACGATATTTTGATTTGGTACGTACCATTGAAATGAGGCTCCTACATGTTCATGTAAGCGTAACCCTTAAGGCACTGCCTTTAGTATTCTGAATGTTAAAACAATATTTATGAGTATGGAATAGTTATGTGCTGTATGAAGTTCAGCAAAATTTCATAAACTCATTTGAACTAAACTAACAATTTAGACATTACTTATTCCATATTATGGTTCACTACATATAAATTTGCTTTGGTGAGTGGCCTTTCCTGTAATAAAGTAAGTCTGGTTATCTAAGATAACCCAAAACAAAAGTACACTGTACAAAAATAACTTGTGCACAGAATTGAAACAATCAAGATAAAATTTAGGCAGTTCAGAACATCTTGTAATATACAGGTGGCCTGGTTGCAAGATATTGTCAAAAACTGAAAAATGAGCAGACACCCCTTACCATTTCGAGCCAGGCAGATCTCTTTGACATGTGGTGTGAGTCCTAGTTCAGTAGTTGTCACGCCCCAATTTTCTCTAGAAATATATAGTTTTGAGCTAAAAACTTTAAATTTGCTAGCCTGAAAAAGTTGAACTTTGGACATATTCATTTGGCAGAACAATATTTTGTGAGCAATCTGAAGTTTCTCAGTTGTACAATTTAACTCAGTGCCTGATATTCAGAAGTTAAATTTTGAGCTTGTTATATTGACATTTTGAGTAGCTTTTCAGTGTTTGTGGTTTCCAAACTCAATGTAAAAATTAGCATGATTCCTGGAAATTTCTTGCAATGTATCAGTTATTACTTACTCTCCAATGATCTTGTCATCAGCAAGTTTTCTTCTCCACTACTGCTGCTCCATCTCATCTTTCAGCCCTACATTAAGGGTCTTCACATGTAGACCAGTCTTATCAGATCAGTTCCTGAATTCGTGGTGTATATTAGGATAGGTATGGTGTTGGGAGCATTCACAAGATGCTTCGTGCTTTATTGGTGATGTTTGTGATTACCTATAGCTACTGTGTGCTCCATGGTGAAAGTAGATGGAGTAAGATCATCAGTATACACAGTCCTCAAATCTGTAGTTGGTTTTAGGAATGAGGGTGTAAAGATCAGGCTCGTTCTGCCCATATATGTTGAACATTTGTGGACAGTGATTATTTAGTAGTGTTCAGGATGCTTAGCTCTGAATTTTGTAGCCAATGTGAGGATTAAAAATGATTGTAATGGGTTATTTAATGAATTTTCATTCCGTTTGTTGTAAGTTGTCACCACTGACTGGTGGTAAAAGACAAACTCTACAAAAGCAAGTGAGATGTACTTTGCAGTGTACACATTTTCAAGCACAAAGCATGTGTACCACAATGTTCAGTTGGAACTGGCAACACTGCACTCCGTCTGTGCCTTGACCTGCCACCAGATATGAATCATTCTGAATTTTCTTTTCATTCACCTTGAGTGTGCTTTAAAGTTGGGTATGCTTGTCTGTGTCAACTCATTACTTTCTGAAAATTATTTACTTTAAATTTCCTGCCATTTTGGGCCTTCTGACATTGCTAAGTACACTTTAGCTGGCAAGCTTGTTTCTCTCCTGTCAATCTTATGAAGAATGCTCTGCAAATGCATTTAGCACTTAAGTATTGCCATTAGTTGCACATAATTTAGAAGACTTTTTCTGTAAAAATTTCTTTTATTGGATACCTACCGTCTGGGTGCTACAACATCTTCTGAATACCAATGTCTCAAAATCTTTACCAGGATAAAACATCTCTATAAATTTCATTTCATCCGTATCTAGGAGTGGTAGAATTTTTTGCTAGATTATTGCCATATTGAACTGCCATTTTTTTAAAAAATGAACCTTAAGCAATAAAATTTGGAACCATAGTAAGCATTACTGGACATGCATTTATGTGTTGCAATGTTGGTTTTGTTGAGCAATGTGTTTGTAGAGCAGCAAACCATACTCCTTCCATCCATACCAAGCCTTAGAATAGCTTCATCTCCTTGGTATTCATTGGTTCACTATTATTCACTTTTGTAAATTGTTGCTAAGGGCCAATAGTTACTTCACTGCAAACTTATATATATTAGGGCTGTTCCATGAGAACTTGGACATAAATCAGAAAAATAAAAAAAAGTATTACAGATCTGATTATACCAGTTCTTAGCTGAAACATTTTTAAAATTTTAATTTTTAGTCTGAAGCTCTATATGTTAAGTGCTGGATAGAACAAATGGCTTTATAACTTGTCTAACATTTCAGCTTCTAGTTACCCCTGAAAACTAAGTTGTCAAAGCAATGCAACAAAGTAATGTGAAAACATCTGTTAACAAAATATCTCAGAAATAATTACAAATATCTTAAGCCACCCCATTTCAACAGCTTTTATGTAATTTATTTTATTAGTAAGGTTCCCAGTCTGGTTTGGTTTTATCATCTGTCATTTCGTTACTGAAAGAAGCCTGAACTTTACAGCAACAATGCAATTTTATGGAAGGCTGAAAATGGACATGCAAGTACAACTTTGAGATACATAGTATCACAGTATGGAATGGCTGACATTCCGTGACTCTTAAAATGTTGCACATTGAATAGTTATACATTGGTTATACTGTAATTTTAGGCAGTCGTCTGTTGGCTTTCTTTAGTAAATGTTGGGGGGAATGTGTAAGGAAAGGAGGGAAGTGCTGTAAAAGAAAAGCAATTCTTAGAGAGAAGAAACTAATGCACAGTAAAAGCGTAACATCTGAAAGGTGAACCAGTAATCCTCTTATCTAAAGAATCACAATGGGATGAATAAATTGGTGCATGATACATGCAGAATGCGGTTATCTATTTTAAAGAACAGTCTTTATTCATCTATAATCTAAGCTAATTAAATATCTTCTGTGGGAAACACTAAAAGTGCATATATATATATATATATATATATATATATATATATATATATATATATATATATATATATATATATATATATATATATATATAAACACCCTCAATTTAGCCTATAGAAAAAATACCATTTTACTCATTTCCTATTTACTGCAACAGAATGTTGACTGTATTGGAAGGTCAATATGAATTAAGCCTAAATTAGAAAAGCATTTTTATGTATTGTGTTGTTAGAAGCTTACTATAGTAAAAAGACATAATTATGATGTAATGAGATATTGCATTATTTCTGGCAATGACAATATTTTCCACAATTCTCCAACAAGACCCTTCATTTTTACTTTATCATCACATGAGCTGAGAATACTGGAAGTGATTTGTGGAAAACGGCTTAGGTGATGAGGCTAACAAAGGAGATAGGAAAAAGAGAATGTTGAAATGACAAAGTTTAACTCATGCTCATGCAAATAAACTTAATCACAGAAAATGCAGAAATTAAGTTAGAAGCAGCACTGGAGGCAACAGTGGTGATGCCTGTGCCACCAACACCAGAACTCCAGATAAATCTACAGCCATATTAAAGAAAGCAGTTAGATGTGGCAACTTTTTTACCTAGAAGTCCAGGAAAGCTTAAATCCAGGCCCAGAAAAACCTGTTGCTAATGTCAGATGACATTTTTAGGAGACATCTGGAATGAAAGTTTTTGCGATAGTGAAAGATAAGGCAGAAAAGGTGATTTCAGAAAAGCTATGTAGTAATGACCTTGAAAGAAACACACAGAGGAATTTCCCCACTTGAAAATAAAACTGGCTGAAGTTCTGTGCATCAAGGTCACAGGGTACACTGCACAATTTTTGCCTCTGGTATCATTATAAGAAATGAAAGTTAGCAGCTAGGTTATTCTATAAGTCGAGACCAAATTTTGTGGCTTTATAAAGTACTATAGTCGGCAGTCAGGAGAAACAGGTTTGCACGATTTCAAAATGTGAGGGTTGCGAATGTATATCTGAAAGGTAAGCCCCCTTTGAACAAGAACTTACTGAAGCAGATGGTTGAATGAACCCAATTGGGGGTTTGAACCAGCAAGTCAATCTGAAAGAGTTTCATGTTACTGTTGGTCAGTCTTGGTGCTCTTTACAGTAGGCTACCCCAATTCTTACAACACACATTTATAAAAACACAATAGTCAAGTTTTTTGAAGACAAAAACATGGCCTACACACTGGTACAAGTAGATTTTTCAGATAATTATATTGTTAAACTGCAGAATTAAATCCAGAATGCTCACTGGTCAAAACCACAACATGTGTTGGGGACTCTGAAAATTGTGGATATTCTTGGACTGGTGCTACTAATGAACTTGATCATAGTAAATGTTCAGAGCATGCTTTCAGAAATAAAATTATGCAGCACATTATTTACACGCTCAGTGGTAGAAATGGTCACATTCATGACTGATGGTGCAGCCAGTCAGTGTAAGCATCATTTCCTCTCCTACAGCTTATCATTTTTGAGAGATTGCTATGAAATAAACAGTTCATGGCACTACTTTGCCACATCACACAGCAAAGGTGCTGCAGCTAGGTTTGTTGGACCTAGAAAGTGTACAGTGTAGTATATCTGTAAAGTTGGGAAACATACTATCTGGTGTAGAGGACTTTGCAAAAATTGCAAGTGGAAGAAGTCACTGCATAAATATTTTTTATAACTCTGCCCTGCACACTGCAGAGAATGAGGAGGAATTAGATCAAATGTGGATGGGAATAGTTCCAATAGAGCAGACCTAACCATCTATGACATTACACCTACTTCTCCTTATATTATTGAGTAACAATATTACTCACTACCCAACTGGAATAATTAAGCATACTGCCTTGCAGTTCTAGGGCATGTTGGTGTAGTTGCTATGCTGGTAATAAAGTTCAAAATTTTTATGTGGGGGGAGGTGATTTATGTTCAAAATGCTTAAAAAATATTGTTTCTTAGAATGAATGATGCAAATGGGAACATATTTACATTTCCATCAAAGGAAGATAAATTTTAGGTGGTAAAAGACCATATTTTCCAATCAGCAATGCAGAATGAAACTAGTATTTTTCAAGTGAAAGTTTCAATCAATAACTGGGATTTTTTAATTTCATTAGTTAAATATTTAATGCATTTATCTCCGATTATATCTTAAAAAATTTTATATCTTGTTTACCTTTTTTGTGCATTTTAAAAGAAAATTGTATTATAAATCAGAACAATATGCATATCTAAATTGTTGTTCCATTGCCGGACAGTATTTTTAGGTAAATTTCATTATATGAATGAATCATAAACTCTTAAGCTGAGGAGAGTGAAGATTCACTTGGTTTGCCAGCAGTGACTACTGGTGACTGAGGCTGGTGCAGCTGCTCAGAGTTTGTGGGGGGGGGGGGGGGGGGGGGAGAGGCTAAAGGCAGTGCAGGCTTAAACATTCACCACATACACTGCAACGGTTTTAAAAGTAATTCAAACTTAATCAGCAGTCAGCTACAAATACATGTACATGCATCTTCAGGTGTTGTAAAGCCAACAGGTCTAAACAAAATATTAAGTCTCAGTATACTTGTTTGTACAAACACCATTTCCAGCTAAAGACGTTAATGGCTTCTCCAAATCAATCGGACATAAATGGATTTGAAACTCGTGTAGAGGAGTCAAAAACTTGTAACACACAAAAAATGACTGTACTTTGGTGTGCAGGAATGACACTTGAAAATTACGTACCTTGTTAAGATCCTACTCTATCCATAAGAAAAATTTGTTGTTGTTGTTCATGGTCATAAGTACCATGCCACACGTCATCTGTGCAACTTGTCGCCAACTTACAAGCAGTAGCTGTTGTTCATGCTTCTTTGAGTCACTGTATGTACAGCATGAACCCCACCACATGACCCACTTGATAAGAAGGCTATTTTAGGAGCATTAGACTTCCCCTGCCATGCATACTTGTTGGGCTTTTAATGCACATAAAGTGCTTTGGGTTTGAACATCAGCTGTCCCAGAGGTAGCTTTTTGTCCTTGGTTTCAGAAAATGAATGTCTTTTGAACGGAGCCCAAACAACGTATTTTGACTCAGTCAGAGGGCATTAACCAGGAATTTGGAAACAATCTGGGAATATTTTCCTTGTTTGTGTATACACCTTGAATAAGATCATGCTTTCTGAACAAAACTTGTAAATAAAAAAAATGGGAAAAATCAGTCACATGCTTTGTGAAAGTATTTGTCTAAAAGTAAGAAATAAAATAGATTAGAAAGACATTAGACATGTCTTAAACTGGTATTTGAAATCATGTACAGCAAATGGAATGTCTAATGTTTCTCTAATCTGTTTTATTTCTTATTTTTAGCTAAATCATTTCACAAAACATTTTTTTATTTTCAAATACTGCACTGTTATTACATAGGCCTTTGTTACTTGGCAACAAATTAAATATTTTGATACTGGAATACTGTAAATCTTTCTGTATGTGAGATGGAATTTTTAAGTTGTCAGTGGATGTCATTCTTCCTTCTCATGTTGTGATCATTATACATTTCATTGGTTGCATAGTGCACAGGAATGTCAACCATGATGCTCATAATGTAATAGTTATATTGGAAAGTTGCAGAAAGTATATAAATTTTCTTAAAGAGATTATGGTAGGAGGGTCTTGGGTTCTGCACATTCAGACAACCTTTATCAGCAGAAAGGAAATTTTCTTTGTTGTGAGTTATTTGCACAGAAGGATAACACTTAAGAGTGGAGATAATTAAAGTCAGTCAACCTCTTGACTGGTGTCTCCAATAAGTGAGATTGTCCTTGTGGCAAAACAAACTAAGCATAACATTTTCATGGTCTGGAGGACATGTTACCATATAACCTGCTACCTCTGTGGAGGTCTGAGACTTTAGTGGCACTGAAGTTTTGGTGCTGATGATATTAAGGAATGGAATAGGAAGTGACAAGATACTTCATATTGATTTTAAGGTCTGATGATGGGGTTATCCTGAAATGTGTCATGGAATGATAAATAAAATTTTGTTTTGGCAACCAAGCCTTGTATTACCATTTAGTGTCAAAGATGGTTGCAGATCTCCTTAGTTATTGTTTGAAGTGATGATAGATCAATAATTTCATTGTGGTAACATTGGTACATCAGTAGATGACAATTTGGTAATTGTAGCCTCAGATGGAAGTTGTACAAAGTGATCCAGCCAACCCTTCCAGCTACATTTTATGGAACTCAGTTTTTGGCACAGCTCTGACAAACATGTCAGCTACTGTAGCCTAAGATAAAACAATGAAATGTGTGGCTTTTTAGGCTTGGGAAGGGCATCATTCCTTAGCTCAGTTGTGCAAATTAGTGAAGTGTTTAGATCAGGTCAGAAACATGTACTCTATATGCTAGAAATGCCCCTTCGACATGAAGCCTATTTAAACTTAACAGGTCTAATATTTGATATGAAGGAAGTCAGTCAGTCTTGGTTGCAGGTCTGATATTTTTGTCCAAAGCCGTCCCCACCCTTTTCAAGGCCAAGTAAATAAAGCATTCTTTGGAAGTTAGTACGTGACGTTGATGTGTAGGAGATGCTGGGTAGTAACAGATAAGAAGCAAAACTGTGCCTATATCAAATTGAGACCCTCTTCTGCTAGGAATCTGTCTACTACTGTAGCTGATCACTAGCTGACACGTCTTGGTAACACAATGTCATCCCAGATCTTGTATGCCCTTCCTACTGTAATGTATGGGTGTACTTGTGTAGTCATGTTAAGATTAATTCATTCACACTTGTTCTGTCAATCCCATCATGAAGGAGAGCCCTCAGGGTTGTGAACAATTAAAGTTATGCTTTAACAAGCAGAAGCAACCACTTCAGGCTACTTCTGTAAAATGTGCTAACAGTAAATTATGGCTAGCACTATTATACTTACTGATAATTATAATAATTACTTCCAGATTACGTTATATGTGTGTTTTTGGAGAAAAACAATCTCTCTCTCTCCCTCCTCCCTCCTCCTTCCGGTAGCGATGGAAGAAATGCCACCTCATCCTCTTGTACTACCCAGTTACAGTTTTATTAGTAATACTTCAAATCAAGCATTTATGTAACTTCACATGGATATATACATATATTCTGATAAATTGAGGAATGGGTAATGAGGTGCTCTTTTAGTTTGTTTTTAAATATTTGAGGATTTATGATTTCCTGCCTAAAGTCCACTGGTAACTTGTTCTAGAATTCTGAACCTGACTATTGAACTCCATTTTCAGCAATAAAGAGGGATGCATAGTCTGTATGAAAATCATTTTTATTTCTAGTATTTTGGTTCTGAATTGCTGATTTTTTTTTTTTAAACTCACTCTTGTTATTAACAAGAAGTACCATTAGGGTGTATATGATTGGATATAAGTGTAAGAAGAATCCCTAGTTCCCTGAAAAGGCTTCTATGATTTGTTTGTCTATCAATTTTACACAAATTTTACACAATTTTCTTATTGCACAGTTCAGTAAAACAAACGCGCGCGTGCGCACACACACACACACACACACACACACACACACACACACACACACACACACACACACACACACTCTCTTTTCCACCATAGGTGCAATGCCCAAGAAAAGGATAAACTTAGTGATAATATTGCAAAGTATGCTATCAATCATCTGCTGGTCAACATAGTGAGATTTTGTGAGTGCACAGCAGTCAGAACTGAAATTTTTGCTTAATTTATCCACATGTTGATAGCATCTGTTTATTATCCATCTTGGTGTCCAGCAACATCACCCATGGGCCACATCCAGTTTAAACACATTAATCTCAACTTCTGGTACCTGAAGTCGTCATTATTTGTTTGGAATAGTATAATAAGAGTTTTGTAAGAGTAACAATTAAGGTGTTGTCTGTGAACCATTTGTAAGCCTGTTCCATTATTCTCCTGACTATAACAGGTATGGATGTGTTTGGACCTTTTATCACCACATTTAAGTCTTAAGCTAACTTTACCATTTTTGAAGAGTCATCCAATGTTTCCAATAAATACTTTTATGTAGACAAAGAATGGGAGCAGGCGAAGCACCGAATCTTCGACCATACCATACTTGTTTCCCCGTCTGAATTTAATCTTACTCCTCTTGTATCATTTGCTAATGTGACACTTTTTTATTGTTAAGGTGTGACTCCTGCCATGCCAGGGGAAGACCTTTAATGCCATACCATTTTAGTTTCTGCAGCAGAATATTCTGATGTACACAGTTGAAGACCTTGGCAAAATCACAGATATTGCCAGTAGAGTAACTTTTGTTTGTAGTATAACAAATAGAAACAAGAAAAGATTAACAAATTTCTGTTTTTGTATATGTTCATGTGATTTTTTTTGTTTCTTTTCCCTTTGTCCCAGTAAGATTGCATCAATGTAAATGCAGTGGTATAAATAATGGTACACATGAGTGTGCTGCTCTAAGTGCTAATGAGGCTCTCTCTGTAGAAAATGTGGAAAAACATCTTCAGATTTTTCTTTCAGGTCGGAGTAGGTCTGTCCTATCTCTCACGTCTGTCTTTCCCACATATGGACAGGGTAGCATGTTTGCTGGAATGGCAACTCTATTTCCTGATTGTAAAATATAGTTACGGATTAATAAAAAGTGTGTTTATCAATTGATTCACTGCAACCTGACGGAGAAGTAGTCACATACATGGTCTAGATTATAAATATGACAAATAATATATCCAGGCAGCTGCCAGTGTGTCATCAGTCAAGGAATAAAAAACACAAATCTCCTTTATAAATGGCTCGCTGTGCAATGAAATTGTAGGTACTTGTTACTTAAATGAATTATGTTAATGAAATTGTACTTTCATTCTTTCCTTTGACATGCACCATAGGCACCGTCACAGCTGTCCATTGTAGTGTAATCCCATTAACAGAACAACAGTAATACAGTCAAGATATTTAACAATAATTCCATTTCTTTCAATCAAGAACTTTCTGCAACAAGAATTCATTTTCTTTTTAAAAATTATCCTAAATGCTGTTTATTTCTTCAAGAATTGAGTTTGAGGTCATTTATTGCACTCTCAGTAAAGAAGTTTTGTAGTAGCCAAACTGAGCTATTAAGATTTTTCTCAGAAAGTTGGCCCAGTGTTCTGTTGTTGTAAGCTAGTTCCTCAAAAGTTGTCAGGGGAGACTTACCGGGCGGGATGAGAAGGAAGTTTTTCTTTCTCATCCCATCTGATAAGTTTATAAACTGTACAGTGTGTGTAACAGTGGATGAGCCTCTGTGTGCTTTGAAAGCTGAAAGAAATACTTTGAGAACGGGATCCCTAATAATCAATATGCAGGAAACAGAAATTTGCAGTTATAACAACTTAGACATTGACACTGAATCAGATAAAACAAAAAGCTGCAAATTATACAAATATGTAATAGCAATCATTTCACAAAGCAGTACAAGTGTAAACTGTACTCTGTATTGTGAAGCACAGACATAATGAAGAACATGAAACACTTTGCCTACAACGTAATTTTTGAAAATACTGGCGTGTATGTGGATGAGGCATGGGAATTGAGCAAGACTTAGCTATAGGTAGGTCACATGCACTTTAAGTAATGGCCTCTTTAGAATAAATCAAGTGCAAAGTTGTGCCATATGGAAATGTGTAATGAGTAGGGCAATAATAAAAAAGATTGTTATGAAGCAAGTGCTTCAGTACAGACATCTTGAGAAAGCATTTGAATGCAAATGCTCAAAGAGTGTTAGTGGTATATATAGATGGTGTAAAAACCAATCATGACAATAATATTTTTGTGCACCTGTGGTTTCTAATACTTCGCCTGTAGAAGTGATTAGTGCCAGCTTCTTGTAAATGTCTCGCATATCTGAAATATGACAAACTGCTAAATACACTGCTGTCCATTAAAATTAAGACACCAGGGAGGGTAGAACATGTTTTTAAATTTGTATGTGCCTTGGGGGTCTAAGTGATGGTAATTTAGTACACAGAGCTGCAAACTGTCAGCAACAGTGGTTCTAACCTGGCTGGGCTGAGTCGAACTGTGCTTGGAATAGAGCTGTACTTATCGTGCTGTGTTACATCAGTTCTATGCCAAAATCCATCAGTCACAGTGGCTGCTAAGTGGTGATGTGAAAGTCTCTCTGCAGATCATGACCAAATGCTTCCAGTGGATGAAAGATATGGAGAATGTGGCAGTCAGGGGAACAGTTGGACACCCTCTATATTGTGCTTAGATCATGACAGCACAGGTAACATAAGGCTTTGTTATCTTGTTGAAAGATGTCATTGAGATCTTAAAGATATGGTAGCAACACTGAATTTATCACATCATACTTTGTGCATCTACACACTAACTCAGTCATGAGGTTGTACACAGAACTGGTGCAACTTCCAGCACCTCTCTCGACTGCAGCACCAAGGGAAGCTGCAACAGTAGTTGCCACTGTGAGGCAGTGACGAGTGCTCTAGACAACACCACAGTATGCATATGGAAATGTGTCTTGCTGCTAACAAGCGGACTCAAGATATGTGAGGTGTCTGTAGAATCTGCCTGGCTTAGTGAGAAAAATGTCACCTTTGGTGCTACTCAAGGGGAGCCATTGAGATCCCGTATGGCATTATCGATGCCCCCTCCTGAACCCATAGGTTCTATTTGCATGATATTCTCGGGGTCTTGACAAATGTAATCAGCAGCAGTGCGGAATGATAAACCACAGTCTCAATAGACCTCAATCAACCCAGTGTTCAATTGCGACACATGGCGGTAGACGTTTAGCCTCCTTAGACGAGGCATAACAAGAGCTTCTCACAACCAACCAACATTAAAATGTGATTTCTGGAAGAGAAACATGGCCAGCAGTGTAATTATCAACACATGCTGCTTTGTGTTTACTGATCTAGTCAGCCATCTTAAAATAAATATACTGTAGTAATTGTAACTTCCATTGCACTGTGTAACTTAAAAAGAAGCTTTATTTCCAGGTATTTGCAACAAATAAAAAATCTATGAAGAAATTCCAGGAAGAAGAAGCATTTCAGAGGATGAATTTTTTATACCAGGTATTTATGTGCCTTAACAACTTTACACATTTCCTTTTTGTTAATACTGACATTTGTATACTCTGAGAACAAAAAGGCTGTTAGTTTCAATTGTCACTGCAAAGACAGATGTAAGAAGAATAGCCAATTTATGTAGTCTGGTAACCTGAACCACGACTTTTTGTTCCGAGCTCTTTATTAGCATAGATTTTATATTTGTCTGTGTGTTTCTGTATCTGCATCATTATTATGGCGTAGTTCTGGCACACATTCAAATAACAAACAACTAGTCTTGTATAATACTGGTCATCAACTTGTTTATAGGCAACTAACATTTCGTCATGTTGTCTTAACATTTCCTCGATAAGTTTTAGAACTTCATCTTTCTTTTGGTTTGACAAAAGGGTCTCAAATCTATATCATCATACATAGAACATGCTGAGCAGATGACTAATGTTGGACTAGTTGTGAAACTTTCACCATAATATTTTTTTCATTTTAGGCAGTCTTGTCTATTTTATATCTGTTTTCAGTAGCAATCTTAATCATATATATTTTTTTAATTCAGTTTATAACCATGGTGATTTTTGTCACATTGGTTGTCATCTAAGACTTGTTTCTGTGCCTGACGTTTCATCTCCCTTTGTTTGTTCTAGTGAATGACTGGTACACTTGTTTATTACTGGATACTTACTATAGTATTGACAATTTTTGTTTCCCCCCATGAAAGTTTACAGTAACAAGAACAAGTAGAAGCATTTATCAACTTACAAGTATTATAAGCACAATAGTACATACATTCCTTGCTCTTTTTCTTTACCATGCCGCGTCCCAGTCCCTCGGTAGACTGAGGTGGCCGCAATGGCATTTGCATATGGAGACATGCTCTCGCATTTTTAATTGTCATCCTATGAAGGCAAACTGCATTCATTATAAATAGTTGAATGCACAGTGTCATCGGATACTTTGGGATAGAAAGCAAGCTAGCTGGATTTCATGTACTAGTTCTTTTAACAGTTCCACTACGTCTTGCGTTGTGTGGGCCAACCTTGGTCAGCTTTCTGGGACCAAGGTCCACTCCCCTGTTTCCTGCCTGAAAATAGCAGACAATGTCATAGTGGACCCTATTGCCATCTCCAACATGTTGGGCTGCCATTTTGCAGAGATTTTGAGCTCCTCCCACTATCAGACTTCCTCCATTGGAAATGAGCAGGATCATGCTCTCACTTCATCCCGATCCTCCACCCCAGGGCGAGACGATGTTCACATTCAGATGTTGCTGTACTTTTCTCTTGCGGGCAAGCACTTTCTCCTTTGTATGTACAACTGCATCTGGGCAGAGGGCACATTTACCAGATGATGGTGTGAAGCCACTGCCATACCCATACCTAAGCCTGGTAAGGACAAACACCTTCGTTTTAGCTACTGCCCCACTTCTCTCACCAGCTGTGCTGCAAAGTAATGGAATGTATGATTCATGCCGGTCTGGTATGGTGGCTTGAGTCTCGCCATTTACTAACCACTGCACAGGGGAATTTCGAGCACGCTGTTCTGCAGTTGACCATCTTGTCACTTTGTCCACCCATGTCATGAATGGTTTTCTGCAGAATTCCCAGACTGGCTGTGTTTTTCAGTTTGGAGAAAGCCTAAGGCATCTGTTAGAGGACAGGTATCCTCCGTACACTATACACATGGGCTTCCGTGGCCTCATTCCCTGTTCCCTCCAGGAATTTTGAAGAGACCAAGTTTTCAAGGTAAGCATGGGTTCTGTCTTGTCGGACACCTTAATCAAGGAAAATGGTGTGTCTCAGAGTTCCATCTTGAGTGTCGTGCTCGTAGCTATTGCCATTAACCCTGTAATGACCTGTGTCCTGCTGGGAATCTCTGGTTCCCTTTTCATTGACAATTTTGCTATCTATTGTAATTCTCCATGGGCCTGTCTCATTGAATGGTGTCTTCAGTGATGTCTCGACTATCTTTACTCATGGAGCATTGACAATGGCTTTAATTTTTCATCTGACAAAACTGCTTGTCTGAATTTCTGGCGGTGCAGTTGGTTTCTTCCACCGCCTTTACATCTTGGGCCTGTTGCTCTTCCGTTCATTGAAACTATGAAATTCCTGGGGGTCATGCTTGATAGGAACTTCCTTGGTCCTCCCGTCCTATGACGTGTCCTACCTGGCGGCCCACTGTATGTGGTCCCTCAATACCCTACTTGTCCTTAGTGGTACTTCCTGGAGGCCAGATTGAACCAACCTCCTCCGTTTGTACCGGTCCTTTGTCCATTAGAAACTCGACTTTGGGTGTTTTGTTTATGCATCTGCCCGTTCGTCCCTCTTATGCAGTCTCAATACCATCCACCATTGTGGCATCCATTTGGCCACAGGCGCCTTTTATACAAGCCCGCTTGAGAGTCCGTATGCAGAACCCGGCGAACTACCTCTGTCCTACTGCCGTGACTTTTTCCTCAGCAGATAAGCATGCCATTTGTCATGCATGACCACCCATCCTATGTCTCCTTCTTCGAAGACTCCTTTCATTGCCAGTGTGGGGGTGTCCCTATACTCTTACATCCTCCAGTTGCTTTTCAGCTCTTGCAGTGGCATCTTAACTTCACGCTACCTGGCACTATCCTGCTGGATGTGAACCCTTCACCACCTCTGCTTCATGCACCGGCATGCTTTCACCTAGGCCTTCATTCACTTCCTAAGGACACTATTCCAACCTCACTCAATCGCCTTCAGTTTCATGACCTTCGCACGGAACTTCGCGATAGCATCTTTGCATACACTAAATGGTTCATGAACTGTCTGTGGTGTTGGGTGTGCCTTCATCATTGGCACCAACGTTTTTTGGTATCGTCATCCAGAACACTACTTGGTATTTACAGTAGACTCTTTACCCTGTATCAGGCCATGCAGTACCTCCGATGGCACAGGCTTTTAAATTGCATCATCTGCTCTGACTTTGTGCTCTTCAAAGCCTCTCGTGTGCTGCACACCGTCCATACCTTAGTGCAACAGATCCAAGAAAGCTGTCCCTTGCTCTCTCTTGAAGGAGCCACTATGATGTTTATTTGGGTTCCTGGTCACATCGATTTGCCAGGGAATGAGGCCGCTGACACTGCTGTCAAGTCTGCAATCCTCGCACCTCAAGCCCCTAGTTCTTACATTCCCTCCAGCAACCTCTGTGTTGCTGTTTGTCAGCAGGTGGTGTCAGTTTGGCATCACCACTGGTCCTCCCTTCATGGGAACAAGCTTCAAGTTATTAAGCCTCTCCCAGTGGCGTGGATGACCTCCTCTCGGCCCTCTCGCTGTGAGATCATTTTAAGTAGGTTGTGCGGTCTTTTTAGACTACTGGCAATTAAAATTGCTACACCAAGAAGAAATGCAGATGATAAATGGGTATTCATTGGACAAGTATACTATTCTAGAACTGATATGTGATTACACTTTCACGCAATTTGGGTGCATAGATCCTGATAAATCAGTGCCCAGAACAACCACCTCTGGCTATAATAATGGCCATGATACGCCTGGGCATTGTGTCAGACAGAGCTTGGATGGTGTGTACAGGTACAGCTGCCCATGCAGCTTCAACACGATACCACAGTTCATCAAGAGTAGTGACTGGTGTATTGTGACGAGCCAGTTGCTCGGCCACCATTGACCAGACGTTTTCAATTGGTGAGAGATCTGGAGAATGTGCTGGCCAGGGCAGCAGTCAAACATTTTCTGCATCCAGGAAGGCCTGTACAGGACCTGCAACATGTGGTCGTGCATTATACTGCTGAAATGTAGGGTTTCGCAGGGACCGAATGAAGGGTAGTCACGGGTCGTAACACATCTGAAATGTAACGTCCACTGTTCAAAGTGCCGTCAATGCGAACAAGAGGTGATGGAGACGTGTAACCAATGGCACTCCATACCAACACGCCGGGTGATACGCCAGTATGGCAATGACGAATACATGCTTTCAATGTGCGTTCACCGCGATGTTGCCAAACACGGATGCGACCATCATGATGCTGTAAACAGAACCTGGATTCATCCGAAAAAATGACATTTTGCCATTTGTGCACCCAGGTTCATCATTGAGTACACCATCGCAGACACTCCTGTCTGTGATGCAGCCAGGGTAACCGCAGCCATGGTCTCCGAGCTGATAGTCCATGCTGCTGCAAACATTGTCAAACTGTTTGTGCAAATGGTTGTTGTCTTGCAAACGTCACCATCTGTTGACTCAGGGATCGAGATGTGGCTGCACGATCTGCTACAGCCATGCGGATAAGATGCATGTTATCTCGACTGCTAGTGATACGAGACCGTTGGGATCCAGCACAGCATTCCGTATTACCCTCCTGAACCCACCAATTCTATGTTCTGCTAACTGTCATTGGATCTCAACCAACGCGAGCAGCAATGTTGCGATACGATAAACCGCAATTGCGATAGGCTACAATCTGACCTTTATCAAAGTTGGAAACGTGATGGTATGCATTTCTCCTCCTTACATGAGGCATCACAACAGCGTTTCACCAGGCAACGCCGGTCAACTGCTGTTTGTGTATGAGAAATCTGTTGGAAATTTTCCTCATGTCAGCATGTTGTAGGTGTCGCCACCGGTGCCAACCTTGTGTGAATGCTCTGAAAAGCTAACCATTTGCATATCACAGCATCTTCTTCCTGTTGGTTAAATTTCGCATCTGTAGCATGTCATCTTCGTGGGTAGCAATTTTAATGGCCAGTAGTGTAGCTGTGGCCATTTGTTAAGTGGTGCTCCCCACCACTTTGTGCTCATTGCCATCAACCTTTGATGGTCCACCATTTCCTGTTGGAATGCCTGTTTTTTATTTGCTAATGTTCCCGTTTGTTGTCTGAATTATTGCGCTTTAGCAAATGACGCATGGGCTGCCAACCGCATTTTACTTTTTATCTGTTGTACAAATATGGTGGACATTTAATCTTTAGTTCAGGACCTCCATTTATCTATGGCATATTTTATAGACCTTTCTCCACATCCCTGTGTTTAGCTGTCTTCTCTTCCATTGATTGGAATTTGTGTAGCCGCTTTTAACTCCTCTCTCTGTCTTCATGTTCTACAGTTCTGAGATGGGCACATATGACTCTAGTTTTTTTTTTTCATCCTAAAACAAAACAAACAGGACGTAATTCTAACAGTAATATGCAATCCTCACACATGCAGTACCGAAGAACGATAGACAACTTTGTGTTGTCCCGAACAGAACCTAAAAATAAGCAATTGCTACTCTTCAGTTGTGTTATTTCTGTGTTTTCATTATTGCAGGCAGCAGCTTCTCTTCTGTTAAAGTATCCAAACCATTTTGACATAGCTACCCATTATGGAGCTATTATGAGGAGCATATCAAAGAAATCAGTTCTTCGTATGTAAGTATCTCTAGTCAGTAAAAATTCTAATTTTTCTTTACCATAGATCATTGAATTAAAAACCTCAAAGGTTACTTGAGAGTTTCCATTATCAGGAATAGTTGTAAAATATTTCATTAAAACCACTCCAAATTGCAAAATTTTAAAATTGATTGGTAGTCATGTTGTCGTACATGCTAAGCCTATTGATAGCGCAGATGGGTTGTGACTTAAGACACCAAAAGCCTGAAGAGATAATTAAAAATAGTAAAAAAGAATAAGTATTGCTATAACCACAAGTCATACAATGTCGTCTTAAAAGATAGGTGTTTCAACTAAGAGTTGTATTTGCTTGAATATCAGGCTCATTTCGACTCTATGAATGCAGTGGTGAAGATCCCCCTTTAAGGAAACGCCAAATTTTTTAGCAATAAGGCCATGCATTCATGAGCCAAATGCCTATTTTACATGTAATTGACAGTGTTACACCCTAATGAATTAGGACAATGACCATTATGAATGAAGAGCTAATTACAACATTTTCAGTTACAATTGGATACAAATTGAAAACAAAATTTTATCTTGTTACTGTAAACAGAGGCAAAAAAGTGATGTTCCTTACAATTATTTCCATGCCCCTATGTTTCATTTTACTGTTTAAAAGATCATTTTATGCAGATTTAATAAAGAGATTTGTAAATGAATCAGAGGTGATTGAACTAAAATTCTGATCAGTTTCATTTTATTCAGTCTAAATTAGTGTTCAGATCACATAACCAAATTAATTTATGACAATATACAGGAAGTAAACACGCATCCCCATATCTACCTGTTTAAATAATCAAGTTTTCACTGAACTTGCCAGAAATCAGACATGTGAAGGTTTTAGATGCATCACGTACACAAAGGCTATTAAACTAAACTACTTGCCTAACTTAAACTGTACACTGCACTCTCTGTGTAGAAGTTTGAACACAGCCTTCATCAGAAAAAGAAAGAGAAACACCATTCATGTCTTTTCTTTCTCTACTCTCCTGTGTTTATTCATCGCCTTCCAAACTGCATCTACTTACAAACCACACTGTATCAACAGTCACCTGCATACAACACAGGCTTCGTAACTGCGCAGCTGGTCCTAGCTGATGGATTTGGTCATGTGAGCATGTGTGTTTGAATGAGTGGTGTGTGTGTGTGTGTGTGTGTGTGTGTGTGTGTGTGTTTTCTGATGTAGGCTGTGGCCAAAAGCTTACATGTGTCTCTTAATTGTCTGTCTGCAGCTTGATGTCATCTTTACGGTTAGTAGCAATCTATAATATTGTTCTGAAATGTCACTCAAATTAAACACAGTGGTGTTCTATGACATATAAGAAAGTTCTGCAACAGTCGCATAAGACTGGTGCTAGTGGTTCCACTAAGAGGATGTGAATCAAGTTTGTTTTAAATACATGTTGTAATGTTTGTGACTTTGAGATTGGATGTGGTCCGTTGTTAGTCAAGAATACCTTTAAGGTGACAAAGGTGCCATTGTCAACACCTCAAGAGTTCAAGCAAGGTTGTATAATAGGGCTAAAAGAAGCTGGATGCTCCTTCTGCGATATTGCAAAAAGGCCACTGTTCGCGATTGCCGGCAGTGGTGGTCATGAGAATGCACAGTCGCAAGATGAGGCCCTGGATGGCCATGTGGCACTACATAGAAGGAAGACACTGGCACATCATACTGCATCTGCGGCGGCAGTTGGCACCATAGTGACGCAACAAACTGTTACAAATCTGTTAATTCAAGGACAGGTCTGAGCCAGATGCCCTGTAGTGCACATTACGCTGACCCCAAACCACTGCTATCTGCGACTTCAGTGGCGTCACATGAGAGTTCATTGGAGGGCAGGGTGGAGTCTATTGATTTCTGATGAAAGCTGGTTCTGCATTGGTGCCAGTGTTGGCTGTGTCATGGTTAGGAGGAAGCCAGTTGAAGGCCTGCAACCAGCCTGTCAGCATGCGACACACACTGGCCCTTCACCTGGAATTATGGTCGGGGGGCTGCAGTTTTGACAGCGGGAACATACTGGTGGTTATCCCATGTACCCTGACTGGAAATTTGTGTGTCAATTTGGTGATTTGACCTGTTGTGCTGCCATTCAAGAACTGCAATTCCGGGGTTGTTTTCCAACGGGGTAACACTCACCCACATAACACTGTTGTAACCCAACATGTTCTTCATTGAGTTAACATGTTGCCTTGTCCTGCTTGATCACCAGATCAGTCTCCAGTTGAGCACAGATGGGACATAACGGACAACTCCATCCACAAACAGCATAAACTGACCCTGTATTAACTGACCCACAAACTGACATCCAGCACCTGTACAACACATTGCATGCACATTCACATACTAGCATTCAACATTCTGGCAGTTACACCAGTTATTAATGTATCAGCATTTCACATTTGCAATGGCTTCTTGTGTTTACATGAACTGTGATCTTGCAATGTTAATCACTTACATGTGTTAACTTGGCAAATGTATTCTTGAAATTTCATTACTCTGCATTTATTTTTGGTGTTGCATCAGTGTATGTCCACTCCCTGTATGGACTGGTCAGCTGCACTGTGACCCCTCTTCATTTCATTGTTAGACGGGAGCTTACTCTTGGCTGGAATTCTGGTTGGTTGTATTGTTCCAGTAGCCTGACGACATTGCTCAGAATGGAGGTAGTTAAGCATCTCAGAGCATCGTATTACACTTTGTGAAACCTAGTCACAATACAGCCTGCAGATAATGTATTTGCCAGTTTCTTCACAACTTTGCCTCCAATATTTTAAAAAAAAGAGACAACCTCCCAGTACTTAAAAAAAAAATACAACCTCCCAGTATTCTCACCTTTCCCCTCATACATAAAGAAATGGGAACCCTGCATTGTTTGACATTTCATAGTTCTGACAGATTCTCATCAAAGTTGAATGGTTTCTCCAGATCAAGAAGTATCTCATGTTCTGACACTAAAGAAAATTTTCACTTATTTTATGCTAAATCAAATATAGAATTCAAGCAAGCCTTCAACAATGTAGGAAAAGGTATATTGCTACTTACCATAAAGATGATGCTTTAAGTTGCAGACAGGCACAGTTAGCATACTTAAACATAAGCTTTCGGCCACAGCCTTCATCAGAAAATGAAACACACTATTCATTCATACAAGCAACCACACCTCATGCAAGCATGACTGCCAACTGAGGCATCTTGGACCAGACTGTTACTATCACGTGAAATGGAAGTAGCAATCTGAAAGGGGTGGGGAAGGGAAAAGGGATAGCAATGCATGGGTGGGGCAAGAGAGGAACACTGTCTGGTAGAGTATGCACTAGAATGCCAACACGCACAGAGACAGGACATTTTGGGGCAGGGAGGTGAGGAAAACAGAGTGAAAAAAGGAGAGGAACAGGGAAAGATGAGCGGGAGCATTGACAGATGGTGTCAAACGGAGAGGGTGGGAGTCAAGAATGGGAAGGAAATGATAGGGCAGAGGGAGTGGAAACTGTTCAGTGGAGGGTATGGGGGACAGTATGTTGCTGTAGGTTGAGGTCAGGACAATTACAGGAGTGGAGAATGTGTTGTAAGGATAGTACCAACATGCACAGTTCAGAAAAGCTGGTGATTGAGGGAAGGATTCAAATGGCTCCATAGTGAAGCAACCATTGAAATCAGGCATGTTATGTTCAACTGCATGTTGTGCTTCAAGGTGGTCTACTTTGCACTTGGCCACAGTTCGGTGGTGGCCATTCATCATATTAGACAGCTGGTTGATAGTCACACCAATATCGTCGACTCTGTGACGCAAATGGTTGTAGATTCCTTGACCTACGCTATGGGGTGGAAGGTTGTAGGATGCCCTTCTACACACAGGAAGCAGCTACATGGGTAACACAGTACTTGTGTGCACAGGGTTTTTTTTTAGATTAGTTTCCTCCCCACGGGAAACAAACCGTTGGCCTGAAAAAATTACCAGTTCATGACACTAATGTGGGTGTGCCAACTGTAAAAGTTGTTAGCTCACCTAAACAGGTCATTCCAAAGGATTTACATATGCCATGTCTCATGTTAGCAAATTGTTGAAGTACTGTAGCAAGATCCCCGAGTTACTCTCCGAAATAAACAGTAACAATGCCAACATTATATTAGGTACCAAAACCTGGTTGGCACTGGACATAAGTAGCAGTGAAATTTTGAACTTGGATTGGACAACGTTTAGGAAGGATAGGACTGATGCTATGGGTGGTGGTGTGTTCATTGCAGTTGAAAGCTGTTTAAACCAGTTGATATCGATATTGGATCAGACTGTGAAATAGTCTGGATCAAGCTGCAATCAGACAAGGACTGACCATTGTATTAGGATGTTTTTATAGACCACCAGCATCCACAACAAACTTCGCAGAATGTTTCAGGGAAAGTCTAGAGTACATAGGAAATAAATATCCAAATTATCCATTAGTTATAGGTGGAGAGACAACGGCCTTGCCGCAGTGGATACATTGGTTCCCGTGAGATCACCAAAGTTAAGCGCTGTCGGGCGTGGCCGGCACTTGGATGGGTGACCATCCAGCCGCCATGTGCTGTTGCCATTTTTCGGGGTGCACTCAGCCTCGTGATGCCAATTGAGGAGCTACTCGACCAAATAGTAGCGGCTCCGGTCAAAGAAAATCATCATAACGACCGGGAGAGCGGTGTGCTGACCACACGCCCCTCCTATCCGCATCCTCACCGAGGATGACACGGCGGTCGGATGGTCCCGATGGGCCACTTGAGGCCTGAAGACAGAGTGCTTTATAGGTGGAGGCTTTAATCTGGCATCCATTGACTGGGAAAATTACACATTTATCACAGGGGGCAGAAGCAAAGACTCGTGAAGTTATTCTAGGAGCACTTTCAACGTACAAGCTTCAGCAATTGGTTAGAAAACCAACTCAAGATGGGAACATATTAGATATCTTGGTGACAAACAGACCTGATCATTTTGAGGAAGTTAATATAAAAGAAGGTATTAATGACCATAATGTGATTGTGGCTTCTATGTCAGTGGAAGTTGCAAAAAACCAAAGGAACAGTGTAGATTTTTCTTGTTTGGGAAAGCAAATAAAAGTGTCATAGTCAGCTCCAAGCATTCACCGCGAGACTCAAAGATATTGAGCATCTTTTGTTAGAATTTAAAGGTACTGTCCACCACCTAGCAAAAATATAGGGGAGGGTACAACAAACATATTAGGGAGTTGCTGAGAAAGCAGAGAGTTTTGCACAGTCATTTTAAACGTTGTCACTGCCCTGCTGACAAACAGAAATTATGCGAAATGAAAGTAGCTGTCAAAATGTCAGAGAGAGATTCTTTTAACGAATTTGAAAGCAATTTGTCCACATATGCTCTTTGGACCGACCGGTTGTGTTGACATTTCGTGTGCGCTTATTTTTGAAGTTCTAGTGAGTACTAAGTGCAGTGGCTAGATTTTATTAGGTTTAATTGCATTCAGTAGTGTAATAACTGTTTGGGGAAGTGAAGATTTTAAGTTCTGTGCCACATTTTTAAAGAAAATAGCATAAAACCATTACCGCTTAACAGCCGTTTTTAGGCCTAAATTTTGTGTGCGAAAGTTAAGTGATTCGAAGTCTAAGTAAGTACATTAGTATTATATTTATATTAGAGCCCCATAGAACATAGTAAATAGGAAATTATCTTTATTAGTAGGCCTATATTGTAAACGATCATGAGTGTGAAGTGTTTTAGCTGCCGTAGGATAGTTAGTTCTGGGGTGCTATGCAGCTGTAGTGACAGATCGTTTCACTGGGGGGAATGTAGTGGCATGGAAGCTGGGGAACAAAATGAAGCTCTTCCTAGGTACTGTAGTGTGTTCACGGGATATGAAAATAGCAGAACAGGAGGAGAAGATTAGAGCCCTTCAGGCTGAATGAGATAAAGCTAGGGAGGAACTAATTAGGTTAAGGGGGAAGAAGAGTGAAGAGACGTGGGAAGTGGTAGGAGGGAACAAGGGCCACAGAAAGAGGACAGTATCTGACAGTTACATTGATGGCACAAAAAACAGATTTGCCCTGGTGCCACAGTTAAGTAATGAAGAGCCTCATGTAGATGTAGGTGCAGGTGATGCACAGCAGAATTAAGTTACGAAGCCTGTTGCTTCAGAAAAAGTAGGAAAAAAATTCTGCTGTTAGGTAGCAGTCATGGAAGAGGCGTGGGCCAACTTCTGAAGGGAAAATTAGGTGACAGCTACCAGGTCACAAACTCTTTCAAGCCTAGTGCATCTCACAGCCAAGTGATAAAGGGCCTAGCATCTTTGTGTAAGGGTTTCACGAAGGAGGATCATGTTGTAATAGTGGGTGGAGCAGGGAACGGAATCGATAGGTACCTGGTAAAAATAGCACCTCGTAAAAATAGCATCAGCAACAAACCATACTAATGTTGAGTTTGTGCCTGTTTTCAAGTAGTACAATCGAACCCAGTTGAACAGCTCTGTGAAGAGGGTCAATATGGAGTTGGATCGACTGCTTCGGGCTATTGCTGGGTCAGGGATTGGTTTGGTTCCTATTGACATTATTGGTAGGTGGGGCTTTTCTTCTCATGGCCTGCATCTCAATAGAATAGGGAGGGATATACTAGCTAGGTTGATAGCAAATTCTTTAAGGGGGGACACTGTAACTCATGGAAGTAGTTCTTTTTTAGATTAAGCTCATTATCTACACATTCAATATTGAAACAAGAAGTATTTGAAAATGTTAAGCATAATACTTGTGAAGACAAAAAAAAGTAACAATAAATTTACTACATCAAAATATCAGAGGTTTAAAAAACAAAATTAATGAATTTCAGATCTGTTTAGATGAGCTACAGTCTACAAATCCTGTTGATATTATTTTTATTTCTGAACATCATTTAGGTAGTGAAATTTAAATGCTTAATATGGTAGGATATACCTTAGCTTCAAAGTACTGTAGAAAAGAGATGGAGAAAGGAGTTGCCACTTACATTAGAAAGGGTCACAATTATAAAAACATTGACATTCTTAAATACTGTAGTGATCAGCATTTTGAAGCATGTGCCACACAAGTAGAAACACACACAAGAAAAATAATTAGTCACAGTATACAGGGCTCCAACTGGTAATTTCCAGCTATTCACTAAACAGGCTTGATGCAGTATTAAATTTCTTAACTTCTAAAAATAATAAACTCATACTAAGTGGAGATTTTAATTTAAATTTTCTGAAGGATAATTACTCAAGATCCATACTAGAGTATCTTACCACTTCTTATAATCTCATTCCTTAGTACAGTTTCCAACCAGGTTTATGGGTACCAGCAGCACTGCTATTGATAACATTTTCGTAGGTACTACCACACTAGCAAATCATAGTATAAATCCAGTATTTAATGGCCTTTCAGATCATGACGACCAGTTGCTTACATATGATATAGTGGGGTCTGATTCAACTAATAACAGGAAATGGGAAACTATACGAATAATAAACAGGAATTGAAGGTATAAAAAACTAATTAACTTTTTGTAACTGGGATTCACAGTCATGTAGAACTTTATAAAAGACATCATATTTACACCAGTGACTGTAAAACTTTCTTTATTTCACAATTGCAGTTTTGGCCTTAGGCCATTATGAAGTGAAGATGTTATGGCTATTAGGTTGACATGACCTAATAGCCATAACATCTTTACTTGATAATGGCCTAAGGCCGAAATTGCAATCTTGATATAAAGAAAGTGTTATAGTCACTGGCATAAATATGTCTTTTATAAAGTATAAAAAAGCTGTTTGAGTTATACAGACTGGAAAGATGTATACAATTCACCTGGGATAAAAGAAAAATATAACTGTTTCTCTAATACGGTCATAGGTCACATTGAAAACTGCTGCCCTAAGAAAGGAATCAAAGCAAATAGATTAAATGTTTCAAAACCTTGGATTACAAATGGAATGAAAGTATCTTGAAAAACAAAATGAAGACTGTACTTAATTTCAAGGGAAAACGATGACTACAAAGCTAAATCACATTACAAATTATATTGTAAAATTCTAAACAAAGCAGTCGGAACCTCAAAATGTATTTATTTTCAAGAAAAAATAAATGCCTCTAATAACAACATAAAAACTATATGGAAAATAGTAAAAAGTGAAACAGGAAAAACTAGTCAGGCAAATCAGGAAATTATGTTCAATGTAAATAATGAGTTGATTAGAGATACCTCCAAAATAGCAGGCACTTTCAACAACTTTTTCCTTTCTGTAGCAGACAACTTAGGTTTGCATAGTTCCTCAGAAGACAGCTTAAAATATTTAAAAAATGCATTTCTGCAGAAGTTTGACAAAGTTCAGCTATATTCTACCTCACCAAAAGAGATTTCTAATATTATTAGCTCTATCAAAAACAAATGTTCCAGTGGTTATGATGAAATCAGCACTAACGTAATTAAATGTTGTCCTCAGAACTTTGTGACATACTGAGTAATGAATCCCTCCACAGTGGTAGTTTTCCAGATAGGCTTAAATATGCTACTGTCAAACCATTACACAAAAGAGACCAATCATCAGTGGAAAACTTCCGTCCCATTTCCTTATTGAAGATATTTTCAAAAGTGTTTGAAAGGGTTATGTACAACAGACTTTATAAACACTTAGTACAGAAAAATATTCTCATTCACAATCAGTTTGGATTTCGGAAAGGATTGTCAACTGATCAAGCTATATTTACTTCTGCAGATGATATATTAGAATCGATAAATCAAAAGTTATTTCCACGTGACATTTCTGTGATTTGGCTAAAGCTTTTGATTGTATTAAGCATGATATCCTTATACAAAAGTTAAAATATTATGGGATAACAGGAGTAGCAGACTCATGGTTCTCATCGTATCTTTTAAATAGAAAATAGTGTGTGTGTGTGTGTGTGTGTGTGTCGGGCTTACCACATAACAATAGTTATTCAAAATACGAAACCAAACCATCAGATAAGGGGTGCCCCAGGACTCTACTTTAGGTCCCTTGTTTCTACCTTCCATATGCAGTGTCACAAAATGCAAATTTTGTCTTATTTGCAGATGATACAAGTATTGGTATAAAAAACAGTACCTGTGATCTCACTGAGCAATCAGCTATTGAAATTTTTGTAAGTATCAGTGGGTAGTTCACAGCAAATGGATTGTCACTGAATTTTGACAAGACCCAGTACATACAGTTTAGTACCTCACAAAGGATACCTGACCCTATAAGCATAATTTATTCAAACAATGAAATTAAAGCTGTAGACAGTGTCAAATTTTTAGGGCTACAAATTGACCACAACCTAAATTAGAAAACTCACACTCTAGACCTAATGAAATGCCTTAGTTCAGCTACATTTGCAGTACACATGATAGCAGAAATAGGTGATTTCAAAATGAAGAAGTTAGTTTATTCGGCCTACTTCTATTCACTAATGAGTAATGGAATCGTCTTTTGGGGAAACTCCTCTCACAAAGAGAACATTTTTCAAAATTCAGAAATGACTCATTAGAATTATATATGGTGTCAGTCCTAAATCATCATGCAGAGACCTCTTTAAGAAACTTGGTATTCTAACTACTACTTATCAGTACATATACTCATTGATGTCCTTTGTCTTTTCCAACATGTTTCTTGTTACACAAAATAGTGCAACACATGATTATAATACCAGAACCAAAAACAATACGTATAAGGGCTATAAAAGCTTAACATTAATACAAAAAGGAGTCAAATACATGGGTACTCATATATTCAATAACTTAGCAGAGCATATCAAAGGTCTTATAAGTGATAATGATCGGTTGCAGGGTGAATTAAAGAACTTCCTGTTGGCAAACTCCTTCTACTCCATTGATGAATATCTTCACAAGGATTATAGCTCATTACTCTGTTTGCATTAGAATTTTATAATATCCATGTAAAACTTTGACTCTTTCCGCATCCCAGAGACTCCTCTCCTAGGGATCCATGGAAATCAATAAATGTAATAGTAAAAAAAAAAAAAAACTGCTGATTCTAAAAATAACCCCAAAAAATTTTGGTCGTACGTAAAATCTATGAACGCTACAAATATTTCAATACCTTCTCTTGCTGACAGTACGTGCAATGTAATGGACGATGAGAAACAGAAGGCCGAAATTCTAAACCTAGCTTTCAAAAACTCGTTTACAGTAGAGGACTGCAGCACCATTCCCCCTTTCAATTATCAAACAAACGCAAGGATGGCTGACATAGTGCTTAGTGTATCTGGGATTGTAAAACAGTAACGATCCTTAGACACCAGGAAGGCATCTGGCCCAGACGATATCCCCGTAACATTATATGTTGACTATACTACAAATATAGAACCATTCTTATCTACATTGGTACTCTGCAATTTCCATACTACTTCTCTACTATTCCACTCTCGAATGGCGCATGGGAAAAAGGAACACCTAAATCTTTCCATCTGAGCTCTGATTTCTCTTATTTTATTATGATCATTATTTCTCCCTACATAGGTGGGTGTCAACAAAATATTTCTGTTTTCGGAAGAGAAAGTTGGTGATTGAAATTTTGTAAATAGATCTCGCCGCAAAGAAAACTGCCTTTGTTTCAGTGACTGCCATCCCAACTCACGTATCATATCAGTGACACTCTCACCCCTATTGCCCGATAACCAAAACGAGCTGCCATTCTTTGCACTTTTTCGATGTCCTCCATCAATCCTAACTGGTAAGGATCCCATACCACACAGCAATATTCCAGCAGAGGACGGACAAGTGTAATGTAGGCTGTCTCTTTAATGAGTTTGTTGCATCTTCTAAGTGTTTTGCCAACAAAGTGCAGTCTCTGTTTCACCTTCCCCACAATATTATCTATGTGGTCTTTCCAATTTAAGTTGCTCGTAATTGTAATTCTTAGGTACTTAGTCGAATTGACAGCCCTTAGATTTGTGTGATTTATTGTATACCCAAAATTTATCGGATTTCTTTTCGTACCATGTGGACAACCTCGCACTTTTCTTTCTTTAGTGCTAATTACCACTTTTCGCACCATACAGAAATTCTCTCTAGATCATTTTCTAATTGGAATTGATCGTCTGATGATTTTACTAGATGCTAAATTAAAACATCATCGGCAAACAGTCTAATGCCGCTGTCAATACCATGAGCCAAATAGTTTATGTAAATTGTAAAAAGCAGTGGACCTATTACGCTGCCCTGGGGCACACCTGAAGTTACACTTGTTTCTGTTGGAGTCACCCCATTCAGGATGACATACTGCTCTCTGTTAGAAAATTTTTTATCCAACCACATATGTCATCGGATAGACCTAAGTGCGCACATTTTGGATCAAGTGACAGTGCGGAACTGAGTCGAATGCCTTTTGAAAGTCGAGAAATATGGCATCAACCTGTGAGCCGATATCTAGAGCCTGTTGTAAAAAGGCAGAAATCCCCATTAATGTACGAGTAAAAAATAAATGCCCAGTCTTTGGAAGCGGTAACATCTGTCAAGTATCTGGGTGTGACCTCGAAATTATCTCAAATGGAACGATCAGATTACACAAGTAATGGTTAAGGTAAAATCTAGATTGCGGGTTATTGGTAGAATCCTGAAGTGATGCAGTCCATTGACAAAGGAAATTGCTTACAATATGTTAGTTCATCCAGTCTTAGAGTATTGTTCATCTGTATGGGACCCTTACCAGCTGGGTCTGATTCAAGAGATTGAGAAGGTCCAAAGAAGAGTGGCAAGATTCATGACTGGTACATTTAGCCATCGTGAGAGCATTAAAAATCTCATAGAAAGTTTGAAGTGGGACACACTTACAGATAGACGATGCACTAAACGGAAGGGGCTGCTCACTAATTTCCGAAATCTGATCTTTGCCGAGGATGTAGAGCATGTATTATTACCACCCATTTTCAAATCCCGCAGTGATCACCATTCAAAGACGAGAGAAATTAGAACTCGTACTGATGTGTTCAGACAGTTGTTTTTCTCTCATGTGATCCGCGAGCTGAATGGGGGTGGATGGGGTGGGTGTATGACTTTGGCACGAATTGTGCCCTCCACACACTGCTTGGTGGCTAGTGTAGTATATGTGTAGACATAGATGTAGAATATGAAAAGCTGTGCAATGATGGAAGCAGAGCTGGTAAGACGTGGCTGCTTTCACAGGTGGCCAGTCCATTAATAAAGCTGTGCTAGGTAGGTAGACTGAGAAGATCCTGCATCTGGGTTTTCCACAAGGTTATGATTCTTTGGGCAAGGAATTGGGATTGGAAGTGGCATAGGGATGGAGTAAGATGCTGTAGAGGTTGGGTGTGTAATGGAACACCGCTTTAGGAGGAGTGGGAAGAATCTCGGGCCGTATGTCTCTCATTTCAGGGCATGATGATAGGAAATCAAAACCTTGATGATGTGATTCCGTTGTTACGGTGTTGGTGTAATGGGTGACAAAGGGACCTTGATGATGTGATTCAGTTGTTACACTCTTGGTGTAATGGGTGACAAAGGGGGGCAATACTTCGTGGCTGGTTGTGGGAGGTTTGTGTGTGTGTGTGTGTGTGTGTGTGTGTGTGTGTGTGTGTGTGTGTATACTGGGGCTAGTGCTTGTCTGTAAAGGCCTTAGTGAGAGCCTCACCATACTGGGCAAGGGATTTCTTGTCACTGCAGATATGCCATTCCTGGGTGGTGAGGCTCTATAGGATGGATTTTTGATGTTGAAGGGATAACAGCTGCCAGAATGCAGGTACTGTTGGTGGTCGGTGAGTTTAATGTGGACAGGGGTGCAGATGGAGCCATCAGATGTACAGGCTCTTTGAACAGTTGTCATCCCTTTCACGCCAAAAAATCTCATCTCTAAGCCAAGCTATTATTCTTTT